>NC_046357.1:62390620-62700352 GCF_000738735.6 Corvus cornix cornix
TTGCTCTGAGTAACATCATTATTTATACTTAGTACAGAAATCAGCACTGTTTCTACATAGTTTATTTTTTAACAATTGCCTTATAGTGCTTCATATAAACACATACAAACGCACATAAATTTGCTATTCTAATAAGAGAGCAGTTAAAATTAGACCACCGAGATGCAGCATTGAAAGGATTATATTCTTAGCAATATCCAAAAAACAATTTAAGAAATAAAAAAAAAATGCAAAGACAGTTTTTATCAAAATAAAGGTAGCACCATCTAATAAACTATCATTTTTGAGAATGGCTAGTCAGCAAGGCAGTATCCATAGACTAAAAATGTAGTTCCATACAGAGTCAAAAGCAAACAGTATTACTAAAGAGATAATCATACAGAGTTTAAGACATGTAAGTTTAAATGCTCAGAAACAAGAATCTTGTCAAGCTCAAACAGAAACCTCTGATGACAATAAAAGCACACATATCAAAATTCCATCTACCTACTAGTATGACATTAATGTGCTGCTTTGCATCTTAAAAGATTAGAAGGCAGGAATGGACTTCAGTATCTGTCCTCTGGGCAAGAAGGGGTCATGGCCAATTATGTAGGTGAATGCACTTTGCCTCTGGGAAGGAAAATATTGTGCTTGTGAAGTACACTGAATGAGGGCACAGCTGCTTGTCAAGTTGTTCTCTGTTGAAGGGAAGCTGCTGTGGACAGAATACACTATTAGAAAATTAGGATAAGTAAAAACATTTAGTGTACTTACGTTACTGGCCATGTTACCTGTCATTCCTACAGTAAATCAAGCAAATGCGAGTCATGCCATTCCCAGGTACTAAC
The DNA here is from genome assembly GCF_000738735.6 of Corvus cornix cornix. Classification (NCBI taxonomy): domain Eukaryota; kingdom Metazoa; phylum Chordata; class Aves; order Passeriformes; family Corvidae; genus Corvus; species Corvus cornix. Next base: position 62,391,451 of record NC_046357.1, read on the forward strand.
AATGGTATATAAACGTTCAACCAAGTAAGTCAAAACTTGGAATAAACAGCTATTTCAGAATTAGAACTCTATAGGGTATTTTTTTTTTGGTGCGGGCTTCTTTTTCGTTCTTGTTGTTTGGGGTTTTTTTGTTTGAGGATGAGGTCAAGGCACACGTAAGTTTAACATGCACTGTATCACAGAAAGTTTACTTTTCAGTTCTAAAAATCTTGAGGGACTCCATAGTTTACAAAGAAAAGATTATTTCTGAAGCTTTCAGCCAAAAGTCAAAACCTATTTTTCAGCAGAGTTGATGTTAACATTATACCTAACCGGAAAATACTGTCATTTGAACAGACAAAAGTGATAAGGCAGAACAGAAAATGTATTATATTCTTTAAGACATACTAAAATGTATTAAAAAATTCTACAGTCTAAAATCAATCAGTTGTAGTATCTCAGAAATAGAAAGCTATTTCTAAATGTTTCCTTCATTTCTAAGTCCTGTACTAACATCACTAAGTAAATAGTCAGAAGAACCAGATGCAGAAGAGGGTGAGTCTTGCCTTAGAGTATTTAGCCATCATAAAAATTCCACAAATCATTTTTCTCTCTAGACTGAAACGTATTGGTTGTTAATATACTTACTGGTTAAAATTATTATTGGCAAAAAATGCAGAAGCATTATATTTAAAATGGTTTTCCCCCTCCATCTTTAATTTGTTTTCCTCTTACCTTCCTCCCGAGATTTAAAAAAAAAATAAAAGAACAGTATGATGTCATTACTGCAGACATGTAAGCAAATGACCTTTTGGTTAAGAAAGTATCACATAGTATCATCCTTCTTGCATAAACCCAAAGTATGTGGAGGTAAGCATAGTTGCAAGTGTTCCAAGTTTGCTATGGAAACAACATTCTTATTTCAAAATATTACAACTGCTCACTGTGGACTATTGGCATGAAAGCTCCCAATCCAAGCTCATTGACAGCTTGTGGAGTGGACAGATGAGGCATGGAAAATGTTTTAAATTAGTTCATTTATCTTGCTCAGACATGGGAAAAGAAGGAGAATTTTTCATGTTTGTAGAAAAAAAAGCAGTGAGAAAAAGAGAGAGAGAAGTGGGGAAGAGGGGAAGGGGGAAAAGGCAGGGGTGAAGTTGACTAAAAAGTTGGAGGAAGGAAGGAAAAACGGTAGAAGGGGGATAAAAGTAGGATAAAGGAGTGATGGGAAAGAGAGCAAAGGTGGAACAGGAGAAAAAGGGGAAAGAAAGCACCTTTTTATACAAATTATTACCAGTTAAGCTACATTTCATACATAACGTATTTTTTGTTCATTAGAAAATATACACCCCAACACTAGCCAAGCTAGCACATGTTCTTAACCAGTTTTGATTTTATCTCCACAGTTTTCTGAGAATGAACACTGGGTTTTATTACTGCATCAAACACATCGAGATTTAAATGGTTTTGTCCTAAGGACTCCGATTGTCCATACACATCCAAGATGAAGAATACAATAGATTAAATATTTAGTTAATACAGTGTCTTATTGCCATGGATGCTATTGGAGCCCAAGACATGATAAGGGGAATGGCTTAAAGGACAGACTAATGTTCCAATGCCTCCTAAGAATATGATTCTGACAAGTTCAGACAAAGATGGGTTTCCTCCTCCTGTTACGAGCTTGGATCACTCTATGGTTACACCTAGAAAGGCAGCCTAGTACTGTATGAAACCACTAGGAGAACCAAAAATACCTGATGCATACATGTCAAACTTCAGTGAGAAGCTCACAGGGAATTTTGCAACAAATAATGAAGTGCTTGGAAATTTATGTAAGAACATAGACTTTTGTGTATCAGAATAATGAACAAACATTACAAAGGTCTGCAATTACTGACTGTTTCAGCGGTATCAGTTCTAATTCCTTATGTAAAGAAGCTTTGAAACCTCTTTGAATTTGAATGTACCGTATCATTCTAAAAGTAAATAGAACAGTGAAACATGCAGTTCAAAGAGAACCTGAAGAAAAAGGAACGTGTGTCTTGGTTATTTCCAACAGGGACACCACCTATGGATAACATTTGGTTATATTTGTACTGCTACTTCATGTACACAACTTCATGTAGAAATATGTATGTCTAATGTTTATATTTGTAATTTATTCCGCATGTCTTCTCCTTTAACTAGCTTTTCAGACACAGTGATTAGGCTTGAAGGAAGTTAGATTTTCCTCGTATCTTTCTCTTCAATGTTTTTCATTTTCTAATTTCCAGCTCTGGGAAATACTCCATATCCTTGATGGACATGGAATTGATTTGTTTAGTGTGAGTATTTGGCAATGACTGTTATTGAAGGGCAAGCTGGTCTCTCTTCCACTGTGATGTCCAGTCCAATAAAACTGCATTAGAAAAAGAAAATTTTTATAAGCTAATTACCTGTTCAGTGTGTTTACTGTCTCATCTATTTGGTCTAACTGGATCCATTTAGCATGCAAATGATTTTGTTCAATTTTGAAATACCCTTTTTAGCATCTTTGGCATCTGGCTGCACACTTTTCTTTCCCAAAAAGCATAATCTATTTACCACTGCAAACAGAACTTCATTAAATCAATAAGTACTAGCCTGACCCACTGGCCCAGTTGTCTAGTTTTGAGAGCTTCTTTCCTTCTGCTTTTGTATCACAAAAATTTTCATGAATGCAGGACTCATTCACAGGAAAACAAACTCCTAAGTACAGATCTAATTTTAAAGGTAATTTTTAAAAAATCCCTACCAAAGGCTATCAGCAACAATATGTAGAAAAGTATGAAAGCCCAGTATTTTAAAAATCACAGAACAGGAAGAACATCCAGCATATAGCCTGACTTTTGACACCAATTTTCTAAACTTCTTTTTGACTAGTTAAGACTTCTGGAAGATAATATTTCTCTCCACACAGTGCAACCAACTTCTTTGTTAATGGACCACTAAAAGATGCTTCATTGTGTCTTAACAGCATAATACATTACAGAAGTCAGGTGAAGAAAGGAATTACACCTCTCAGTCTGAAGACATGTCATATAAAAAGCCATAGCTGATATTTCCAGAAAGAAATATAACAACAATCTGCAGACATAGCACTGCCAAGTAATTGGTGAATTTTTGAAAACTTGTCTATCATCAATCAGAAAAGATTTTTTATCACTTGCCCAGAATTCAGCTGAACCCTTTAATAAACTAGAGTCTGACTGAAACAACCAACACTGATTTTAACATGCCATTCATATGTCTAAGCAACTTGATACATTTTTAGAGCAGACATGTAAAATATTTCAAAGCACAATGTACTTGTTTCAGCTCCTAAATAATGCAAAATTGACATAGTATACTATGCTTGGTCCCTAAAAACATTTTAAATGTTTATTCAGGAACTGCAGAGAAGTTTTCACCCCATACACTGTCCATTTGCTACACACAACCTAGTGACTCAGGACCAGAGAAAAAAGACATGGTTATTTGGATCCCTGAAGTATCACAGTACAGAACAGCTAATACAGGGATATGGAGGCACCTGTGATATCCAAACTTTATGTGTAACTGTGAATCATTAATATACTTATTTCTGCCAGTCTGTGCAACATTAAGACTAATAAACCCCTGTGACTCCTGTGGTGGGGGCACACACAGTATAAATCTTCATATAGACTGTACTTGGAACAGTGCACCCTTAGAACAGTGTCTGAGAAGACCCTTAGGACTCCTTTCTGAGAGAGCTCACCGTAGCCTGAGATCACACAGCAGACAACACCAAGAATCTGTATACCACAGAAAAGACAAAGATCAGTCAAGTCTGTAGATGACAAAACTGGTATTTCCCCACTCCATGCTAAAGGGGTTAACATAAATCTCTGTAACAATAATTCACCTTTCTTTTTTAACTTCATCTAAAAATAGAAGCTTCAACAGTAAGGAGGTCACATTTGTTAATCATGCTTTTTAGAAGTTGGGTTTAAACTTTTTACAGAACTATTTCTAGAAGAACAAAGGAAAGCTGAAAAAGGAAAAGGACACAGAATCTTTGTTACATTTAGGATTCAAAGTCTATGTTTTATTGCTTTCACTGCTTCACTCTGAAATACTGGGGGGGGGTTGGGTTTTTTCTCTCATTTTATCTCATTACTTTGACTCATATTTTTAATTTATGATTAACAGCCATTTTTTAAGCTTTGAGGAAGTTTGTCCAGAGAAACATAGAAGTTAGCAGAAGATCACGCTAAGTTCTCAGAGATATTTATCACTAAGTCAGAAAAAGGCGAAGAACATAATCAATTAAAAAACTTAAGTAAAGCTGCTTTATCCTAATGTGAGATATCAAAAAAATTTTATTGTATTTATCACCATTCATTCTTTAAGACAGCAATCCTATGTTTCTTTATGCAAATGTTCAATAAAAGTGGAAACTCTTGTCAATTTCCTCTATATCCTTTTGCCCTGGAGAGACTGGATATAAAGACTTTTGTGATCTAGAGCTGAAAATGAATGACTATTAAGTAGAGACAAGTTTAGTTATCAGAAATCAGGCAAACATATGTTCTGAACAAAATCACTGAAGTTTTGTTTTTTGTTCTAGAAAGTGCATTCTGAGATCCTGGTGATAAGTTCCACAAAACCAGTTGAAGCTTCTTGGAAATCTTCACTACCATGACTAGCATTTCCAGTGCCAGAAAGCATGACTCTATATGAACTACTGTGCTACTCTAGGCAATTTTGAGCCTAGTCTGCATCAGTTTGATTAGTTTTGTTTTATTGCACTGAGATGGACAGGAGAAATGGTGCACTTTCATGTCTACTTATATATATATTTACAACAGTACACTCTGCACACTGAACTAAGAGTTTAAAAAGTGGTTTGCAAATGAGTTCCAGACACTTCTTAGCTTCTTTCATTTTGTTTGACATACTTCTGAAAGAGCACATTCAAAGTCATGATTCCCTGTACCATTTCCAGAGTTGTTTCTTAGCTAATTTTTATCTGTCACTTAACTGTTTTCACTACTTGAGGTCATCTCAACCTGAACCTGTTTCACTCTATAAGCACAGCCATAAGACCTTTTAAACTTGAGAAGATCTCTGCTTTTACTGAAGTTCCTCTTTCCACATTACTTCTCTATCAATTATCAACAGCAATGAGAAAAAAAATAATAATAATCTTCTTTTGATTTAATGACCTCTGTAATTTATCAGAGACACAAAAACCTCAAAAGTATCAGTTGAACAAAAAGTGAAGACCTAAGTAAATCTTCTAAGAACTTTTAAACTCAAAATAGATGACATTTTTCAATGGTACATGACCTTATTCTGAATAAGCAATCTTGTCCTCTCAATTGTCAATAAAAATAAAATAAATATGACTGCATATGTGCAACAGTCTTTTATCTACTCTTTATGTACAAATTAACAGTTTGAGTGGCCTATTTGTCTTCAGCCAGGTTTTTCACAATTGACCTTCTTTTCTTTCCTTCAATACCCGAGGCCCCCAAAAGATGGTAGAATACATAAGAAGATGTATGAAAATATAATGTATTGAAGCTCTATACTCAGTGACTACCAAGACTACTGAAGTAGTAAATATCTAATCAAGTTCTCTCACTTAAATTGATATATCATACAGTAACCAAAAGCAAGCAATAAATACCTAGCTAGTTCAAGAAACGGTCAATAATTTAAAATTATTGGAGGTGGGGAGAGGTATGTATGTTCTATGTTTACGCAAAGTTCAGTATAATTTAATACAGTCTGCTCTCAGTGTTTAAGTAATTTCTATGTATGGTCAAGATTGTTCATAATTCTAATAGTCTTTCTATGACCTGTGGATTTTACAGTATTAACTACCAAAAAACAAAGACAGAGATTCAAAAAGTGTAATAATGTGGTTATTGTGGTTCCCATTAGTGAAAACACGACAGCATGTATTTCAGTGCTCTCACTAAAGCCATTTAAATTTCAGAACTGTAGAAATATCAAGTTTAGAATGAATATGATTCATCTTGCATTGGCTGGGCATTATTTCTGTTCCTTCTGCTTGCTGGAGACAAATTATACAGCTTGTCCATGATTAGGTACAATTTCTCCACATTAATTTTTGCTGATTTTTCAATTCAGCAAACATGAGAAAAAACTAAGATGTAGCAAATACATCCAGTAAAACTGCATATAACTTTTACAGCAGGAATTAAGACAGAATAATTTCTCACTGAAAAAACAAACAAACAAATACCAGAAGTAATGAGCACTATAGAATTTAAATACTTTTGGGGGGTTTTATTCTCTTATTTTTCCAAGCTGCATGGGGAAGGAAATGCATGGAATTGCATACTACTAAGTTATCACTCATTATGAAATGATAATTAAAACTCTTCATACTTAGTTTAGCACTCACAGACATTTATTGCAATGGAATCAGACTGCTCACTTGGTAAGAGAAGAGGATTTGTTCAAGAAAAGACATGTTTTACTAAATATTTTGGAAGATACAGCAGGCAGAAGAGAGGTTCCTAAATGCAACTTGGAAAGTTCTTAGGTGCTAACTGATTGAACTCCAAGCAAAGAAAGCAGCACATGTATCCTGTCAACAACAAGCAACGAAGCAGCAGCTGCCTTTTAGCAGTGAGGCAAGTGTTAGAGCAGGCATGTGAACTGTGATTCTTGAAACATGACATTGTGAATGTGCATTGCCTCATGACTTTTCCAATGTGAGTTTTTCAATAAATTAACACATCTGAAACCTGACCCAGGACACTTGAGTTTAGCATGACAGAAAGATCTTCATCAGGGCAGACTGCTGACCACAACATAGATTCATTCAATCACACAATTTCATGAGGTCTCTTCTGCTCACACTGACATTGCCCTAGCACTTATTATTAATGTGTAAGGCAAAATAATCAGGCCTTCATGTAATAAGCATGTACAACCTGAAACACTTGATTTTTCCACAGCGCATGCTTTAAACCACATACCAGATAAATTAATTTTTTTTTAAAAATCCACACAGAAAGCTTGTTTGAAGTGTGGAACTTCAACAAGAGCACCATAATTACTATTTTCAAGCACTTGTCAATATGCAGAAACATAATAACTGATGATTAATATGACAAGTATGGCAAAGAATAACTGACCTGTGCTTAAAGCTAGGACGAAGTGAAAGATACTGAAAGATAAGATCAAAACTACCAGATAAAAATGGATAACTATGACACGTTCCTTACAGGTGCTTATTACCAGGAGTACAGACCCCAGAGGTCTTCAGGAACACCTCTAAGGCAAAAACTCAGTTTTCACATCCCTCCAGAGCCAAGCATTGAAATAAAAAGAATCTCTAAGTTTTAAAGAGTAACTCTAGAGAATTTAGTCACCTAGTCATATTGCCCAAAGTTTGTTAATTAGAGAATCTGAAAATGCACACTCACCTACTTTCAACCTATCTGTTTTAATCTGCAATATTTCCATATTCCCTGCAAGTCTAATGCAAGACCCCAGGTGTCCATCTTTAACGCAGTGAGCCAGTGCATCTGCTCAAATGCATAATGCTGTTTTCCACCACAGTGAATTTCCAGCAAAACATCTTTTCATGAAAACAGAATGCTTTGAAAAAATATTGAAATAAAAGCAACATGCTGCTTTTGCTTTGGCAGAGCTGAGAATATTTTAAGTATCTATTGTATTTTCATGTCTTTTGATATGCTGCCTTCATTAATGAATAAAAATGTCATACTTTTTCTGCCCACACATTCAATTTTTTTCCCAGAAAAATATTTTCAAACTTAGACTCATGTGTCCCTGTAAATCTCCCCTGAAAATCAAAAAGGAGAATTTAGAAGTCCCTACATTTGATAAATCCATCTGTTTTTCTTGATATGAATTCTGTACATTTTCTATTCCACAGAGAGCAACTGATGGATTTCACTGATTGATAGACATAGCTTACTCAGAATGCAGTAAGACATAAATGTATTAATATAAACTTTTTTTACAAGGATGATACAGCTGTTTCCAGGAGAAAATGCACATAACAACTCACCCTAAATCCTGTTTTTCCAGTTATTTAGTACATAGGCCTAAACAGAGGATGTTACAAGTCCTCTTATAGTCTGTGCTTATGCAGGTCCTTATAAAACAAAGGAGTAAGAGAGACATCACAAGTCCAATTTTGTTGCAAATTGTAAGTAGCTGCAAAACACACTTGGACATTGAGTTTGGAAGTATACACCTTTTTCAGGTTTAGACACAACCTGTGACAATTCAAGGCTCCTTTTTGTTATAGCAGTTTAAACACAAGTTTTCACAATAATCAGAATTATTTTTAGAATATAAAACAAAATCCAAGAATTATCTTTTGAACTTGTCAACAATTTTAAAAAGCAGGTTACAGATAACTCTGTAAAAAGACTTTAAATATTTATTAACAGCTGAGAAAACAGGTCAGGCCTGCACTATTTTATCTTTTGACAACCTCCTTCTTGACAATATTTTCTGTAGCATGTGGCATATTGCTTTTGAAAATTAAAATGGCTGTTGCAGGTTGAACCATGCTCTTTTTTGCACATCCAAGAACAGGAAAAAATTTCACAACAGCCAAGAAAGTGAATATAATTGTCCCAAAAGATGTTTATTACTTTGTGAAATCTTTCCATTCATTGAAAGAAATGAAGCTTGTGCTGTGTTTTACTACAACTACATAAACATGTTGTAAGTTCTGTTACTGTTAGCTGGGCAGTAGCTATCTGGGACATACCTTACAGGGACATGCATATTTCTAGTCTTTTTCTAGAATAATTGCTTTCTCTTTAGTGTGTTCAGAAGTACATCCCAACTGCTAATTATGGAGTAAGACTGATACTGTTCCTCAGCCCAGAAAAAAGTACAATTCCCCCATACTCCTTTTAGGAAGATATTGTCGGGGTTTAACCCTGGCTGGCAACTTAGCACAAAGCAGCCACTCGCTGACTCCTCTCTACTCCCCAGTGGGACTGGGGAGAAGAATCAGAAAAAAAGGCAAAACACATGGGGTTCAGATAAGAACATTTAACAATTGAAACAAAGTAAAATATAATGATACTAATAATACTAATGAGGATAATAACAACAATAATAACAATGGTAATGAAAAGGAGAGAGAGAGCGAGCGAGAGAAATACAAAACCAAAGATAAACAAGTGATGCACAAGACAGTTTCTTACCACCCACTGACTGATGCCAAACTGCGAGCAGCCCCAGTTCCAGGTAACTCTCCCAGTTTATATACTGAGCATGACATACAGTATTAATAGCCCTTTAGCCAGTTCAGGTCACCTGCCCTGGCCATGCTCCCTCACAGCTTCTTGTGTACTTCCTCAACTGCTATGGGACACAAAAAAGTCCTATCGATATTATGTTCATACTAAATCCAAAACACAGCACTGCTTTGGCTACTAGAAAGAAAATGAACTCTGTTCCAGCTGAAATCAGGACAGATATAAAACAATGAAAGAACACAGATTTATTTGTGAAGAACACTACATGCAATGATTTTCAACTAAAGCAATTAACACCTACAGAAAACTTTCAGTTGTGCTTTGCAAAGATAAATGTCTTAACAATCAATGGCAACCAACAAGTTCACCCACATACCTAATAGCTACATAATCATACAGGTACAATGAAAGAGATGTGTCAATTCAAGGACCAGTAGTTGAAAGAGGAAGGCTTTTATCTTTTCACAATTTCTCAGTTAATCAGTAAGGAGAAAGTATTAAATTACTTCTACCTGTTGATTTGCTGTAGCACGTAGCTTGGCAAGGCAAAACGAGGGAAGGACCTGGCTAAGGTAGGGAATCATTGTCCTACTCCTCCTTGAGAGAGTGAGTTTCTAAGTTACATTTGAGGGCAGCACACACTTCAGCACTGCTACAGTTAGTACATTTCCTCCCTCCAACAGCAGGCACACAGTAGACCAAGGTAACACTTACCTCAGGTTTACCACCTGAGGAGGAAAGGACTAAGAAACTACACCTCTCCATGGCTGGGTAAGAGTTACAGGGTAGATAATTGTAAAGCTGTTTGTTTCAGTTACTGCTGAGGTCTTATTTCCCACCCTATGACAAGCCATTCGATCACAACTCCCTTCCTGATTCCCCTCTTTCTCTTTTTCTTCCCTTCAAAATATTAGATACACCTACCGTAAGTTACATCTTTCAAGATGCATTAAGTATTTGACACAACATAAGATGATACTGACATAAAAGATCTCTGTTATAATGCAAATTACCCCCCTATTTGAATGTACTACAGTTTGAGGAGCAAGGTTATTCAAGATTGGCTCTGCATTGATTTAAAGTGCTACTGATTTGTAACATGAATTTCAGGAAAGCAGACTTTTGTACCACTGTGCCCCCCATAACTGAAGTTTATTTTTTATGTTTGGATGGTGAGATAGCAGCAAAGCTGTTCCTAAGAATTGGTGCAATAGGCTAAAACAGAATATTTTTTCTGCTTTATCATTATGAAATGTATGAAATTTGTTTAAATTATATAAAAGACAATTCTTAGAGAAATCAAATAGCATTTTCTCACAGTGCTACCTTTAAAAACACTATCTTAATTCTATTCTAAAATCATGGTATTGTAGCACCTCATAGGATGTGAAATACATGTGCCTTAAGAGATCTCAGATTTAATAATAGGATAGTTTTTATTACTAGTGATTGCTAGTGATTTTGACTCATGCCTAAGTTCCTAATTAGCACACTCTAACAGAACTAGAAGATAGAAATATTTTCAATAATACTGTGATAAAGAACAAATGCAAAATATAGCCATTAATATTTATAATATTTTTTTAAAGGATTGGATACATTCCATGACTGGAAAAAACAATCTACCTTTTTATTTTCTTATCACAAATATGAAATTCAAAAGCTTCTTAAAATAAAGGAAGAATTTCACTATCGATTTTTTGGAAAAAATCTCAGCAGCAACTGTAAGGAATAACAGCACAGTAAAAATTGAGTAAGCATGTGAATGGAATATAAACCGTATGTAAAGAGGTTCATGATCTTTGAAGTGCTAAACGCTACTGTTTCAAAGATCAGGGCTCCTAAAGGTTTTAGATAGTACATTTTTACTATCTGCATAAATAAAGAAATAGCGACTGGGCAACTGAAAAAAACCCCAAAATATAACAACTTGAAGACAAAAAGCTGCCATGGATAAAATACATATTATATCCATATGATGCTATCGAAAATCATGAAAAAGACATTTTGAAATGGAGTAACCGAACTTCAATATCGAAAGCATTCATCTTTAAAAAGCTATAAAAACATGGACAGGCAACTTTCAGATGTTAGGATTACGCTATATACTCAGGAACCAACTAACAACTTGTACATTCCATGATTCAGCTATGAGTGTCAGCATTATGGGACACGAGTCATGGTAACTTGGTTCTGCAAGACTTCTGGCTCTGTGGCATCAGGTTTTCTGCTGCCCTTGTGTCATTTTGGCTGAAGTACTTATTTGCATTATAATACCAACAGTATAAGAAATTTATAGACATTTAAATGAGCAACTTTTCCATTATGTCTTTCCCCCAGGACATAGCAATGAAGCCTTTCTTAGAGAACATCCAAAGTTTATTCTTCAATATATAGAATTTTTAATGATAGTGCTCATCCAGGCTTTTACATTTTATAGAGGAAATATGATTGTGGCAAAGGTCTTTTAGCATCTTTTTCATATCAACATAGCTTTTTAGTATTTTCTGCTTCCAGGGTGGCATGTCTGGTATGCTCATCATGAAGATGCCTGAAAGCTAAGAAATGGATGTCTCTTGAGGTCAAAATTTAAAAAGGTTATTCCTAGCTGATGTGAATCAAATTGTTAGTATAAAAAATACTCTTTCCAAATAACTTTTAAAGACAATTTTACAACACATACGTTGTGTAGCATTTTGAAGGTAAATGCTCTGTGATAATGGCAGTGTTTTCAGTAACACCAGTATGGATATATGTTCTGTGTTTTACTCATGGTATGTTTTCTCTTTCTTATTTGGAACTATTTTTTCCTGTTACTTTTCCTTCTATTTTGTTGGGTTACTTTACAAATATACAATTAACAATTATATAAAACTGACAAGACTGTACAAATAATGAAATTCCATGGACTACACTGCAGTAACTGAGTGTGAAACTCTGTTCTGTGACCATTACTAAAATGCAGGTGCATTGCAGGAAATGTAGTTTGCTTCAAGTTGAATGTTTCATTTGACAAATAGAATGGTCAGCAAATCTTATTTTCTTACTAAGTCAAAAATATATTATAGAATCAGAGAATATTCTGAGTTGGAAGGGACCCTTGAGGATCATTCAGTCCAACTCCTGGCCCTGTGCAGGATACCCTAAGAATCACAGCATGTGCCTGAGAGGCATGAGCCTCTGTCAGGCTGGTGCTGTGACCTCTTCTCTGGGGAGCCTGTTCCAGTGCCCAACCACCCACTGGGTGAAGAACCTTTTCCTGATACCCAACCTAAACCTCCCCAGTTTGATGCCTTGGGTCCTGTCACTGGTTACTAGATATATTTTTCTAAAAATAAATAATGTTCTGCAAATCCATCATCTGAGTTTCAAGTAAGTCAGAAGTCAGCAGCCTCAGTTTACAGAAAGCAATTAAGCTTTTTGTCCTCATCTGCTAATTGAAGCTGCATGGCATGATAATTCTCTTGGGAAATTATGAAATCTTAAGTACAAAAATTATCTACAGTTATAGGTTTCCCTCATAATTCAGTAAGATAGGTTGCACAAATTCTTGAAGCTTAAAAATTCTTCTGCATAATCTCTGCAGATTGCAGATTCAATTCCATTGCAAAAACAAGAAAGTATAGGGATGTTCAAATTCAGGATTTCACACAACAGAAGAAAAAAAATCCAGATAATTTAGCATTAGGATGCAGATTATTTAAAAAATAGAAAATAGATTTAGAAGCATTCTGTAACAACTCTTGTAAAGCTTTATTACACATCTCATTCTATTTCCTGGCTGGCTGTGAAGGACTGCCAGGTTTTCATTTGGATTCCAGCTGTATCCGGTGTTGATTTACATCATTAAGCATAGTTTTGTCTTCTAGACAAAAGGCATGCAATTCTTAAGAATTATTCTCTTAATTCCCAGCAAATGCAACACAGCTATTATTCAACCAAATTATACTTATTGTCATGGAGGTTTTGAAGACATCTTAGAGCTGCACAGAACTCAAACACACAGAACTGCATACCTCTCCAGTGACAGTCTCTACCATAATTGTCTTTTACATATCTGAAGAGATATTTTGTCAGAGTAATAACCGGAATGTGACTGCTGCCTCACAGTTTACTTCACTGTGTATATCAGTTTCAAAGTACAGTACTTTTTGGATTTGCTTAAGCACTAAGAAGCTTTGAATAGACCCTGTCCTCAGCGGGTCAGGTGATTGTAGCGAAGCAGCAACAGGCAACAGGAACTGAACTGTAGAGCAGTCTAGTCAGGGCTGAACAGAGATCAACTTTTGTGTGATTCTTCTTCAGACTAGGTTGATCTCTGTTTTCTTCATTGATTTTTTTCCTAAATGTTTTACATTTAAATGTTACACATAGAAGGTTCTCCCTTTTTTACCAATGAGTTTTAAGGATTGCAAGAATTTTATGAATCTGGGAAGACTTTACTGTGCAAAATTGAAATTGCTGAAAACAGGAATCTCCGTTTATTAGAATAATGATAATTTATACATAGATGGATATATATAAATCACTAATTGAATTATATTAGCAGATTATTTTTTGCTTTCTATTCAGTTTCAAGACACAAATAGCATAATTATACCAGCTTTCAAGAGAGTGAGAGAAATGTAAGGAAAAAAAAGAAAGTTTATTTTCTGGTAAGTTTTAGTCATTTTATTATCATTTCTAAACCAAAAACCCAGTATTGAATTAAACAAAATGTAGTGCCTATGTGTCACCTAAGGTACAATTTTCCATCCTTGTTTTTTTTCCTTTTAAGTCATTGACTTGAGATATTTCATTTATAATATAAACCTAACTAACTTCTTAGAATACTATTAAATGCTCATTTTTAATTTCATTCTGCATGTACAGATGATTACCTCCTATAATTCTACTCCTGCTCTAAAGAAGCAATGCCCCCTATGTCCTTCAGTCCCAAATAAGCACGAATACAGGTCCTTAGAGCACAAAAATTTTCATAGATTCTTCAGAAAAGCTAGAGAAATTAGTAATTCCAAAAATTTTATATTTGCTTTTAGTAAGGAGGAGGTTCTCCAGAAAAGATTTCACAAAATGCAGATTTCCAAAAAGATTTCACTTTTGCCCCACTGTACCTAATAGACTACCAATGCAGCTTTTGAGATGAGATACAACTGCCAATGTGTTATGCATTGATTTAAAAGAAAAAAAAAATCAGACTCACTGTATTTTGAACACTTAGAGGTTTTGTCATTAAATATGGGTCAAAAATCACTAAACACATCAACAAGTGACACTCATTAAAACAAATCACACAAAATGGCACTTATAGATAACACGATGTGACAGTACTACTGCTTTCATAAATAAAGAATGAAAATTAAACTTTCACAGTAAAATATTTCAGTAGGCTAGATAGCAAAGTTTGACATGGTTAATTCATCACTGAAGGAATCAAAGCTCAGTCTGCTGTAGTAAGGAAGTTCATTATTTCATTAAAATTGCACTGTAGCTAGGACTCCAACATTCCTTTTATTAAAAATAATCATCAAGAAGTTGAACGGTAATTGTTAACCTCCTACACTAGAATTTGTTCTCCCATATAAATGAAGACTGAAAAGAAAAAAGCAGTCATGGTCAATAAAACTGCATTGGTCTCACTGTGTACAGAAAGCAGAAGGATAGATTCAAAGAGTAGTTTCCAATTTGTTCAGTAATCCAGAGCAGCAAAAGTGCTCTAAAAAGTACTAATCAACCTATTGCAATCACAACTAAAACTACAGGAAGGGTCAGTTTTAATGTTCTGGATCAATTCTCTTTTGATTGCCTTTGGACTGTGCTTTATGACTTCATTGCCACACAGAAGAGCAGTAACAGGTAATAGCCCAAAGGCTGTACCAGGCTAGAAAGTTTCCTAGTGATGTCCTTAACCCAGACCCAAGAAAGGCAGCTAATTTTGCAAAGAGGAAGGCTGATCCAGCACAGGGGACTTTCTGTTACCCTCAGAAGAGAGCCACCTACAACCATAACCTGTCTTTTCTTCCTCATGAAGATGGTCTTGATATGAGGTAGGCCTTTCTGACCTTGGAAACACCACTGCTTTAAACAGACCATCATTACCTCATCAACTGACTGAGTTTCCACAGCCAGAGACTCATACCAAGGGACCATGGCATCTAAAAAGGCAAAGTGGGCAAGAAGGAGGTTTGCCTGTCACCCCAACCATACGCTTGCCTCCATTAACTCTTTTTAAGTTACTGCCTTCTGTCTGGTAGTGGGAAGATACAGGATCCCCTTAATCTTGTAGTTTGTTTCTGGTAGCTTTTCCTGTTTCTGTCTCAGACTCCCTAATGGTCCTTAACCTTTTTACATCCTCCCGAAGCTCTGACACCAGACTGAGCAGATACGTGCTTGGTCACACCTCACACCACAGCTGTCGCTTCTGCCAGCCGCTTACTGGGCACAGGCCCTGCAATGCTCCAAGGAAAATACTGAAAAACAAAGTTCAGCAAGAAGGAGTGCATGCATTTACTATAGTTCACCAGGGACAAACTTAGGAACCAGAACACCAAAGTAGCTGGGTGTACCACTCCAAGAGAGACATACAACAAAAGATGGCATGACATGGAAGTGTAGACACACTCTGTTGATAACAATGCAGCTTATGAGATCTCCTAAGACAAAGGAATGACTCAAAATGATGACTCAAAGCTGAACTTTGCTTCATTAACTCTACACAAACTCTTTGCTGCAGGCTGTCTTGAGAAGGAGAAGGAAGCAAATGAGGCCTCCTACAGGCACCATGAAGCAGCCTCAACATCACAGGCCCTGGTTCTTTTGGGGGACTTAAACTACCCTGACATCTGCTGCAGAACCAGCACAGTGAAACACAAACAGCCCAGGAGGTTCCAGGAAAGCACTGATGACAATTTCCTGACACAGGCAGCGGAGAATCCCACAGGGAATGGTGTGCCGCTCAACTCATACTAACAAACAGGGAAGGCCTTGCTGGAGGTGTGCAGTGTGGAATTCAGTACCTCATCCTCAGCAGGATGAGGGGAAAGCAGGGCAGTAAGTTTACAACCATGGACTTCAGGAGAGCTAACTTTAGCTTCTTCAGGAATCTTCTTGGAAGAAGTCCACAGGAGCAGGCCCTGCAAGGCAAAGGGGTCCAAGAGAGTTGGTTGATATTCAAGGATCACTTCCTCCAGGCTCAAGAATGATGCTTCCAAATGTGCAAGAAATCAGGCAAAGGGGAAAAGAAAACTGATGGATAAATAAAGAACTCCTGTCATTATCAAGGGTAACCAGAAGATACACAGGAGCTGGAAGCAGGGTCAGGTCACTTGGAACAAATTTAGAGAGGTTGTCAGAGTAAGTACAAATGAGACAAGAAAAACAAAGAACCATGTGGAATTAAATCTGGACAAAGACGTCAAGGATAACAAAAGTGGATTTTTCAAACACATCAATACAAAAGGAAAACAATGTATGAAGTGGGCCCATTGCTAAATGGTGGGCCTGTTGCTAAATGAACTGCCTGGAGCAATCCTGTGCAAGGTGTTCAAGGGTGACCCTGCTTGAGCAGGTTGGACCAGATTACCCACTGCATTCCCTTCCAACCTGACCCATTCTGTAATTCTGTGTTTCTCTAACTCCAAAAAACATATTATTTTTCACGCCCTCACATATGCTTATGCCTAAAGTCAATCAAACACCACCACTTACTAACTTAAGTGTAGCATAAGTGGAGATGGATGACAGGAGATTCCACCTTTGTAATCTGGGATGATCCAACAGCTATACCTATCTCCTCCCCCATAGGGATGCCTACTGGGTAAGACTCGAATAGCTCTACAGTCTGCTTCAGGAATTCAGAAAGCAAGCTTGTGTTTGTGATCATACTTTTAACACTATATAGCCATCTCAAAATTCAATGTATTTGTTGTTGACTCTATTATTCATATTCTAGGTATTCATGTGTGCTTGTGCAGACAGTGTATTTATCACCATCAATCCAATAAGAACTTGCATTTCTGCTGCTCAGTAAACTGCACTATTTTGCATCTGGCCATGAGAGTTACTGAATGTGACTGCACTTCTAAGTCCTGCCATGAAAGTTCACGGGGCGTGACCAGGCGTATCGTGTATCACACTATTTGTAAATCCATAATCATGGTAGTTCTCATTGAACCCAACCACTTACAGTGTCACTTGGCACATTTATGTTGCTTAGTGTTTAATTTGCCATCACTTAGTATCTAAGCCTAGCAGCTCCCAGTCCCTCTGGTATCAGAGGAACAGCTATAATGCAAGGGAGTTTATCTTCTGCCAAATTTAACACAACAGAAGAATCTGCCTTACTCTTAATGCAACACATGCACCCTGAGATCTAAATGGCTGCAAGTTCTTGGGAACTTACTCTGGGTAGCTACATCAGTTCTGGTTAGTGCAGAAGACATAGCTTTCTGCCAGGTGGATGACTGTTGGAGTTTTAAGAGTTCTCCTAGGTTTTTTTCTGTTAAAGGAATTTTCCCCCATACTGTTGCTAGGGAAACAAATGGCCAGGCCCTTAAGAAGAACAAAAGACCTGGCTGCTCTTTTTGTTTCACCTGGGGGTGTGGGCAGTTCCGTCTTGGAGTCCAGAGAGAGAGGAAGCTGTTTTCTCTACAGCTGCTTTTCTTTCTGCTGGAGAAACACTGAGATCCCAAGCCCGCCTTCCCTGCCCCACTGGAGGCCGGGCCATGGGCCGCCCTGCCCCGCCACCGCTTCGAGCCTTCGCTGCGTTGTAGCCGTGCCCGCCCTGCCTGCCCAGACCTCCGGGGGTTTCCCCGTTTGGATACATCGCGTCTGCCACCCGGGATTTGTGCTCCTCCCTGCCGTTCCAGCCTGCCATTCCAGCCTGCTGTTCCCAACGCTCCAGACGGACACCAGGATCAGCTGCCCAGGGGTTTGTGAAGCCTTTGTCCCATCCCTTCCCGGGATCCCAGGCCGCCATTGCCGCGTGCTCCCGAGCTCGCTCCGGAGCGCCCCCTGCAGCCGCGGGGGAACCATCGCACCTGCCCTGCTCACCGGGAGCCGCCAGCGCCCCTGCCGGCTGCCGAGCGGAACTGCACCCGAGGGGAAAGGGCCCGACAGCCGAGAGGGCTGGCACTGGGTTTGTGATTGTTTGCTGTTACTGCCAGAGTTATTGTTGTTTGTTTGCTTGTTATACACATATAGATATATAATAGTAAAGAACTGTTGTTCCTATTTTCCACATCTTTGCCTGAAAGCCCTGTGATTTCAAAATTATATTAACTCAGAGGGAAGGGGGTCGCATCTGCCATTCCAAGGGAGGCTTCTGCCTTCCTTAGCAGACACCTGTCTTTCAAACCAAGACAATGACACAGCATAACAGCTCCTAGGAGGATGAGGACCACCAACTGAACTTACCGTCTGAACTGATATGGTGTCAACACCATTACTATGCATCCCTCTGCATTAACTGCTGCGCCATTCCCTGGTAACTTGCACTTCCCAGGCTGTTTTGTAGATGTATGGAGGTGGCCGCAATTCATGTGGCAATGCCCAGACCTTGTCTCTCCTGAGAGCTGCCAGATCCATGTGGGTCTCTCTATGCTCTGGCATTTCCCTGCCTCAGAAAACCCTGCTGGGTACCAAGATCTGCTGCTCCACTGCGGACCTGGTCAGCTTTGGAGAAGCTTGCCTTGGCAACTGGTTTATCAAACACTGTAATAAGACTTTTTAACAAAACCCACAAACTACCGCTTTGGTTATTTAGAGTTGTTCTCTCTTCAAGTTTACTGCTTAAGATGTGCCATTTAGCAGATATTTGAAAAGTTTGAAGCTTTCTTTTTAGATTAGAAGAAATTTCATTGCAAATTAAGTACAGAAGCCAGATAATTCACCAAAAGCTCTAAGTGCTGCATTCCCAACCTTCCCTAAGTTACAAGCTGTGATCTGCTGTGGAGAATTATATTTCACCCTCCTAATTATTTTAGCATAAAGATCTACCAAGGAATTGCAATACATATAGAAATATTCTGTGCTTTATAACCTTGCCACAAAATAAACAAATCCTACTGTCTACACATATACTAAAAGAGGAAAAGACTGTATAATGCTACTCTGACTTTAAAAATATTAACTTATTTTTATATTCACACAGGCGGTCAGTCTAGAAAATACTTTGATTTATATAGTTTATTCTTCAATCCCCTTATTCTTAAAATTTCACTGAATTAGGCTGTTTTGATCACCATTGTGAATTCCTTCTTCATAGTTAAATATGTGGATCTGTAAAACTGTTTGGTCTATTTAGCAACATCACCTCTTTTTGCTTTTGAGGGATCTCAGGATTATGCAATGAAGTATTCTGACTTTCCAATCAAATCTTAAGGAAAGCAGGAAAATTTTAAATCTAAGAGAAGTTTTATCTAAGAAATCTAAATAATACCAAGAAGTTCCTATGAAACAGAAATCAGTGACATAGAAACACAATAAAAAACAATTCTCGAATGTGACACCTACTGAAAACTGTCATTTTGATAATTTCTAAATGAAAGACATGAACCTTCTAATCACAAAAAATAAAATAAACCAAAATTAAGCTAAATGTTTCAATTTTTTTAAAAGCCTGAAAAGAAGTGAGGTTGAGTTTTAATTTAAACTAAGTATTTCTGTTTCCTTTTAAAATAATCCCCTATTTCCATGAAGCACTACATTTTTGCATAACATAAAACTCTATATACAGCTCTAAAGAAAATCCCAGGCTTTTAAGAAATGTTTCCATTTTCAGTTAAAACACTAATCAAAAAAAACATTAGGTGAGATGTTGGTAAGCTCTCAAACATGTCTAAAAGTACATTATGGGCATTCCTTACTCCTTAAAGTCATTCCTACAGAATACCTGCACAAGTTTAATTTCTTTTGACCCCAAGTACTTCCTTGACCAAGGGTCGGCACTGTCACCTAAGCTCAGCTCCATAAACCTGTGCATAGTGAAAATTTTCACAATGAACCTGTTAGCACAGAAGACAGTTTTTATAGGACCAGCTTATTCACGCAAGAATTAGGGTCACCTCCTATCCTAAACACTTTCCACTCTCAGGGAAAGCATATACTATCAAAATTTGTTGCCCAGATTGAGTTGATAAAAACAAGAGGGGAGAAGAGGGGAGAGGGGAGAGGAAGGGAGGGGAGGGAGAAGGGGGAAGTTGAGGGAAGGGAAGGGGAAGGCGAAGGCGAAGGGGAAGGGGAAGGGTTACTACAACAACATACTCAGAATTTTCACCCCTCAGAGGATAGATAAAGTAGTATGTGGATATCCTTCATTTCAGAACTGTTTGAGAGGCTCTTGATTGGTAGAGAACTACATCAAAGATCTACATGCAAACAAAAGGTAATACAAGAACTCAGCCTAGTTTTAATATAAAATCATCTTACTGATATGGAAGGGACTTTCCAATACCTTTGAGCCACCTGGAACATAATGGTTACCATATTTACACAAAATTCATCACCAGCCCATGAAAACTTCAAAGCAATGGCTATGTAATATACCATAGAGGGTTATCGTTATGCAACAGCAAAATAACAAAATGCAGAGCAAAAGAAGTGGGTGATTACTTCAATGGTTTTTCAGTTGACAGTCATCAACATTTAGGCAACTATATGATGCATAATAAAATCTTTAGGACCCAAAAAGTGTGGTTTATATACCTAGATTAAGTTAAGTGGGTGATCACATGCACTAGGTAAAGAAAAATGTTATTGACAGATTAAAAAACAAAGAAGGCTTTTATGGTGTCATCAGTACACAGTGCTCCCTAAGTCTGAATTTCAAACAGCTAGACAAATACAGCAAGCCAAGAAGATCCCCTATGACATCCCCATTTTACCACTCCTACTACTGTTCTCATAGTGACAGTGGAAAATCGAATGTACTGCACATAGATGTTATTCATTAACATGTATTTAGTTCTATTAACAAAACTAAGTAATACTTGAAAATGTTATGATGATAATTTAAGAATAAAAACATTTCTGGTACAGCTACTTTATTCTCAGATTTTGCTGTATTGAAGAAAGCGAAAAATTTAGAAACTAAATCATTCAAAAATTATGGCTCTGGCCACCCCAAATAAACTACATGGACTGTACTCATGCCTCTCAGTGTACTTCTGTTATGCATCTTTCTTTTGCTTAGATATAGTGTTCACTTGCACTTTGAAGTTTTCTCTTGTCTCTCAAACAATAATCACTAGGGTCAAAAATATTTAGCCTTTGGCTGCTTTGCTTACAAAGTGCTCTACAGTTCAAGTTTCTATATTGAGTGATAGATCAATCCCTGCCTTCTGATCTAAAACAAGAAGAAAATCAGTTTGCAACATCAACCCTCCTTTCATATGGATCAGACACATTGGAAGTCTACCAAGTCTCATCCATAATCCCATCCCACTGACTGCTCACTAACTATTTCATCACACTCAGGTTGACAAGGACTTTGATCTTAATTTTCCTCTTTTAAAGTAATCTGATAGCAAGGGATAAACATCCAGTATATCTTCCTTATGTCTATGTTGCCTACTTGCTCTTGTAATCTCTATGCTTTCATTTCGTCCCACTTATTTTGAAAATCATGATGAAAAAGGGCTGAATCACATATATCTGGCAATACTGGAACAAATGTTTGTAATTTACAAGAAGCTGTCTAGGACAGCAAAAAGCTCTGAATTATACAAATATTTGGTAAGCAAGTACTCCTCTGATGCCTGCTTGTATGCTAGTCACAACTACTGTGCTGTATAAACAAGGAAATCACCCAAACAGACTGAAAGACAGCACCCAAATAACTAAACTGCAGTTTCCTGTATTAAGAAAGATATAACTTCAAGAAAGACATTGAGGAGCTGGAGCAAGTCCAGAACAAAGCTGGTGAAGTATCCAGAGAGTAAGTCCAATGAGGAGCGGCTGAGGGAGCTGAGGTTGTTCAGCCTGGAGAAAAAGAGGCTCAGGGGGGACCTTATCACTTTCTACAACTCCCTGAAAGAAGGCTGTAGCCAAGTGAGGGTCAGCCTCTTCTCCCACATAATTAGCAACAGCACAAGATAATACAGCCTCAAGCTGCTCCAGGGGAGGTTCAGGTTGAACAACAGAATTAATTTTTTCATGGTAATGGTTGTTAAACATTGGAACGTACAGCCCAGTGAGGTTACAATACCTGGAGGTGTTTAAGGAAAGACTGGATGCAGCACTCAGTGCCATGGTCTGGTTGACAAGATAGTGTTTGGTGAAGGGTTGGACTCAATGATCTCAGACGTCTTTTCCAACCTAAATAATTCTGTGACTCTGTAAGGGATGGCAGACACATTCAGCAAACCTTCATCTCCTAAGTTTTCCACTAACTTAACAAACCACACCCAGTAGAGAGCTGCAAATTCTCAATTTCTATTTAAAAGCTATCCAATTTCTACTTGCTATAATGAGATAATTTTTACCATGACTAGTTAAAGAACTAGATGGGATTATTGCAAACAGAAAATTCCTAAGGGAAAAAGACACATGACAGTTATCTCAAAGGCAGCTTTCATAATGACCACAGATTTTTTCAGATAGATGGGGTGTGTTGAAACTATGACAAACTGGAAAGTGCACAGGCATTATTAACAGTTCTGAATATGCTACATCTACACTGCAAACTGTGTTATAACAGTGAAAATACCCAGCCAGCAGGTATCAGTTATAAAAATCAACCACCTCACACAAGGATAGAAATACTCTTCCATGATGGTCAAAAAACAAAAGGCTCACAACCAAAAGGACATCTGCAATATAAGTCAAGCCTTCTTAGTCAGAAATCTGGAATTTCTCCAAAATCATCTAAGTGCTGCCCTACTGCGAGACTGTAATTCCTCTATCATCAAGGAATTAATTTTTAATATTGTAGAAGAAAACCAACAAGCTATAGACCAGACGGTTAGCTGAATATCAGATAGTATCAGGTAACATGAATTTTTCTGCTGTGTGTTCCACTCTCTTTCTCCAGCCATCATTTCTATGGAGAACATGTTGCTTTAACATTGAAAGATAACATAGATGGCTACCTTCCTGTTAAGGGGATGACCAACATGAGACACCATATTAAAGACTAAAGCTCCTGTATATTATCTCTTCCTCAGGATAAGAGATTCTTTAAAACAAAGTTTGTGTCTGGAATGGCTTCTTTATTTACAGTCAAGTTGATGTGAACTTGCTCAAGAACATAATGTCCTACTATTGCTCTGATGTGCAAAAAAGCAGAGGAATATCTAATTTTTCAAATCCAGGATATTTTCTACATTCTCTGCTTGTGTTCCTATGCCCTTGTATCTGCCCAGTTTCATCAAGTTAAATTTTCTGAACTAATGAACTTAACATATTAATTACTCATTTTATGAGCTCCATGACAATCTATGTATGATTTTATTACAGAACCTATGGACACAGCCCCTTCTCTGCTGAAAAAAGCAGAGAGTAACACTGACTCTACACCAAGAGAATTTTCTGTCATAATGTCACTCTGTAAATTCTCCAGGCTGCTGGAGAAATTGGAAGATGATGGAGGCTGCAGTGCCATCCTTACAATGCTGACATTGCTTTAAGACTTATATTTGTCAGACTTGGACAGTGTAGTCTCTCAGCTTGCCAAGTGCCCTGCTGCGATAAGGTGCAAGGAATAAGTAAGCTGCTTAAGTTCAGAGCTGACAAGACAGATGCAACGCTTGCTGGTAATGAAAACAACACACAGCCATTCCTGAAGACCACACGGTTAAACATGCTGGATGTGCCTAGCAAATGATCTCACACGTACAGAGAAAATATGCCACTGCTCCAGAAACAAAATGCTGTTCTCTGTCATTTGAAGCACTTAACACACTCATCTCTAGTGCAAGCTGTGGTGGCTGTCTAAGAAACCATACTTTCTTCTGGTAACAGTGGGATCCCAAACAAAACAGCAGCATGAAATAAACTGAATGTTATAAAAGCTACAGTGTAAAAAAAGGCAGGACGAATCACTAGTCTCTAAAAGAATGTGCTATTTTTCCACTAATAAAACTTCATCTAAAGCTGATACCTTATCCTTTTTCTTGGAAACTGCATATATAGAAAGCTCCCAGAGAGCTACTTCAGCTTATGGAAAAAAAGCTAAAGAAAGGTAGCAGCTCAGCCATCATTTTTTCTCTTTAAAATGAACATTAACTTGAGTTACTTTAAATCCCTGGAATTTGATGTGCAAATCAACTTACTACTTTCTTCAGCAGCTCCTTACAAATATTATTTCAAATAGCAGTCAGCTTCCTCAAGGAAAACCAGTATCTCTTCATGTAGACAGGCTCTCAAACATATAACCTGAACTGGACCTTTTTCCTTTCAGGGAACAGGTCTCACAGTAATGTTCCAAGGATCACCACACAAGTGCCTTGTGGCAGAGAACTTAAAGTGAGGAAAACAACAGGAAAAAATTAGTTTGAAGTACTAAAAATCCAAATTTAACCACTGAAAGCTAAAAATTCACACTGAACTGGGTTTTGTACTATTTCCAATTAGGTACAAGCAATTAATTAATCAATTACTCATCATTCTGTCCTCAAAACACATCAAATCTATGAAATGGCATGTAACATAAGTAACAATCAGAAGGAGCTAGAAGTGACTGTGCGGATGGAAAGCTATGATCTAACCACAAACACTGAAACTTGGTGGGACAAATCATGTGACTGGAACACTCCAATTGATAGCTACAGACTGTTCAGAAGGGACAGGCAAGGAAGGAGGGGCAGGCAATTTGCCCTCTATGGACTGATTGCACAAACCTGTCTTTGAAAAACAGCAATGAACAGGTCAAGAGCTTGTGATCGAAAATCAGAGGCCAAACCAACAAAGGAAACCTCACGGTTTGTGTTTATTACCAGCCACCCAACTGAGGGGAGCCTGCTGACAAAACCTTCTTACTTCACCTGCAGGAAGCATCACTCTGGCAGGTTCTGATCCAGCTGCAGGGACTTGTCAGGACAGTCACCCTGACATCTGCTGGAAAAGCAGCTCGGCAAGATGTAAGCAGTCCAGGAGACTCTTGGAGAGCATCAAGGATAATTTCTTAACCCAGGTGACAGAGAAGTGTTACTGCATCTGTTGCTTACTGACACAGATTAACTAAAAGGTGAGGTCAGGACCAGTGGCAGCCTGGGCTGAAGCGATCATGCCCCAGTGGAATTCATGATCTCAAGCATTATGGGCCAAAGAAAGGTTAAAGTCAGTACCCTGAATTTTAGGAGCCTAAGCTTTAGTTGTTTAAGGAATTACTACATGGGACCCTCTGGAAAACTGCACTCAGGGTAAAAGGAGCAGAATAGAACTGTCAGATCTTTAAGGACATTTTTCTTAGAGCCCAAGAGCTCTCAAGTTCCACCAGTGAGCATTCAGGCAACGAAGGCAGGAGACCAGCATGGCTCAGCAAATACCCTGGCCAAAGTGAAACACAAGACGGAAAAGCACAGGACATGTTATCAGGGACAGGTATCCTGGGAAGAAAAGAGAAGTGCTATCTGGTGTAGAGACAGGATTGGGAAAGCTAAGGTATAACTGGAGCTGAATTTGGCACGGGATACAAAGAATAGTAACAATGGCTTCTACAGGCATGTTGGTCAGATACGGAAGATTAAAGAAAGTGTGAAGTACTCGATAATTTTGTTTGCCTTGGTGTTCATCAGTAATCACTCTTCCCATATCTCTGAAGTCCCTGAACCTCAAGACAGGAACTGGGAAATTGCAGTCATTCCAAGTGTAAGAGCAGATCAGGTTCAAGACCACCTGGGGAACCTGAACATACACAAGTCCATGTGACCCAGTGAGATGCATCCCAGTGTCCTGATGAAATTGGCTGCTGTAGTTGCTAAGACATTCTTCATCACATCTGAAAAGTCATGGCAGTCAGATAAAGTGCCCACTGACTGCAGGAAAGGGAATATTGCACCGTTTTTAAAATGTGTATTTATAACAGAAATTTTTTTTCCATAATCTTGCATCACCTTTGTGTCCAGGTAAGGTATTTTTAACTGGAGCATCACTGCAATTATTACCAGTTGGATTTATGACACCATAAAATTGTATTATAAAATCTTCCAGAAATTTACCTTTTTATTTTATGTAAGGCTAAAGCAGTTTTGAATAAATTTTGCTGTGCTACTGACTATATAAACATTATACACATTTAAAAAAACCCCAACAGTTTCCGAGACACATCAGTGTCACCTCATTACAGTTTTATTCCTTGGCAGTCCCTGCTATTTCATGCCCTCCAGAATCCCTGAACAGTTTGAGTTGGAAGGGATCTTTAAAGACCAAGTTTCAGCCCCACTGCCACTAGACCAGGTTGCTCAAAACCCCATACAACCTGACCTTGAACACTTCCAATGATGAGGCATCCACAAGTTCTGTGGGCAGCCTGCTCCAGCATTATACCAATTCCATTGTAAGAAAAAAGGTCTTCCCTGTATCCCATCTAAATCTACCTTCCTTCAGCATAAAACACTTGCTGGTTGTTCCATCACTGCAGGTCCTAGTAAAAAAAAAATCTTTCCCTGTCTTTCTTAGAAGTTCCTTTTAAGTACTAAAAGGCCTCAGTAAGTTTTCATCAGAGCTTTCTCTTCTCCAGGATGAAAAGCTTCAGCCTTCTCAGCCTGTCTTCATAGCAGAGGTGCTCCATCCCTTTGATCATTTTTGTCTTGGACCCACTTTAACAGGTTATTTTTTCTTGTGCTGGGAACCCCAGAGCTGGATGGTAACTCCAGCTGGGAGTACTCTCACAAAAATGGAATAGAGGGGCAAAATCCCCTCTCTTGACCTGCTGGCCATGCTGCTTTTCATGCAGCCTAGGATGCACTTGGCTTGCTGGCTTTTTGGGTTGTAAGTGCACATTGATGGCCTGTGTACAGTTTTTCATTCCCTGTACTCCCAAGTCATTCTCTGCAGGGCTGCTCTCAACCTATTCATACATCAGCCTGTAATTGATATTTGAGATTGTCCCTAGCCCGACAGAGATGTGATACAAAATAATGGAAGAATTTTTCAGTTTTAAATTTACATTTAAAAATATGATATGCATTCAATCACTATACAAACAAAAAACATGCACATAACTTGTGCATGTAATGATCAGAGATAAATTTACCTGGATTATGGTGTCTGCAAATTCTTTTCTTACAGATACAAATCTGGTGCCAGTTTTCTTTCTCCCAGATTTCTAAATTCTGCATACACTGGACACATTTAATCCTTGACAGTTACTACACTTACATCTGCAGACATGTTTATGTCTCTTTCTGCTCATGTCTTCAGACACTATTTATAGTTATGCATTTCTAACATTTGCCATATCTTTCATAAGACCTGATAGTACTGTACCACTGCAAGATACAAATTTGACAGTTTGCAATAGGATCTGCACATTGTAGCAAATTATTCTGACAGTAAGTACTATACAGCCAGCAAACTATATTCTTTTAATATACTTACTAAAAATCTTATGAACACTGTGACTAAATCATATACAGTAAATTCTATTTTGTACATTATGGCAATGAGTCACTATGTTTTTAATAAATTTTATATTGCAGTTAGCAACTATTGCATTACTTTTAGTTTAACATTTTTAAAATCAAGCATACTACTAAAAGCTATTTCATTAACAGTTTAAAAACAATTTGCAAATATCTTAAAGTCTGGCTCAAGATTTCTGTCTATTTTGGTCCCACTGCCTGTGAATGTGCGCAATGATCTAGTTAATGTGTGATTGCATGTATGGCATAATGATTCTACTCAATGGTCCTTCCAGCAATATTTTTGGAAACACTGAAAGTAATCAATACTTCTTTGTATTACCAGAAACAGATAGCAACAGTGGCATACATCACTGCAAGTGCTTCTTTACTTTTTCACAAACACAGCTGCAATAGTTCTACTACCTCACTGTAGTTTAACAAATTAATTACATTACAAATTAGAACAGAGAAGATGAGCAGTGTCCTCAAATGTCTTTAATCCTTTTTAATCATTAAAACAGAATGACAGGCAGGAGAATATGTGCCCATTCTTTTAAAAGCTCATACAAATTTTTGCTTTTATTCCATTCTTCAGTGCCATACCACTGAGAAACCTCTGTATTTTTAGAATTGATGTACCTTTCAATACTATAATCTTTGGCTTTCAAGCCACTATTATTTGCCTTCAGGTGCAAATTTTAAAGTGTACAGCCTTCTAAAAAGCCTTTATGGCTTCAGCCAGATACTGAAAGGCTTGTAGATCAGTCATCATCACACTGTAGATTTCTTTTCAAAATAATGTTCTTCACTCAGAGTACACTTGTGGTTATACTCGGTTCACTTGTCAAATACAAATCTGAGGTCATCAAAAGCTTGAGGGCAACTTCAGCTATTCCAAAACTCATTTTCTACCTCTATTTTGTTGGAGAAATAGTATTTCAAATATAAAAATAATAGGAAACTCTAAAGATAGAGAAACAAAGGCATTGTATGTGCATGTTTCAGTACAGCATTGCAGTGACTGCCTATAACGACAAAGTCAATCCAATACCCAAGCATTTGAAAACATAAAAAATACCAAAAGGAGATAATGTATTTCACTATCAAGTTGATATATACTCTATTATAAACACGATTTTAGAGTTGGCATCTCAAAATACATAGGTCTAGGAACAGATGCTAATGATTCTATTTAAATATTTCTGTTGTAACAGATGAAACATTTAAACACTCTTATTTACAAGGTTTACATTCATTAAAAGTCATGTTCCTGGCAAGGGTGAATGACACTAGGCTCAATATTCCTGTTGGCTTGAATTCCTTGGCCATATACTAGCAAAGGCTTTTATTTAATTCTAGTTTTAAGTCCTATGTTTTATTAAAACAGAAAAACAGACAAGAGAGAACTTTCTTTCAAAGGCTGATTTGATATTTGAGAGGTCAGTCTGAATTTTTCATCTCCAGAGACTTTTTCATGCAGCTATAATTCATATTTATAATTAGAGCTGAGTAATTAACACTTTTGAAAACAGAGACTATCTAGGTACTTGGGGAAAAGCTTTTCCCTTCCCAAAGCAAAATTGAGTTTTATCATTGACTTTGACACACAAAGAAATCCAGTTTGTTTTCTCTGACCCAAGGCCCCGTATGCATAAATAGTCAAGGAAAATGGAATTTTAAAAGCATAAGCACACACCAAGCTTCTCTTGGACACTTAAAGACAAATGGAACAAGGCAAAAATAAAATAAATAAAGCTAAACTCAGCTAGAAATCTAAGCTTTGTCTGCTTTGGGTAAACTGTTAGATACTGTTTAACAGCATTGGGATGGAAGCTGACACCACACTCATTCACAGCATGAATTCTTCTACAAATGACATACTTTTTCCAACTGGTCATCAGCTAAAACTCTGCATTTACATTTAGACAAATTTTGTGGGGTGCCCCTGCATCCCATCACTTCTCAGCAACATTGCCTCTCTTTTATCTGCTCCTAACATTTTCACTGTGATTAAAAGCACTTAAGTGAGCATTTGTGTATTTCCTATTTTCACAGTAGCTCATGTCTGCTGTTAAATGTGGAGACCACTGGAACAGAAAGCAGCTGAACTATGTGTCCACAAAACAGCTAGCATACTGTAGTTTATGCAAAATATTGGTTTATAATGTGTGATATGGTAAGGTACATCCCTTCGGCCATTTCATTTTAGAACCTGTACTTAAATGTCCATATTCAATTTCTTTCTTTCCTAGCTCGGTAATTACAAATTATCATTTCATGTGGCTATTTGAACTCAAGGTGTCTGATGGATGTGACCACCATAAAAAGAAGAAAGAAGCCTGACCCTCTGACAAAAGGAGACCAGGACAATCTCATTTCTGCATTCACATATATTTGAGGAAAAAAAAAAAAAGAAGAGAAAAGGTATATTCACAGATATAACATAGAGAAACTACAGGCTACAGCATCTCTGTGGCATGGTCTCCACACTGAGGTTGCCTAGGAGGCCTTTTGTATTCACATGAGAAGTCAGCTAAAGTCCAACAATATCATGGGTTTACACCCCTAAAATAGAAGTGATTTCACCAGAGTGTACCACATTCTTTGTTTCCCCTATGGAAACCACAGCAGCCAAATCTTCTATTATTTTATCCACTTGCATTAAGGAAGAATTTTCCAAAGTTTTGATTTTTAATGAAAATTTCAATGTCATGTAAGTTCTAACAATGATGGTACATGACACATAACCTACTGAAAATTCTAGAGAAATATGAAAACATGTTGGCAAGATATAACAACCCCATGATTTGCAAACATGAAACAGTTGAATAAAATAATTTTAAGCTACGAACTACTATTAGTATGATACAAATACTGAGTTTTACTCTGGAAGGAATGAGTATATCTTGAATATTTAATAACAGAAAGACAGGAAACACACTGATTTCAACCCAAAATTTCTAGTGAATTGAAACTATATAACAGCAAGCACTACACCAACTAGCAAAGCAATAAAAAAACAGCCTACCAACATGTTCATGTTTGCACAGATGTTTCTTAATTTGTAAAAAAATAAAACATTGGCTTTTTATTTCCTTTCGTGTTTCTTCGTAGATGCTACATTGAAGAAAATGTCAGCTCCTCCTCTACAGGTCTCTGAAAACAGTAGATATTCTGCTTATTTGGGTTTCTTACTATTTCAGGGGGAGGAAGAGGGAGGACAGGGATGGAAAATGTTTAAAAAAACTAGAAACATTTGTTCCTACAGTGTAGTATCTAATTTTGGTATGGCTGCATGACAGAACATAATCTATTCCTTTATAGTTTTTTCCATTGTATTTTCCTCATTTAAAAAAAATCAACAAAACACATCCTAAATTTTGTAAAGGAAAGGTGGCTTAGTAGGGCAGGACTGTGGTGCCTTCTTCCCTCACAGAAAGGCTGTCTTCTACCTGCAGCACTACTACATTTATGAGTGTTATAAAGTACCCTGCCTCTCATTTTTATTGTATTCAGCTGAGTTCCTTCTTCACAACACAGATTCCACACAAATATACAAACTCTTCTTCTTTAAAAAACAGTGTTAAGGAAGGCAAATATTCTATTTCTAAACATTCACATATTTGCAGGACACCATAGGCTTACATACAGTATTATACAATCTGTAGTGGTTCAATGTCATGTTAAATTGAAGAAGGGATCAAGAACTGAAAAAGCACTAAGGACTAAAAGCAGTACCACTGAAGGAAAAAACAGAACAAAATCTAAAATCTAAAAATCCCTCAACTATTCATAACTGATTAATATAATTGCTTCATTGTCAGCAGAAATAACCTAGGATTGTAAATCATGTAATTTCAGAAACGCTGGCTCCACACCTTCATAATTGATAACTTAGAATTAATTCAAGCCTTCTCCAAAAGGCTCCTGTTAGTCTTAGAGTGTTTTAAGTCATGGACAGTCCAGAGAATACATTTCAACATCTGATGAATTAATTAATTAATTATTTAACTAACTAATCTAAATCCAGTTGGTAGCTGGTCATCAGTGGTGGTCCTCAAGAATCAGGGCCACTTTTCTTTAATATCTTTATCAATGATCTGGCCAAGGGGACCAAGTGCATCCTCAGTCAGTTTGCAGATTACACCAAGATGGGTGGGAGTGCTGATCTCCTGGAGGGCAGGAAGGCTCTGCAGAGGGATCTGGACAGGCTGGATCAATGGGCCAACGCCAGTGGGGTTCAACAAGGCTGAGTACTGAGTCCTGTCCATGCCCTGCCCAGGTGGCCAAGAAGGTCAATGGCATCCTGGCCTGTATCAGCAAGAGTGTGACCAGAAGGATCAGGCCAAGGATTGTTCCCCTGTCCTCAGCACTGGTGAGGCCACACCTTGAAACCTGTGCTCCAAGAAGGACACTGAGGTGCTGAAGCATGTCCAGAGAAGGGCAGTGAAGCTGGTGAGGGGTCTGGAGCACAAATCCTGTGAGGAGTGGTTGAGGGAGCTGGAGCTGTTTAGGCTGCAGAAAAGAAGGCTCAGAGGGAACCTTATCACTCTCTACAACTGCCTGAAATGAAGGCATGGTAGCCTCTTCTGCCAAGCAAAAAGCAGTAGGACAAGACATAATGGTCTCAAACTGTCCCAGAGGAGGTTGGGTTTGATAGCAGGAGAAACTTCTTCACTGAAAGGGTGGTTAAGCATTGGAACAGCCTCCCCAGGGAAGTTGGATGGTGTCATCATCCCTTGGAAGTGTTCAGAAAATGAGAAAATATGGCACATTGAGATAAGGTATGCCCAGTGGGCTTGGTGTTATTCAGTCAAAGGTTGGACTTGATGATCTTAGAGGTAATTTCCAACAATGTTTCCATGATTTCTGTGTTTTCAATCCTTGAATTAACAATTTCCAAGTCACCTTACATTTTTATGTTACATATACACTCTTTAGATATGTCTTTCAAAATTATTTTAAAAAGGACACATGAAAACCAATTGTTTCTAAAATTCTGAACAATAATTCAAAACAGATTACCACCTGAAGGACAGGCTATCAATTTTAAACCACTCCAAGCTGCGTTTCCACATTTAGACATACAGCCACAAAAGGCAAAAATAATGAATGGAATAAAATGAAATTAAATATAAATAGAATGAAAATATTAATAGTGTGAAATGAGTGAGTACAAGTTCAGGTAGACCAAGAACCACATTGCAAACAGTGTGGAGTGATCCAAAAAACTTAACTTTCTCTGAAACTTTGAATGGGCCATGCTTCCTATATCCACCAGAAAGCACTCCAAATCCTGTTTTGATAAATGAATCTCAAAAAAAGAAAAGCTAAAAGAAACTTTTAAAAGTCTGAAATTAATGCTAAAATTGTGTACTTCCTGAAGTAAAAGAGAAGCTAATGACACTTTTATTAACAAAGAGCAGCCTTCTGAGGCTACTTCTAAAATCTTTCTGGGGTAGACAAGTAGTAAATCTTAAAAGGAAAACATTTCCATTCTTTGACTCATATTTGCCTTGTTCCCTGTCATTTCCCTGTACATTTGTTTTCATTACCCCATTTGCTCTACTTCTGTAAGCTCTGAATGCTTGCCTCCATCCACTTTCTGTACATTTCAAAAAGACACACATTACGTGTGTCTTAGCAGATTAACAGGAATGTGGGCTGAAGCTGAAGGAGATGGAGGGTGATGCAGCAAACAGAAACAATTTCTCTTTCCTGCACTAGAACAGCAATATTTCAGTAAGTCATCTTTAACAAAAACATCTGCAGAAGTATAATACAACACACAGGGACCAAACAAATTGCTGTCATGTGACTTTAAAGTTGTATTGGTCAAAGTGTGAAGTAAGAGCTGTACATAAAGATGACATATCAATTAGCAAGTTATACAGTGCAGGCCAAATAAAAACTGATAATGCTTGCAGATCCATCCTTTTATTATGGTGACAGTTTGTTCATGTTTTAACTTACAGAAAAGAGTCCTGTTTTGAGACTTTAAAAAAACTTTTTCTAACAGCCTTTTCTTTTCATTGTGACGTGCTCACATGCTAAACCACATTGTCTTACCATCTAAGCTTTATGAGACAGAAATGCTATAAATAAAATGCCTCTTCAGTCAATCTTCAACTAAACATTTATACCCTGACATCTCTCAACCTAACAGACTCAAAACAATTGCTGTGCTCTGCTGAAAAGAAGGAATCTCAGCTTTCCTATATGGCAAACTGCTTACTGCATGAACACATACCAGTTTGATCCATTAGCTTTTAAACGCATTTCATGCTCTTCCTGTATCTCTAATCAGTGTGCACATAGTAAAGAAGGAGCAAAGGGAATGCACATGTTAGATTTTACAGATGTTGGAGAAAAAAGATACACGTGTAACATACTTTTCTGAAAACTCAAAATTTCCAAATGGTAGCTTATGCTGAAACATAGATTAAAATGCCACAATGTGTAACAATAAGGTTCATGTTATGAAAATATGAAAAACAGAGCCAAACTGCTTTTACAGAAATCCCATTTCATAAATCTGTAACCCACAGAGTAATAGAATGTAAACCCAAAAACTTTACATACAATTATACAAGCAAAGTGACTTTATGCAAACCTCTGTAGATTTTTCTACTAATATATCTTATGAGACGTTTGAAAAAAATTTAAATTGATGTACAAAAAATGATATACATAGTTTTAAAGATGCAACATGTAAGCTACCGACAGCAAATATCAAAAGGGCATGATAAATTCTACTGAGATAATATTTTTGTCATTCTCTTTTTATTTAGCAAGTAAAGCAACTAGCAAATCTAAGGGTATTTAAAACAGAACTAAAAATCAGATGAGAATTTTCATGTACTGGGAAAAATCTCCATTAAAATGTCTACCACAATAATGTTTTCTGAAGGTAAGATATGGCCTGAGTTAAACAAAAAACTTTCTCCTTACTGGATGATTTACAAGGGTAATGAAATCAGCTGCAAATCACTGATAAATAAATTCTTTCCTGGTTAGTGAAAAACAATGTTGCATCTAGATCATGTCTTACCACTGCATTCCAAAGCATGAAAGAAAGAGATCTACATGATATTGCTAAGCTACTAAGATAAGCTAATTAATTATGAAATAATTCAAAATGCATAAAGACTATTCTGCTATTGGGCTTGAAAAAATATCAAGCTCCAACATTTTCCACTTTAGCTCTTAGGGTTACTTGCTATAGTGTTCTGTCACCCAGATACAGAGAAAAATCCTGATGCTGTTAATAGCATGTCAGCAACAACAGTATTTTTGACAGTATGTGATAGAAGTGCATTTGAAAAAAGCCCCCAAACTTCAGAATTGAAAATAATTTCAATATGATTAAAATTAATTTGTTGAAAATACTGGGTTTAGAAGTTCAAAGGTATTGTATTGTAATTTTCAGGAGCAAAGAAGAACACACTTTGCTGTTTGATAAGACCTGACCATGCAAACAATGATAAATGAGCTCTCATTTACTTTCTTTGCACAAAGGCCAGCAGATTAAAATTTGAAACAAGCAAGTGTGTGCAAATACTAAAACAAATGTATGTTTTAGTATCTAACTATTTAATAAAATGCCAGTGCTACATTTCAATAGAAGTAATTTTAATTCTGCAACGATTCAGCTTAAAGGGACACTGTCAAGTAATTAGGTTCACAAATGCTTTGCACATAGGAATGGACTCAGAATAAAGTCTAAAATAAGCACATACAGTCCTGAAGAATATATTACTTACTTTTTGTCAGTAGTTTGCTTTAATGCACCACCTCTCAAATTGCAGAGACAACATTCCTAAAAATAAAAATAAAGTAGAAAAAAGTGAGCTTTAATGATGGTTTACAAATCAGTTTTATTCATCTGATCTTGAGGATAAGCAAACTGCTAATGCAATTAATTACTGGGTTACAAGCTGCCACTTGAAAGCATAGCATTTCCTTGCAGGGGAGAAAAGGATATAGTAACAAAAAGAGAAACAACTCATACCACCTAAAGAAAAAGGATATTTGACTATTACTTACAAAGTGACAGAATCACTTTGAAATGTAATAAAAAAATCCCAAACAAAATCAACACCAAAAAAACCAACCAAAAAAAATTCCCAACACTTTTAATCAGTACTGCCATAGAAAGGCTGGAAACTGCCATACATTTTACAAAGATAAAACGAAATACTATGGCATATAATTAGTTTAATAGAAGTTACTGAGAAACTGACCCATAAGCTATTGATCCAGCTCAAATTATTGTTTTTCTTTTTCCTGCAGTATACCTTCACTGCTTTGATCTTCAGTACTACTCCTCTCTTTCAGGGCACTCAGCAAGGTGTTCAGTGGTTCCCAGATAATATGCCAAAAAACACGACTTCTCCTACCTCTACTTAAAACTGAGCTTTTGAACAGATACAGTCTTTTATTCTTTCCAACCCTTCACTCCTTCAGTGTCCTCCATTTCTGAATCTATTCTTCCCCTTTTTTCTTTTTTTTCCTCTTGTCCCTTGAGAGGAGCTGATGAGAAATTGTTTCCAACATTAGCTATTTTTCCTCCTGCCTGTTTTTTCCTCTAAAAGAACCAAATGCACAAAATAGAGACAAGATATTCTGTGACTGTACACCTATACAAGACCACGTCTTTTGAACCCCTATATTTAAGTTGCCCTTGCAGGACAAACAAACAAACCAAACAAAAACAGAAATAAAGAGAAACCCCAAGAACTTTATGTTATACTCCAGTCCAATCTTATCTTAAAAACTTCAATGATGAAGACTACAAACATCTGCAGAAATTCAACTGAATGCAGTATTACATTTCCTATGAAAAACACCTTTCCTAACCATCAAAAAAATGCTTTCTTGTGACACTTGGATTTTCTTTGCTATTTAAGCACAAAAATTTTGCCTTACCAACCAAAACCATGGGGAACAGAACATCCTCTTATGGAGCACCCTTTTAAATACTTAATACTATTGTAGAATTTTAAAGAAGAGAATTGAGGTTCGTTATTCTATCCACAACAACCTTAGGATGCGACCCAATACTTTCCAGATCACATTTCCCTTTCTAAAAGTAAACACTGACTATTAAATCAGGGAACCTGATTTAAAGGCTCAGAACTATACAGCTTCCAGTAAAGTACCAGTACATTCACAGAAAATTTTATCCTAATTGGCATCCAGTTCTGAAAGGCAAGCACTTACATGTGAAAAACACATCACGAAACTGTACACAGATCCTTAACATTACCTGGGATTTTGAAAACTACATTAGCACAACCACAGAGTTACCTTACAGTACCGCATCATCCTCAACCTGATTCACCTTAGAATCTTGCTTACAAACCAGCAGAGGGAAAACATGTTTCTTCAGCTCTTTCTTTGGCTGATTTTATCACCCTCAATGTTACCTATTGTTACCAGTGTTATCTATCTTTATAAACACAGCTTGGTCACTGTCATAGTGAGATACTAAGAGACTGGGTCCAATATGTTGATTTTATATGTGACAACTGGGGATGCAAGATAAAAACAGTAAAAATGGATGGGCATATATCTCCATGACTACATGAGAGTAACAAAATAAATGACCCAAGCAGCATAGAAAATTGTACCTAAAATGGAACAGCCACTCTGGAAGAGGCAAATACCACAATCTCCTAAAAAAGGAGCCATGCAGGACTTCCTGTGAATCTGATCTCAAAATCATTTGCAGTTGTCACGGTAACACAAAATGTTACTGTATTCCAGATGTCTCGGTGCCCAAAATTTGCTACTGTCTCTTTAAAACCCTGCAGCCAGAAAATGGAAATGGCAGAGAGGGCATTGCCAAGGTCTCATTTAAAGTCGGAGCAAGGAGGCAGGGAGCTCTCTCTGCTGGCAGCCTTTGCTGAAGGCAGAGGCTCCTCTTCTGAGGAGGTTGCTTCCCAGGGTTGGTTTAGGTTTGTTGGATTTTTTTTTCCCAGGCTTACAACAGTAGCCACTCGGAAAAACGGCATTTTACAATAAAAACTGTATCAGAGTGATCTCTGTAAACCTGTCCCACGGGCCAGGTCACCCCGCATCTGACAGACTGGGTCTTCCCTGCTTCCAACACTTGTGCAGTGTGGTGGACATCAGCACCAACACCAGCAGAGCCCAGTGGTCAGAAGGAGGAAGCAGCAGGTGGCAGCGCTGACCCCACACATGCCAGCACTCATCTGCCACTAGAGTGGCTCCATGAGGTTCTGCTTTCCCAGGAAAGTTCTTTCTGTCCACCGATGCCTTAGGTTTTAACTTTTATATTTTTCAAATCCTGTACTGCCTAGTGCATAACTCTGAAGTTTCTTGTGGCCTGTTAGCTGCTGTTCTCTCATGCTGGTTAGACATAACAAACCTCTCTAGGTTTCCACCTCAAGGACACCAGGCCTCAAAATGTGTAAATTAAAAGCCTCTAAAATGGGGGAAAAACTTGGGTAATCACATCATGAACTGAGGTTATAATTGGAGAATTAACCCTGATATGCAAATGAACCAAACTTATAGAAGTGTGAAGAACCCGTGACCCAGCATACATCTTGGGTATAGCCTTTTGACTGCCCAGGCCATACCTTTGAAGGCCCTTCAAATAAATACCTACCTTTATTCTCTTATTCTTGTCTAGTCTCTGTTTTAGGTAGCCAACCTCAAGGCATCACCACCACCTTTCCCTTTGTCTCCTGGACAGCGTAGTCGACTGTCATGGGGTAGAGAGCTGATGCCATTTTCCCCCTGTCTTTCAAGCCACGTGAGCACTCGTGGTGGGCACCATCTTGGAAATGCTATTTCCACCACTTTGGGTCTCCCTTTGTTTCCCAGGGGTTCATGAGCGATTTTCTATCTAGTGATTATTTACTGGGTGGTTTTTTTGCTTGTTGCTCTTTTGCTTGTTAGTAAACTGTTACTTTTTCACTTGTATCGACTCACATTCTTCCTTATGGGTGGAAAGAGATTGGTTGAAACTAAGAGGAGGTAACTCATTTTAAGCGTCTACCTCTTTAAGGGCTGTCTTAAACCAAGACAGCAGTTCTGCAAAGCATGAACCTTTACAATTTAGACACGGAATAACAACAGCAGACTGGGGAAAAGAGCATGAGTCTGACTCATCAGAAATCTTTGCAGGGAAAAAGCTTCATTCTCCACTTTCAAATGTAAAAGTTCAGGGGATCCTTCATAAATTCTTTTTAATCTGACCCACTTTCTTTACAACAGCCACAAAAATACTTCAGCTGACTGACTCTCTGCTTTGGAAAATAAAGAGTGAGTTTGCTCCTATTTTATGAGCTTTGACATTCTTAGGGCACCTTACTTTGAAATTTGCTATTTGAAAAATTATGACATTTTCCTGCTTCTAATGGGTGTGTTTCACT
This sequence comes from Corvus cornix cornix, assembly GCF_000738735.6. Lineage (NCBI taxonomy): Eukaryota > Metazoa > Chordata > Aves > Passeriformes > Corvidae > Corvus > Corvus cornix. The sequence goes on from NC_046357.1 coordinate 62,430,673, forward strand.
TTTAAGGAAAATTTTCATTAGATCATCTGCTGTGTAATTTACTAATGCAACCAGACTGAGAATCCAAGGCCCTAAGGAAATTTTACAAATAAATTAAGCTAAAATAGCACAGGAAGAGACAGAAGTCATAATCTTTACATACTAACTACAGAGCTTTGACACTAGGTTAAAAAATAGAAAAAAAAATTATAAAATGAGGGTAAATTAAAGCAGCTGCGACAAAAGAGAAGGTGGCTCTAAATATCCTCATTACATGCTATAAAAAGATAACCCTTATGCAGGACCTACAGGAATCAAATATTGTCTCCTCTGAAAAGAAACATAAACATATCTTTGGTGAACAGAGATGGTGGGTACTTGTTCACTGTCTACTGGACCCAAGCTATAACAAATTAGATCCTTAAGAACTAGAAATTTTTACCAGTGTTCATAACAAACCTGTGTGGGTAGGAACACAGGTTTAAAGCCCATTAAAACTATTTTGCTGATCATGTCTGCATTGCAATATATGCATGTCCAATATGCAGGCAACATGGCTATTAGTTTAACTTCTGTTTCAACATACTACAACTAATGAAAACTTATAGGACCTGACATTTACAAAGACTAATATTCCTAAAATGTCTATGTGCCATGGATGGCAGTAAAATCACATGGACACTAGTTATTACCCAGGTTATTATCCATGAAGGACATAGGCCTGTTGAACTAGTCCAGCGCTCCAAAAGCACCTCTCCTACAAAGACAGGCTGAGAGAGTTGTTCAGCCTGGAGAAAAGTAGAGAAGGCTTTGGGGAGACCTTACTGTGGCCTTTCAATACTTAAAGCAGGCTTATAAAAAAATGGGGAAAAACATTTTAGAAGGAGAAATGGTTTTAAATATACATGAGACATAAGGAAAAATTTTTTGACAGTAAGACTGGTGAAACACTGGATCAGATTGCCCTGAGAGGTGCTGGATGCCCCATCCCTCAAAACATTCAAGGTAAGGTCATACAGGGCTCTGAGCAAACTGATCTGTTTGAGAATGTCCCTGCTCATGGCAGGGAATTTGGACTAGATGACCTTTAAAGGTCCCTTCCAACACAAACTCTTCTATGATACTGTGATGCTGTGTTCTCACAGAGAAAGAGAGTGTCTGTGCATCCCTGTGTGCCTGCTGTCAGCCTACACACAAAAATAAGAATATATTTCATTACCAAGCATCACCTTAGAAGGTATCCAGTCTCTGATTCATTATTCCTTTGCAAATCCTTTAAACAAGTAATTTTGTCATTTGTATGTGCATTAAATAATAATTTCATAAGCATATTATTTTATATATATCTAAATTAAATCTTAGACCATTTTAAATTGCTCATCTCCTTAAAAAATCTCCATAACATTCTAGAATTACAAGAGAGTTTTCTCTCTTCCGGTATCTGTATGAAGTAAGACATCTCCATATAATTCACAAGCTTTATACACTAACGTTCACTTAATCTTTCAGCTTTTTTGTGGAGATTATGCATTTTATTTCATAACAATATATGTCATATTCACTGTTTCTGGACTAAATGTTTCCCCTTGCTTTCAAGGAAACCAACAACCCTAATCTCACTTCTCTACTTCAATCACTTCAAGAAACTGCAGGAAAAACCTCACGTTAGTGTGAATTAACCATGCTTCCTTTGGTACATACATCCAAAAGATGGATCACCTTTTTTGGAAGGGTATGTCGCTACTCAGGCATAGCTGCTTATTAATTATAGTTGCATGGATAAATATTACACAAAACCCAAGCCTGTTCACACTCATTTATATTTTAAAATGAATACATTTGCTTATCTTTGAGTATTTTTTTAGTGTCTGCCAAAACTCAAAGTCATATTCACAGTAACACTTATAACAAGCAGTTTTCACGCTTCCCTGTTTCCATACTTACTTCATCAGCAATAGCATTCCCTGGGAGACAGGAAGATGTCTGACACAGCAAGGCAGTAGAATTCAGCCAAGCCATGGCACAGGGATATATATTAAGTCATCTAACAGTTATTTTTGTTGAAAACTATGACCATGCATGACACAATCCCCTTTCTTTTTAAACTGCTATTTCTCCTTTACTAAGGTCCTGTCAATTACAATAGCATCTCAAAAGAATTACATTTATCCAGATAAATAAAAAAGAAAGTTAAGCTTATATCAGTGGATGAAGACAGAGTAAAATAAAATATATCTTACTCTTAATGAATTGTGCCTGACACATTTTCAAAAATTTCATTGTAAAATGTAGTTTCCATAAGCAACCTAATAATCTCTTCCAGCTCTTTGGCACCCATGCCATTAGGGAGCTTTTCATTACAACTAACATGAAGATTCCCTTCTTAAGCCTGTTCCTTTTTACTTTATGCATGATAAACATAAAAAAACCCAGATTATCGCATTCTTTTTTTGACATTTTCCATATGTAGACCCTTAGTCAGTTAAACAACCACAACTTTTACACCTAACTGACTTCATCTGTGGCCACATTCTCCCCTCTGAACTGCGATGACAACAGATCTTCACTGATGTCAGGCAAAGCATGTTTAGTTTTTATCCCACATCTGGGGAGATGTGATTACACTGCCATGAGTAGTGTAGCACATGGACAATAATCTTCAGGACCTCTTCTACAGCAATGGCTGACATGACTGCTCCGCCTGGAATCCTTTGTCTGTATCCTAGCTTCAGTATCTTGCACTTTTCTCTAATTACCTCTTGTCTTCCAGGTTACCTCAGTAATTTATCAAGATCTTGTTCAGTTCTAATTGCCCTTATTTCACCCACCTCACTAAAAAAAAGCGAAAAGCTTGTCTTCAGCTAACATTTCCTACAACAATTTCTGCGCAAGGGATAACTCTGCAGGCTGTGGCTGGGCAAGCCAGTAAAAAGACTGTTGAATGTTTGACAGATGCTACTAAAAAAATGAGACTTCAAAAAGGGCTTGACTAGGTACTCCAATAAGAAGGTAGTTGCTATTGAAGGAAACTAGCAGCAGATTCAAAACAAACAAACAAAAACCAGAAAGATTCTTCCCACAGTATGTGTCTGTTTGCCAGATGTGGATGCTAAAATTTTACACTAGTTGAAAAAGAAGCTGCGTAAGTTCATGAAAAAGAAATCCAACAAAGATTACTTATTACTAAGTAAATAGAAAGATACTGCCTTTGGCTAAGACAATTTCTTATTTCCACATTGTAGGAGACTGAGAAAGCATTAGGAATGCCTGTTCAAGACACATATTCTTCACCAGGTGTTAATTTCTTGTTGTGAAAGAGAGGATAACAGACTAGAACAGACTTCAGTTTAATTCTCATAACACATCTTACTGTTCTATGTAACCTGCAGTTTTAAACCTTTATATGTAGAAACAATACTTAGATATCAAGGAAAATGCAAATGCTTGGCACTAAGCACACATTGCAGTATCTATTACATATAAGATACACTTAATTTTCCTAATTTGTGATCCCAAAAACTAAACAAAATGCAACTTTACTAATATATTATTATCATTCATGTAACAAGTTATTGTGGTAGCTTTATTGTCACAGCTTTATTTAGCAGTGATTTTACCTGAAATAATATTTTCAAGTAATTTCAATACATTTTGGCTAGTGATTTGAAGCATTGCAAGTGTTGATTATAGAATAGTTTGGGTTGGAAAGAACATTAGAGATCATGTAGTCCAACTCTCCCACAATGAGCAGGGACACCTTTCACTAGACCAGTTTGCTCAGAGCCCCATCCAACCCGGCTTTGAACACTTCCAGGGACGGGGCATCCACAACTTTTCTGGTCAGCCTCAAAGAATTTCTTCCTTACATCTAATCTAAACCCTCTAACAATTTAAAGTCACTACCCCTTGATAATGTCTTAAGCACCAAGTAGGATACTACTGTTCAGTAAATAATGTATTTCCACCCTTTTTTTCATCAGCTATTTTCCCTGTCAGTTGACTTTAACTAGTATCTAAAAACCTAAGAAAAATGGTTAGGAAAGGTATTGGGTTTGGTTTTTTCCCCTGAAATATTTCTAATAAGAGGTCAGAACAGTTTTAAGAGTCAACTGCTCCAAAGCTGTGTCACAATAATACCTACTTAGTACCCTCCTTTAAAAGAAACTAATTAAAACAGGCATCTAATGTTCAACTCTGCCAAAGCTAAGCCAAACAGATACAAATTGTAGGGCTATGGCTGTTAAACATATTTTGTTTTCTTCAAGCCATTCAGGTTGCCTTTTTAGATAGAAACCTTTGAACTGAAAATAGATATCCTTAGTCTTCCATCTTTTCTCTCAATTGCATTGTAATGCCCAAGGTGACACTCCTAGTAGTATTAACACAGATGTGCATTTGGATACAGCATTGCTGCATTTTAGTTATCTCATTTTCCCAGCTCATTTATATTTGTATTTATACTTGTGTAAAGAGAAATAGGTTGGTGTTTCTTTTGACACATTTGAAAATACTGTTTTCAGAAATGGTCTGCTAATGAATATGTTAATCTTTCTATACCAAGGGAATAATTTTCACTTGGAAAATAGCTTTTGAAATTATTGAATTTCAATTCGAAGTCCACTATTGTATCCACTTCAAGCTATTAGCTTCAGAGATAAGCTTCCTTTTTTTAATGACAAAATATTTGCAAAAAATAATAAACTGCAGAAAAATTGATCTTCATCTTGTAAAAGATTCTGTTTCCTGACAAGGAGCATCATTCTTAACAGAGTTGCTAGATGCTACCAGTATAACTCACAACCTTCATTTGTACTGTAAGTGATTAAACTTCACACTGATTATGGAGGCTGAGTAAATCCATAAAAGAGATATCCACCACAGGCTAAAATTTATTTAACACGTAGAAAGATCTTTGGCTGCAAGCTTAAAGTAGGTTCTTGAAAATAGAAGGTGGCCACACTTCTTTCACGGATGAACATTTTACTCTTTCAGATGCATCCAAGTCTGTTCAAGACATCCACCTTTGGGAATTTAAAGTTTATAAATCATCAGGTACTTAATTTCCACATTTTAGTAACCTAATCCTGCAAACATTCAGTCTACCCTGCCCTTGGTTTAGGGATAGCCAAAAATTTCCTTGCAGTTGCAGCTCCCATATCATGCCAATCTAAAGCAACAGTATAAAGAGCACGTAGTGTTTAACTACAATGTGCATAGCATTATTAACAGTAATCTCCAAGAATGCAAAGAGCAGGAGAGAGCTGGCTTGGATAAGAAGACTTTTAAAAGGACAGGAAAGAGAGGTGAGATGGAAAATGGGAATATGGAGAGAATTCCACAGCCAGAGAAGGAATGAGAACTCAGGCTGAGACTGAAATGAGAATCAAAATACTCATTCAGGTAACTGGAGTAAAAATAGCCCTCACATTTGACAGGGGTGGGTACTATGCGTCCTTTCTCCCTAGAATGCGTACAAAGTAAAACACATCCATAAAGTATGAAATGGAGACTATTAGATCCCTGAATATGAAGGATTTTATGTCATAGTGGTTATTGGTCACTCAGATGTAGAAAATACTTATAGTAGAAAGAGCAACTGTTCCCAGGCAATTGAACGAGAAAGATTACATTTTCTCCTTTGAAGAGGAGTCAAAAGGAATGAGATTAACTTTTTAAAAACATTAATATGTAAGCCATTGAGAATACAAACCAGATCATTCTTCCTGCAAAATATAGAGACTGCAAAAATCCCTTTTACACAGAGGAAAACACCTGGGGAAATTCCAAGCACAAATACAGGCTGGGTGGAGAATTGATCAAGACTAGCCCTGGTGAGAAAGAGTTGGAGCTGTTGGTTGACAGGAAGCTCAGTGTGAGCTGGCTCACAACCCAGAAAGCCAACCACATCCTGGCTTGCATCACAAGTAATGTGGCCAGCACATCAATGGAAGTGATCTGCCCCTCCAAGAGACCCCATCCAGAGTTCTGCATCCAGCTATGGGACCCCAACAAAAGAATGACATCAACCTACTGAAGTGGGTCCACAGGAAGGCCAAGAAAAAGATCAGGAGGCTGGAGCACCTCTGCTGCGAAGACAAGCTGAGAGAGTTGGGGTTATTCAGCCTGGAGAAGAGAACACTTCAGGGAGACCTTATAACACCTTCCAGTACCTAAAGGGGCTACAAGAAAGATGGTAAGATGAGGCTTTGAACTGAAAGCAGGTGGGTCTAGGTTAGATATTAGAAGGAAATTCTTATCTAACCTAGACATAAGAAAGAAATTCTTGATTATGAGGGTGGTGGGACACTGGGACAGGTTGCCCAGAGAAGCTGTAGATATTCCTGGAAACTCCAGACATTCCTGGAAATGTTCAAGGTCAGACTGGATGTGGCCTTGGCAACTTGGTCTAGTGAAGGACTCTGTCCATGGCAGGGTGTTGGACTAAATTATCTTTAAGGTCCCTTTCAACCATTCTATGATACTGTGAACGCTGAGACTAAATGCTTAGCAAACAAAACAGGACTGATGGTGTATCTAATATATACATACTATGATTAAAAATACGTAAGCTTATTCCAATTATTATGGACAGCAAATATTAGATTTAAACCTGAGTATCTTTAGAAGAAGATCTGTGTCTTTAAGAAAGCAGCATAGCACCAGCTGGGCAGGTCAGGATATCCTGCTACTGGCTATTTTTAGCATGTTTCTTCTCAAATGACTTTGCAGCAGTACCTCTAGAGATTAGATATGGTCTTTGAGGATAAATTAAGATTGGATGAGATTGAGGGAGGTTTTCTGGTCCAATGCCATCTCCAAGCAGGGCCAGATTCAAAAGTGCATCTGACTGAAATCATAATTCACCCTGCAGGGAATCCCTTCCTTGTAATATGAGAATACCCACACAGTTGGAGGTGACCAAAGCTGTCAAGCCCTTTGACATGGGTATCAGTAGCAAAGCTTGACTTGGCAAACTCCGATGAAGGGACTGAAAGGTCAAAAAGGGCTTTGGGTTTGAGCCTTATGGCACTTACATTAAAAACATATTTTCTGAGTTTAATGGTCTTCAATTTGGTTTCTGTGACAGCATCAGAGAAACCCCATATTTACAAACCTGTTAAAGTATGTTATTTCAAAGATTGAGTTTTGTAAGCAATAAATATACTGTTACTAGTATAATACCAAAATCAGAAAGAAATATAATGCTCCCCACATCTGAGTCCATACATGGTTACCATCAGCATTTACAAGTAATTCTCCCAGTAAGGCAACTGTTTTGCAGAGAAGGTTTGTGAAAATACAGATTAAATAAATTTTTTTAAATAAGTATTTTTCTAAATAATCATCAGGTTTTATTTTTCTGGAAACAAAAAAACCACAGAAGCATTTCAGTTTTTACTTTTTCTATTATAGCCAGATTTTCCTGTCCAATAGTTTCTTTTATTAACAATATTCAAATGCATTTAAAGCTTGGTAGAAAAATCAGGCTGAAAATTAAGACACTGTATAACCAACTCACATGTATTGAGTTAATTTTGGCAGTTACCAGGCTCTGAAAACAGCAGCTTATAATGGAAATGCTGACTCAGTATCAGTGAGAAAGGCACCACTACAAAAAGAACATTCAAAATTATTTTCAGTAGAGTGAAATAGGGCAGTTTCTGAGCTGGAATGTGGAATGCTCTTACATGCCACTTTTCTGATGCCTTTGGGAAAAAGAAACTAAAATCCTTCAAGTTACATAAAGGGCTACTCTAATCATAAAATGCAAATAAACCCAAAGACTGATTATCAATACGTAATATAAAAAGCACGAAAAAGCTCATCTATAGAAAAAGAAATTCTGCTAAGCTATTTAAACATAGGATCTGTTCTCAAAATCAGTGCCAGCTAACCAGATTAGGTACTTAACAGTTTCTGTAGTGCTGTGGAGAACAATGTAAGAATCACTTGTGAAAAGTCATGCAGCTCCCTTAGTAGCGTTATGAACAGCTACCTGATTATGAAGCAAGCCACTGAAGTGTATTTACCTATTCTCGTACTTGCTCTTCTTTCTATCTCTTTCCTGTCCCAAATCCTTTGTCCTCTAAATAACAAAGGTACTCCATGTTTATGTATTATAGCTATTAGGTGACCACATCTTTGCTCATTGTACAGTACGTTGCATTCTCTATAATGCCAGTCATTATTCTTCCTGACTTCACTAACTTTTTCTAGCTGAAGCATTTAAGATTAATGAGGCATTTGTTCTCAATCAAGGCACTTTGTATGAATACAGTTACACTTTCAGGATTCATGCAGATGACTTATTTAATATTATTTGATTTTTTAAAATTGTTTTGGGGGATTGATTTATGGCTATTTTTGTCCATTAGCATAGACAATTCCGTATCACTCTTCTCTTTTGTCAATAACTGTTACCAAACAGGACCTACTGCCTAATAGAATATAAAGATGTATTATATATTATGAATGCAGGTATATCATAGAGGGTGAAAATTTGACATAAAGTGTTGTAAAGCATACTATTTCAGCTACTTAGAGAAGCCTAAACTAAAAGAAAACAGTATGCTTCTGAATCTCAAAATCTGTTTCCTCTGATAATATAAAATGGAATAGCCATCAAGGAAAAGTCTGGCTCTGTCAACCTAAATCCACAAAGACATTTTTCTATTTCCATATTTTAATGATGTTCATAGTTGGGATCCACACATAATAAAGCTTGATTCAGCTATTAAGACAACTCTCATTCCAACAGTGCTGTCAGCTTCATTGCTCTGCACAGTCATGCTGATATACAGAAGCCTAATAGAGACCAAATTTTCCATAAAGTTAACATAACTGCTGTGATTTTAAGAAAGTATAAATTAACAGAATTTAAAATAACTTTGTGTAAGCAGAGGAATGAGAAGGAATTTTCCCTCCTAAGAAATAAACTCTGAAACAAGGTTGTACCAATGTTTCATAACTTCCATTATATTCTTCATTGCATCAAACTTTCTTTCTCCTTGTTTTCCAATCAACCTTCTCTTCATGATTTAGTGCCTTAGCCAGAAGGGAATTTCTCAGATGGGTCATCTTCAGCTAAATATCCTTCTTCTAGGAATCAACATGAAGTGTAAGGAAAACAATTTCAAACATCCAGGAAGCTGGAGTTTCAGAGAGTAGGTATTTCCTAATAATTAAATCTTCCCATTTTTGTGCACTTTTCTGATACAAAAAACTTAAGTTTTGGAAGGCACATGTATATATAATCCCACAGAGGGCCAAATCTGTTTCAGATGTTCTGCAACAGGTGCAGTTTTTTAGGAATGACTATCCGGAACAAAAATTTAGATGAATACTATTTTTTTATTTAATTCATGTAGAAACTTGAAGTCTGAACTGTATCAGTTGGAATGTAAAATACATTCACTCTATATTCCCTACAGTAAAAAAAAAGGTCATGCAAATAAAGAGTTTCCTCTAATTTCATCTCCCTCTCCAGAGAGATTTATGGTACTACACAGCAATTTAAAATACAATTAAAATATTAGATGCAGAACAACAGATATAGAAAACACACTCTGTGTTCAGTTTTGGTCAAAAAAGGTGTGGACAGGCTAGAGAGGTCCAGAGACAGGCCATATAGGTGACCAAAGGACTGGGAAGCCTGCCAAATGTGGAAAAGCTGAGAGAACTGCGTTTGTTTGGCCATGAGTAAAGAAGGCTTACAGGAGACTTGATCATCAGGTTCCAGTATCTAAAGGGTGGCTACGAAGAAGATGGAGATTCTCTTTCTTACAAGGAGTCACATGGAAAATATGAGGGGTAATGGGTACAAGTTATTCCTGGAGACAATCTGATTAGACACAAGAAGAAAAAATTTCACAGTGAGAACTACTGCAGTAATCTCCCCAGAGAATTGGTGAGTTTCTCTGTGTTGAACGCTTAAAATTCATCTGAACAGGGTGTTGGGCCATCTTCTCTAGACTGTGCTTTTGCCAAGAAAGGTTGGACCAGATGATTCTTAAGGTCCCCTTCCAACCTGTTATTCTTTGATTATATGAAAAAATGATAAAAATTTAAAAATTGATTCATAAAAGAAACATAAACATTTAATTCAAAGGAAGCATAAAACTTTAGGCTGCAGGTTGGTACAGCTAACTTGAATTGCTGATTTTTAAAAGGGAAAGTAGTACTTAGGGATAGCAGTATATTTAATTAACTTGTCATTTTTAATGTACAGAAGATTGGTTAAAAGACAACTGTGTTACCTCAATAACTTATAATATAATATATACCTTAAGTATAATTCTAACATTAGATGGAAGTATTGCAATATTTTGAAGTGAAAGCAGTTAGTGTAATTTAAGGTTATAGTCCAAACTCTGAAGGGACAGAAACATTATCCTAAATTGACAAACAGGATGAAATAAGGATCAGCAATTATTATCATGCTGATGTCAGGACTGAGGTTCCACAGAAGCAAAAATATACTAGGATATTTAAGTTAGATATCAAACTAATAAATTTTTCTCCAAAGACAACCACAACCACATTGCTTGCAATGAATAATACTGTCCAAACAAGCAGAAGAGAACTATTGAAAAAACAAAATTCAGTGTCTATTTAATCCTTCTGCCTCAAGGCACAATCAAGTCTTCTTCAACTGTTCCTGAAAAATGTTTCCACAACATATTTTTAAAAATTTTAAAGGAGTAGCTTCTATAAAATCTCTACATATCCTAGTCCTGTAGTTCACTAGTTTTAGAAATAAAAATTAATAAAATATCCTGGTATTAATATTAACTTCTGCTAATGCAGCTTAAAACCTCTGCAAGTCATCTTGTCCCTAAAACACAAGGTGGAGATTCCCTTTCTTACAAGGAAGTCACATGGAAAATATGAGGGGTAATGGGTACAAGTTATTCCTGGAGACAATTTGATTAGACACAAGAAGAAAAAATTTCAGAATGGCAATTGCTTATGTTACTCTTAGTCATACACATATAATTTTACATGACAGAATACGACTTTTTTCTTTCTGCCTTCCCCTGGCTATACTAAGAAGCTTAAATCTTTTCAATCGTCCCTCAAGGAATGATAAAAAGACTTTTACTTTATTGCAATTTCAGTTGTAACATTTGTTTTCTTCCATCATGGTTTTTTGAACATTGTATATCCACTCTTAAGACACAGTTCTTCAGCTGGACTCTCACCAAAGCTGAAGAGAGCAGAAAGATTGTTTCATGTTTTTTTCTAGGCTTTGCTTCTAGTACAAAGCTTAAGCATCCTCGTGCGGTATTTCAGATTCTACAGAACTGATGGCATGTTCAGTTTGTGACTAAAGTGGTCACAACTGCAGCTGCCAACAGGAACTATTGCTTAGGTAGAGTCTGCCATATTATGTGTTCATAGCTGACAACTCCTAAGTACTCTGTCTCTGTTGAACTCCATATGATTTATTTTTCAATATAGTTTAACACTTCGGTAGCTTAACATTACGTTAATTCCCCCATCTCCTGTGCAATCATCTTAAACAGCTTAAAGTAGACCAGTCTAGATTTCCACAAATGCTTCGTAACAACATGAAAAGCAATCAGCAAATAATGCCCAGAAATTTATTCTCCTAATGATTTTAAAAGTCTTATGACAATGATGGCTGGTGGTCTGAGATATTAAGGGTAAAGAGCAAATCCATATTGCTATGTGTTTGGCAACTATTATTTTCATCATCTCTCTTCTGCCACTTCAATATCAGAATTTAAAGCACCATCAAAACCATCTGTAAGTTAGGATGCATTAAATTTTTTGCTTATTCCTTACTCCCATGGTCTGTCACAGCAAAAAAATCAGTGGCCTGTTCTTAAATAGGTATCTCTTCATATTCTGTTATTGTTTAGGCTGTTAAAAATTGATAGATTCCGCAATTGGTCAGTATTTTTCTTGGTATCTGAGATAGGCTGACTGCCACCCAGTTCCTTCAATCACCCATTTCACATCTTTTTAAAACATAACAAGAAATTTTCCAGGCTGATGTCACCTCACCTAAGCTCTACAAACTCTTGTAATCACTAATAGCTCTGAGATTACTATTAGTGCAACATCTGCATGTCGAGATTTTTGAAACAACCTATTATTTAAAAAGTGAATTCAGTATCATTCACGTGAAAGTATTTAACAAACCATTATTCATATCCTTGAAACAGCTGGATTTCTGCTATCTAACTTGGGTAACAGATGCCTACTACCTATTACTCCCATGTCTTTCAGATGAAAATGAACAGTTCACATTTATATGTGAATGACGTAATCACAAAGACTATAAGACAGCAGACAAAAGGACAAGTTTATAAGTAAACATAATACTAAGTCTAGACATCTATTCAATCTTCAATATTTCATTAAAACTTTCCAAACTTAATGATGACTTAAGGCATTAAGAATGGAACATTATCCTACAAGCATGTCCGAATGAAGGACTCTCTTGGGGTACAAATTCATTTCACTCAGGTTACCAAAATAGAGCTACAGAAAGATTAGAGATACAGAAATACACTGGGCCTTCTCTCCAGTTTCTAGAGTATGCTTGTGCAAAATCCAGTTCTAAAACCTCATCACATAAAATTTTCATTCAGCCATTTCCCATATGGTTTTGATATCTCTTTCACTGCTTCATCTCATCTCAAATAATTTGGCTAAAAAAGTACTTCCTCTAGAATTCAGATTTTCCTTCTTTTCAGAAACATACATACATCATAAGAGAATAATCCCAAACTTATTCAGTCAAATGTGAATAATTCTTCTCAAATTAATGTTTTTCACAGGTGTTAATTTTTCCCCTAAAAGCCACCAAAGAACAATTCCAGACAAGTTTTAATCTTCTCACCAATAGTTTCCTTCCTCTATCATACTACCAAGCTTCCCCCTTAATTGACCCATAGTGAACGTAAATGAGTCATCAGACACTTCACTACTGTTCTTATCCCCTTAACTGCTGCCATCTAAATGTCCACTTCGAGAATATTTGTAACCTTAAAACCTCAGAAGAATTTTTGAATCCTTTCTACAACACATAATTCAAATTTTAAGACTAGATTTTGTTTTACAGTTTTTTTAGTGACTTTGCTTTTAAAAAACGTACTATAGTCAAAAGACAAAGACTCCTAATTTCCACTCAAAATGTGTTATTTTTGTATTGCAGTTAACATCAGGTCCCAAGGCAACATCTTAAATTTTTCAGTGTTTTTAACAAAAAGTATGTGATTTAGTCATACATGGTATTTTATTAATAATGATATTCTCCTTAGAACTCTCATACTTGCCATCATAGCAGTAATTTCCCTCAAAGAAGTTAACATTTTTTAATTTTTGATAGAATAGCGGGTTTCTAACCCTGCTTGTTTAACTAATAATTAAATTCTGAGCTCATAACAACAACTTACACTTTTCCCCTTGATACTCCCCTGAATCTAGAACAGGAGTCACAAAAGCATTTCAGAAGATCCTCAAATGCATGACTGTCTGAAAAGGAAGCTGTAACAGGGTATTCTGGTAACCAATGAAAGATGAAAATCAGGTTGTAACTATTTAGGAGATATCTCACTTTTTCTGTCTTTTATATGCATTTTAATTTTCAGTTGTTTGCTTGAACAATGTTTTTCACAAAACTATACCCCGTTAGCCAATTCTTTTCATGGGTCTACGAAACTGCTCCAAGTTTGTCTATCAAAATGCCATTACATTTTACACTGAAATCTACTCATATTTAATAAATAGTTTTTCCCCAGGAAGTGTGATCAGAAAAAATACGCAGGCTGCATTCCACATGAATTAATGCACATGCTACCTTTTTTTTTTTCCCTTAATATCTAGTGTGTTAAATAGCTAAACAACGAGTGAAACTTACAGCTGTCCAGGCTTTTTCTCTGCATCGAGAACACAACCACTCATTATGGATTTCATGAGAAGGAACACCATAGCAACCTAAAATAAGAGAGCTGGATTGATTATCATATTCTTCCTTTCTATAAATGATGTCATACAATTCGATTATACATAAACCTTAGTAAAACACATGCCTGTCCTGTGAAAAAGGAGACTTTTACAATCTAGGCTTACTTCTAATTTCATACTCTATGAAATATATCTTCCCAAAACTGAAAAAAAAAAGAACACACAAAAATCCCCACAAGAAAAACAAAACAAAACAAAAACCCCAGCAAACAAAACCAAACAACAAAATTCCCAAGCACCCAAAAACCAAATCAGAATGGATTTCTTATTTTTGTCAGTGCAGTATCATATCACCAACTCTCCCTGAAGTAAAAATTTGATGTACTGACATAATGTACTGACATTTATTCTGTGCAAATATACCACATCTCCAAATATCTCATTGGCTTCTTAGACTTTACTATTACAGTTCTACAGTCCTTAGAAGATACTGCAGAAAAATCCATGCATTCATCAGTTACTCTTGCAATGAAAAAGAATGCTAAGTGAAGGAAAATACTGCATCCCCAAATTTAATAGCAATATTCACAAGTCCTCCAGGAGAATTTCACTTTAACTACTTAATAAGGACATACTAGCATTGCACAGTGATTTAAAATAGAGAAGCAAAAGAGTAATTAAATCACTCAGAACAGAAAAAAGAATCAGAAGTTTGCGATTATTGAAAGTTTACAAGAAAGTTAATTCTTCAATATTTTCACAGCAACCATGAAGAAGTTACAGAAAATGTAATATAGTTTTCAAAAAGAATTACCCAGTGATTGAAGCATTACAAATGGAAATGTTTTTCAAGTACTTTTAAAGACATGCAAGAAGCCTAGCTAACTATTATTTATCAATAAAGCAAAATTTGAAATTGCATTTCTGCCAACAGAACAATTAGATTATTTACTTGCATGAACCCGTACGCAACACTTTGCACATGAAACCAGAATACTTGTTCCATCTTCTTCCACAAAGGCATTTGATGGATAGTTTTCGGTGTTTTCTTCACTATAAATAAAACACATCTCTGGAATAAGAGGTTTAGTCTTCTCATTTTCTGCCATCAATGTTTCTGCTGAGTTTGCTTCACTGAAAATAGGACTTTCTTCATCATGATTGTCTGGCTGGAAAATAAATAAAATTTTATTTAAGTAAAAGAGAGTCTTACTCTTCCTTTTGACAATGATGGAACTATTCCACCCCTCCCAACCTTCGTACTAAGTGTAACAGTTTCATGAGAAAATTAACTGCTTCTAGGTATTTATCACATTGTACCTTAATTGCTCCAAATAACTGTAACATCTAGAATAGCACTCAGACTGCAAACCAGCGTTATTGCAGCAGTGTTCACTGGGTCCAGTGCAAGAAAGGCTTTTCTCCTGGTTCCCATGCTGAGGAAATTCCAGTTTAGCAGCTTCAGAATTAGCAACACAGTACTGCAATACCATTTTTAGTTGCTATTTAACACAGTAATTCCACAAGACAGTATCAGTGCTCTGCATTAGACTGCTTCCAAGGGAATATTTTTCCTGTCAAGGCCTGAGTACTGTGAGAACACGTATTTCCTCAACACTGAAGGAAGGCAGCATAAGAGGTTCTGATAAAAAGCATTTGGAGATGGATAAATAAGGAAATAGCTAAAAGATACAAACCTATTTGGTTTCACTATCAAAAAGTGTAATTTCAAGGGAAAATCTACACACACTAACCCTGCATAAATGGTAGTAGAAGGCATACATTGTCTGCAGCCAAGGGTAGATGCAGGTGAACAAAGTACCCGTTCTAACTTTAACAGTAGTGAGTTTATTTACCTCTCTTAAAAATGAAATGTGTGTCTCTTTTTTATAATTCCCTGAAAATTAAGTAGCCAGGCAGCAATTTCGCACTTCATCCAGAAACGGAGCTGTGAGAACCTTGCTTACCTTATAGTATGGCATGAGAAGAGTGCAAATGGCACAGTGAGGCTCCTTTTTTGCACAAGCTGCATTGTATTCTTTTTCAGCATTGAAATTGGGTTGTCTTGTCTGCCACAGGTAGACCAGAGGCCTGGCCCATGCCTCTGACTCTTGAACTTTCTCTTCAATTAAGGTAGTCTCAGGCAGTTCTAAAAGAAAGTAAACAATGGTTATATTGTAGTCATGGAATGGAGATAAACAACAATTAATCTGTCATGTGCTAACGAAGACAATCAAACAATGTTACAAGAAGTCTGTGTGCAAATACCGGTGCAGAAGTCTAAAAGAATGTCGAGACAGGAAAAACCCACAATTAAGTGCTTTGACATCCATGTCATGAGCTGATTGCTTCACCTACAGCATAGGAAAGTAGCTCTACTACTTACAATTGGCATTCACATCAACAACATTATGTCTCCTTACTCCCCACTGTTTCCTTACTCCCTCCAAACTTTATCCCCTCTCCCTCTGTGCACTCTGCCCTAAATTCCCTATGGATGGAACACATTGCATCCTGGCAGCAGCACCTGACAAATCACTCCATTCACACAGGATCGCACCTCACAAACTCTTCATGGAGAGTGACACTTATTTTCCAAAGGGGAAAAAAAAGGCAAACATTATAGCCAGAGTGTAATGGGGAACAATCAGATCTAAAAAGTAGAGAGACAGACATGCTTGATCATTGAGGCAGTGTCTATTAAATCATTCACAAAGTGAGAAGGCACGTAGGTGTCAATCAGAATAATTATAATGTGAATGTGGAACGGAAAATATGGAAAGTTTTGAATAAAACTTTCAGATAACAAAAATGGTCTATAGCATACAGTCCTTTTCTAATGATGTATCTAAGAAAAACTGTTTACTTCACAAGACCAAAACCCCAACACAGAGAAACATTTAAGTACATTAAGCTGATTCATCACGTTCCCATGATTGCTTTCTCCACTTTATGAAAAAGCAGAGGCTTTATGGGTCTCCTATGATAAATTGTCACACATTGCTACAAAAGCACAATAAAGTTGGCAACATTTTTATCAGTGTTGAATAAAATATCAACTAAAATATTTGTCTAGAAGCAAGCCAAATGTAATAAAAACAAATTAATAAATACATCCTGCATGTGATTTTTAATTCATTTTTACAGTTTCTCAAAAGAACTAATGTCAATTCAATAAACATTTGCCAATAATCTGGGTAGGAGGGCACAAAGAGAACAACTGCAAAAAAGCTGTCAGTATTTAGCAGCAGAGCTTTCTGGTGAAAAACTTAGCTTCCAAAGAACAGCAGTGAGAAACAGCTGAACACAATGAGAAGATGAACATATAAATTGCCAGCATTACCTTAATAACTTTTTTAATTACTTACTTTTTAAGTTAAAAGTTTAACAAAGTTTTTGCTTAAAAACATTCTGTTCAATCATATTTTTTCTATTGCTTGCAATTTTAAAGAACTGTAAAACATATAACTCTGAAAGTTATTTCTCTAGTTCTCTTCCTATTTAAATTTTCCTTTAAAGAGCCATCTTACAAGTGGCTTAAACCTTACAGATTTTTTTTTTTTTTAATTCTTCCTTTTACATTATTTTCCTTCAGGGGCTTGTACTCCTTATTTGAAATATTTTCATTATAGCTGTGACCTCACAGAGAATTCAGAGCTTAATTCTCCCTTATGAAGAAAACGAAGAGGCACACAGAATTTGTTGTGAAGGTTTGTAGTATCTTCCTTATCTATTATCCACTTGGAAACTGACAACTTTTGATTGCACCACTCCTTATCACCACTGAATAATTCCCCCATGATAGCTGAAGCCTTTGCCCAGAACCTCAGCCTATAATGCTCTTCTTTATTCAAAAATCTATCTTCAGATTTACAGTCCTGGAACCAATTCTAGGTTGATTACTGTAGTTCCCTCACATCGTGCTCTGCCTTTCCACTGCCTGCAGCATATTGCTGAGTTCATGACTATATTGGTTCTGGTTTTAATGAAAACAGTATTTACATCTTAATTCCATGTAAACTCCATAATTTCAGTTCCCTTTTGTGTGATCTTTACAAATGCTTTCCCAGCCAAGAAATTGAAAAGAATGCAAGAGACAAGAATAATGCTGGCTTTTAACAGCCTTTTGTTGCTTTCAAGAGTTCTGTATTTAGAACCTCATTCCAAAATAAGCCAGGGACAAAGTATCATATGCATATATACCAGACTCTATCTTTCACAAACTCATAAAAATTAACACTATTTTAATAAATTTATTTTCTCCTTTACATTATGTTTAGAGCACTTCCAGTTAGCTATTGACTAGAAGCAAACACTCCTCATTTATTTGCCTCTGATCTCTAATGTCTGTAATTCTGAATTCTATGTCCTCCTATGTCCTTTGAGGTGTGACTTTCTTCTCCATGATCCTTACTGCAGTCTTCTGTCTCTGCATGAACTGCACAAGCTCTCTAATATGATCCTCTAGTATATTACACCATGCAACCTCTCACTCTTCTCCACCATAACAAGAAAGGAAAAATATCCGTCCTCCTTTCAGAGGGAGGCTGCCTAATCCAGTACTTAAAGGAATGGTTCATTAACAGGTTACAAAATTAAGAGTAAACAGAGCAGATGTTCCTAAGGATTACAAGCTTTGCCTGATATTCTGTTATCACTACTGTAAGGCTAGTGAATTTCAGTTCTCCTCAGGAATTTCCTAGGCAACCTTGAGCCCAAATTATCATCTTTCAAGAGCTTCAGAAATATTAGTTAATCTCCTCATAATTAACATTCACACAGCCACACTGAAATAATCAAATGTCAAAAGAAATTGGTTTTTAAAAAAAAAGAGTTACAGATGACACAATCCCATTACAAAACATGACAACAATGCTGCCTTAAACAACTTCCCACCAGGGACAACATGCAATCGTCTGTGTAAATATTCTACATCAGTAGAACTTGGGCAGTTTTACTCAGTGTGCTTTATTTGTGTGTGTGTGTGTGTGTGTGTGTGTGTGTGCACCAATATCAGTGAGAGGAAGAATTTCTATATAAGCTTCTCTGGTAGTACAAGTGGAGGTACCTGGTTTCCACATAGTCAGAGAAGTTACGTACCGTATATAAAAACTGAGAATCTACTTAACCAAAAGAGGCAAGGAAATTAATAAAACAAACCAGCTCTCCAACTGTTTGAGAGAAAGCACAGAGTATGTAATTACTTGATGTAACCAACACTGCTGTCTTGGCACAGTTTATAGCCTTTCTTCCCTTGTTCATTTGATGATACCAATGCCCTATTTATGTTCAAAAACACCTTGGAAAACTTGAGGGACTTTTAGATACTTTTTTTTCTGTTTATCCAGTGCTTCTCACTCTTATTTTCTTTAATTAGTCCTTTCATTACTTACTGTTTAGCTGAAGAGCCATCAGTGGCTCAGGCTAAAATAAATTTACTCTCCTAACTCATGCCTGAAGCGTGCGGTTTCAGGCTAGACATTCAGGGGCCTCATGAGCTCAGTGTTTCTCTGATCAGAGGTATCATTAGAAGGACACAAAACAACTGCAGCCTCCAGCTGGCTCCATTCAAAATCCACCTTAACTGAGGATTCTCAGCATAAGAACAGAGAACAATTTGCAGTGGTCATACTGATTGGAAGATCTCAGAAACTCCACTGTCATAAGCAGGCATACTTTTTACTTCAACTGTGTTATCAGTGCCAACTGCAAGTACTCAAAACCTGCAAAAACAATGGTAGAAGCATCTGTTCCTACAGTGAGAGATAGATACACTGCCCCCACAAAAAAACCCAAACATCTACTTTATAAGACCAGTATGCAATGTTTCAAGAAGAGCTATGAACATGATGTTTCATTCATAATCTTACATACTGGCATTGTTATGAAAGAGCATAAGAATGCTCTCAGTTCTGGTAGAGCAAGTTTTGATGAATAGTCACTTATGCAATGCTGCCAACCAAAAACACTCTACGATATGCACCATTATGCAATCAAACCTTCATTGTGATAACTTGGCCTTGCTCTAAGAGCAGCTACCAACGGCCCAAGACAGGCAATTCAAAAGATTCAGGTCAGCCAATGCAGTGATATGAAACATAATGTATGCCTATTGGGGGCATTTTCTTTACACAGCACATGAAATGGAGCTAGGGAATCTACCTTGACTTCTATGACTGCTGTAACTCAGATCAAGTCACTTTCACTTCCTCACAATTTGCTGACAGTAAGTGCATGAACAGGACTCTGCACAGGCGCACAACAGAATTCCTTGGTGTGAACTCTGATGTGCTTTTTTTTTTTTCCAGCTTCTCAGCATGAAATATACATTTCAAATTAAGAGGTAATCAAGGCAGAAGTGAATAAAGCATTCTTGGTATTCTTTTGTATACAAACTCCAACTCAACTAGAGTACAAAATACATCCCGCTGTCAGAGAGAATAAAAGAAAAATACAGGATTTGAACCTGCTAGCCACGACAGGGAAATTCAATATATATTTGCACCTCAATTAACAGCACTGTTCATTATGTTCACTATGTGTTATGCTTATGCATAACACATAGACACACAAATACCAAGGAAAGCTTATTTTGCAAGTCTGTTAGTATGCACATGGTTTTTAAACACTCTTATATGAATGAAGTCCATTTCTTGTAACTTCTGTTATGTTTCTGGCTGTAAATATATCACACATTCATGCTGAAGCGTAAAATGGATTAATATCTGTCAAAAACTGTATTAACTGGATGATGTAATGCAACCTATTTCTAAGTATGTAAAAACATCTTACTGTCACCAGTAACAGTGGTCACAGATCTTGAATCCCCCTAAACCACCTGGTCATTTTTACTTCACTGCAAATATAATGCTTTTTTTGTAATATTACTTTACCAGATACAATTCATAATTAGGTTGAACACTTCATTTCCTAAGGGGTTAGACCAAGTGCTCTTTTTTCCTACAGAAAAGCAGAAACAATTGATGATACAATTACGACTTTAAATAAATGCATAACAGTTGATATAAATCTTACTGTATCATATTGTGCTGGTTTTGGCTGGAGCAGAACTAATTTTCTTCATGGTAGCTACTCTGGAGCTGTGTTTTGGATTTGTACTGAAAATGGTATTGATAGTATAGAGATGCTTTTGTTATTGCTGAACAGTGCCTGTACAGCATCAAGGCCTTTCCTGCTTCTTGTGCAACCCTGACAGTGAGTGGTACAAGAATATTCCAATTCTCTCCCCCATCCAGTTGGTGGGGGAGTGAGTGAGCAGCTACGTAGTGCTTAGATGCCAGCTGGGCTTAAATCACAACACATATAATTCAGCCATAGTATTATTGATAGTATAAGGTGATTAGCAATGCTAAACTTAATAATAGTTCCTGCTATCATATTCATACCTGAAAAGAGTATTTATATAGGATCAATTAATATCTGTAACATAATTTCAGAAATACCAGTTGTCAGGAATGTGATTATTTATATGCATCTGTACCCCTTCACATAGTTAAGAAAAGTGAAACAATTCATTAAAACAAACAGTGTAGACAAAAAGAAAATTATAGCCCAGAACCTGTTTTGATACAAAGGAAACTCCTTCCACAGCAAAGTACTTCTAAACAGTCACTATGCTGCTTTCCAAGTGAGTAAGTGAATGAATGAATTGTTTTCACTAATGTTACTGGTTTAACAGTTTGTGGGGAAACTTGCTCCAACATACAATGCTAATGCTCTGAATGGTTTTTGCTTACTAAGTTAAACTCAAATTATCAGGCAGAAAACATTTGGGCCATTTGCAGAATGGGCTGTTGCCAGCATTTGCTGATTTAACTCAGCAGATGTGAAAAGCCATAGACACTAATACAGTACAATTTGCTTTTGCCAATCTCAACAATGATTTTGCTGCTTGGGGTTATGTTCCACTGATGTTTCCTGGCTTCGTACAGCAGCATTCTCCACTATGAAGAGCACAGAAGCATCTGTTATTTTTCAGGTAGTTGAGCATAATCTCAGCCCTGGGAGGCATTATCTACAGTTTCAAATGTCCTGGAAGAAATAATAATAATACAAATTTAAAAAAAAAAAATTAAAAAAAGATAGTCGGGAAAAAGACTTGTATTTGAAAACTTTACTGTTCCAGCAGTGTATCAGCAAACTCAGTTGCAGACATTTTCTTTTTTTTTTTTTCAGTAATGAAAGACATAGATTTCATAGCAAAATATGAAAATAAAAACTTTTTTATTTATTCTACTGTTCAAGAAACTTCATTTCTTGTATGGGACCATAGAGTAAAAGTACAGTGAAGTATGTATGCCTTTTTGGTTAGAGAGTCTAATTGCCAAATTAGCTATAAATACTTTGGTTCTCATAAAAATTGCATGCAAAGATAACCATATTGAATCAGAGTTCTAGAGGTTAAGCTGAAGAGCTCCTGGATCAAATAAGGTTTAGCTGCCAAAAAGAACTAATGTGGTGCTTTAATAAAAAAAAGTTAAATATCAAAAAAGTATTAAACATCAGTTGTAGCAGATCTCAAAATGTTTTGAAAAGTCTGAAAAATTCAGCATACAAGAAAACATTCTTAAAAGACAATTTGACAGCTTTGAAAGATGTGATACTGGGATACTCTGATTTTCCTTCAGTATACTATTAGAGCTCCATAATGAAATTCACATTTGTATTGTGATTGAACTGTGTATTGTGATTGCTACACTTTGCTCAATGTAATTTGTACTTGTATTGTGACTGAACTGTATATAACAATTCAAAACCTTGCTAAACGTAAGTTGTATCTTCACTGTGATTTAAGTGCATTGCTGTATCACTCTGCTAAATCGAAATCCCATGCGACTTCAAGTATATTCAAATAAGAAAATTCTGTATTATTCACTAAACCATCCACACATAGAATATCTAAAAGAACCTGGTCAGAGTGTATTGTACTCCTACATTAACTGGCTTAGCCAGCAGGCTTTTCCTGAGGGTGAGTAGTACCCACTAAGACAGTAAGGATTACTTTGGCAAAAACATTCTTTCTGATTTGGTGTTAGTCACAAATAAGAACTTAGTAAGAAAAATCTCATTGTAATTAAGACTGGCTGCAGACAGGACCACTACTATTTAAAACAGTAGATAAAATTAGTATAAATACTAGCAAAGGCTGGAAAAATCTTACCAATAACTTTGAAAAGGAGGGATGGGAAAACCCTAACCACGATTTTTCATGGACAGCAGGACAAAGCACTGATTCCACTGATACTTTGGATGAGTAAGAAAAACTGAAAGGTTCTAAGAAGTTGAAGAAAGGAGAGAAAAGCAGGGCTTCAAAGGTTGCTTGGTATTTATTTACTTGTGAGCAGTAGCACATAAGTTAGAAGCGGAGAAATTAACACAGTATATTAGAACAAGCAAAAGAAACAGTTAAATAGCATAACTTAAACTAAGTAAAATTTCTATTGTAATGCATTTTCAATATGTGGAATATGTAAAATGACCCTCTCAGGCTGTACTGGACCCCAATCTTTCTCTCTAACACATTGCAAAGCAACTAAAATATATTTGATTTACATTGCTATGATTCTGATAAACTAACTTAGAGAAAGCTCTGAGGACTCATAGCATAGAAATTCAGTTTACATTTAAATGACCTGTAAAACTAGTTTTACAGAACTATAGCATTGTTATTTTTGAAAATTACCATTTTTGTTTGCTTACTAATTCCTGCAACAAAAGACTTCCCTACGTGAAACACTAGATCATAAAGGCACCCAATAATTACAAGGAGTAAAAATCAATTTTTCATTCACAGAATTCCCTAAATAGCTGCATTCCATATGCACAACTTTTTTGTGCATATGGAATGAAGAATATAACTGTTAAGATTAAAATTGTCAAACCTAAGCTGAAGCACAAACAACACATTCTTACTGATGCTAAAGTCTATGAACCATCTAATGTCTCCAGAAATACAGCTATTTACCATGCCCAAAAACCAAACTCAAAGGAGACCCACTAGTCAGGCAACTTTTTTAAAATGTGGACAGGAGGCACAGAAAGTGAGATGTTCTTATATCTGTGTGAACTGCCAACATGAAATATTTACAGCATATTGGTATTATGATTTCCATTACTGTATAGATATTTATATATATTGTATATTTTAAAGCAATGCCAGTAATTTCACCTGTCTTTGCACTGTGTAAATTTAAAGAACAGCCCCTGTATTTATAAATCTGTTCTCAGCAAAATCAAAACAGAAACAAAAGAAGATCTGCTGGAATCTACTGCACACCCTATCAACAAAAAACAGTTGTCAGTATAAAACCATTACAAGCCCAGACTACAAGATGAAGATTAGCAGATATCTGCTCTATTGAAAAGCTTTAATTCATAGCACTTATTAGCAGCTGCTTTCTCCATTCCCTTTCTGCATGCAACTTTTCACAGTTTTTATGAACAAAATTCATATTTTGCATTCTAATATAATTTGCTTGTGGCCAGTGTACTTACCACGAAAAAACTTGATCAATAACTAAAATTACATTGGAATTTTTAGGAACCGATATTGCCATCCATATACATGCTTACTGATTTACCAATGAAACACCATACTCTTCCAGGGTATGCATCTCTACAGAACTGGAAAAACAGAGAAAGCTTTCCCCCAGTTATCAGGCATGTCTTGCCTACTAATAAAACGAGTCTCTCAGATGCAACAGGATTACTTGGTGGTACTTCCTTATTATGGAAATTAAAATGCATCATCATTGACCATACTGCCAAATACTATACAGTCAAATAAATAATTATTATGCTGTTAGAGTGTTCCAGAAGTATTACAAAGCAGAATCACCAACATACTCCTGTTTTATGCTACACTAAAGAGAAAAAACAGTACCAAGTGAGGAAAACATATTTTAATGTTATTTTGTATCTCTCAGGCAGCACAAATCTAACCTATGCCAATATACTATTCCAGCACCAGTTCCTCTGGATAAAACACAAGTGAAATTTCAGGAACAAGGTTACTTGAATGTATTCAGTTAAGATTGTCCAGAAGTTCTTCACTGAACCAAGGCCTCTTCATAAGTTAAGTATGTAAGTCATAAGTTAAGTACAGAAGATGCAAAACAGAAGACTCACGGATCCAAATTCATGATAAATCAATGCCCAAATGAGAATTATAATTTTATATCTTCAAGCTACAGTTCCTGCAGATCACTAGAACAAAAATCCCCTAAACACTTGATACACTAGACAACAGTTGCATCTAAACTCCTTCAAGAATCAATTTCTTAAGTCTAATTTTTTTGTACATTAAAAAATACTTATGATATACACTTCTCAGCCATGAAAAGACAGTTAGCAAAAACCCTTTAATCCCTTTGGTATTAAAATTAAGTCACTTTCAATACTAATAGTTTACAAATCAGCTTCATATTTTGACAAAGGCAATGATAATTCTATGGGCTAGGGTTTTTTTAATTTGAAAAATGAAAGTTATTTCTAGAATAACTTACTAGGCAATACTCTGCACCAATACTTCAATGAATTAATCCTTTATTATGGATCATATTGTCATATGCTTTTGGTGTTTCTCTTTGGACCATAACTACAGAAACAGAAACTCAGCTCCAAAAGATCACCCTACAGAATGGGTATCTGTCTCCTTGGTAAACGTCACATCTAGTTTGCCTACCAACTCCGCAACTACCCTTGACAAGGCTACTGAGAGGCTGCACTAATGCAGCAAGAAATCCATTTTCATTTTGGCACGCCTGATAATGAGAAATTATACATGCCTTTCTATACAAGACTGCAATTCTATCCAGTCCTTGATGAGGTAAAATACTATATTTTAAAGCTAGGAAAGCTGCACAGTTAGAGCTGCAAGGTTCACCTTGAGAACCATGACTCTTCAATGGTCACCACATGTACCACTGTCCAGCAAATGAGGATAAATGTTAGAACTGGTTTGTATTCCACTCTTGATCAAAATAGTGGCTAGTCTTAGATCTTGTAAGTGTCCACTAAAAGGCAGATAACTGCTACTCATGAAAGATGTCAGGGGACAAGAGCTGTCAGTGGTAATAATCAAAGCTGTCAGTTCTTGCCATTTCTGGAGATCAGCTGCTGGCCCACAAAGTTGACAAGAGTACTGGAAATTCAGGAAAAGCTTTTATTTGACCTTTCAACACATCCCTTTCCTAAATACTGACTAAAGATTATACCGCATTTTTATAAAAGGTTTCTTGGGGTGTTCAGAACACCACATGCTTCATAAGCGTCAGAACTTTATTGTAATTATGGCAATCGTACCTTAAAAATTGAACTTAAACAAAACAGAAGTAATTTAGGTACCAGAGAAAAGGACAGAAAACAGATTTTTCTAGCACACTGATACTGTTGCAAATGGTATAGAGCGCTGGACTCTTCAGCGCTAAGTGATGGTGATATATGAAAAAAGTAAATTATGTACTTGATTAACCCACACTCACAAAGGCAAAGTATTTTTAAAAAGTAAAACTTCATTCAACAAAACAGGATGAGAGGGAAAGCAATACTGGAAATTGTAATACTAACATGGTAAATATAAACATTTATATAAATAAAGATATTAATAAAACATCAATTGGTTACCAAATTCTTACCTATCTCCCATGCAACACAAGGGAAAAAAAAGTTAACATTTCTTTCTGAAGTAAGTGAAAATCTTCAAGCAAAATCTCCCATTTTAAGTTCTGAAACAATAGAATAGTAACTGCATCTACAAGTGTAATTTTCCCCTATTTAAGCAGGCTTAGCCCATTTATGATGTTACTGAACAAGACTTAAATGGTTTGACTTCTAATACCAAATCAAGCACATCTCACAGAATGCTCACAGTGAATGTAAAAACCAAGGCTTCATACTATGTCATAGCAGAAGCCACTGTTACCATTCACAAAAGTTCTCTCTTTCTGTTTCCTTATCTTACAAACTAATGAAAGCAAAGTTACTTTGAAATTCAGAATCATACTTAAAATGCTAAAAAACATATACAAAGAGCCCCATACTGAATTCAGTCTGTATGCTGTAATTACATCATTGAGGGCAACAGGAAATTTTGGTCAACTTGATTCTAAAAACAGTTTCTAATGTTGCGTGACCAAATAGTGCTGGAAAGAAATCTCTGGAAGCAATCAATGTGCATGCAAAGTTAGTATGCTTGCTCCTTCTGCTGAATTTGCTTTTTTATTGCTTAAGTGAGCAGAAATACAACTGTATTAAATACAACAGAATAGTATTACCACAAGTTAATATATTGCATTGAGTATAAGACCAAGGTTCATTACGTAAAAATTGTTAGTATGTTGAGTGTGACATACAGCCCAGACTGTACTCCTGCACTTATTTTCTTGAACTGGCAGCTTGAGTTACAATTCCTAGGATTGATTCCCCAGTCCCTAGTATTTCTCAGTGTATGTCTTTAAGGCATTAATTCCATGAGAAGTCAGACATACACAGGGAAAGGCTTCAGGGAGAGTGAAAAAAAGTAACACCAATAGACAACAAATAAACAATTAACCCAATTATTTTTCATAAAGAAATACACACACATATAAGCATATACAGTGATAAAAAGAAAGCACAAAACTCAAATGTCCAAGTGATCCTGTGAAAAAAAAATAAATTTCTGACAAAAAACTCTGTATTAAAAGTGAATTCAGAAAGTCTCTGCTAAGATTTAAGCATGCTGTTCAATACCATAGTATTCTATTTCCAAAATTACGATTCTGAAACGGCAGACAGTGTCAAAGAATCCTGCCTACACATCATTAACAGCCTCTGATCACCTCTATTCACAGGAACTTCTTAATAGAACCCTAGTATCTGAAAAACTTCAAATACATTAATCTGAATATATATTATCTGTATTAGAAATGGCTACAGACTATCCAACTTGTGGAAAGTGATACAAGTTGCAGATGAAATATAAAGCCTCAATTTCTTTTCACAAGAGCACTAGCCTGCATCCTCTTCCTTCATTTTGTTTGCAGTTATTATTTTACTGGACCCAGAAAAATTAAAATATAAACTAATGTACAATACATAAATCCCCCTTGTAAAAGAATAGATTAACTCAGAAATTACTGTACCAAGAGACTATGCTACCATAGTCTCAGCTAGCATCATTTTTGCTCAAAAACAGAGAGAACAAGAACTGAGTTAAGTATGAATGCTGAATTACATTTCTACTAACTCCGGAATATGGACGAAGCACCTTCATAAAGACAAACACAGATGTCAGCACATTGATGTTGATTACTTCCCTGGTATCTGACACAATCTTGAACGAAATCAGAAAATCATCTAGCCACACTTCTCTAACCCACATGCCAGCATGTGTCAGGCAGCTTAAGGCTACAGTTTGCCAGCCTCCTTCAGCAGTTCTTCAATATTTGTCTTGGATATAAACATTCTGCTCACCCAAACGCTACTGTTTCTCTTCTGGTGCTCTTACAAAAAACAACTGATAAATTAGATTACAACGGGAAACAGATGCATGAAAATAATAATAATTCCAGTTCCAGCTAGGAAATAGCAGTAACTGTCATGTCCAGTAAAACTCTTAATTACTTCCTTCTATCAGTAAGCAGACATGTTCTTAATGGCTACTGATTCTAAGACAGCTCTTACTTTCCTAACAAAAATACATCCTTATGTATCAGGAGGACAATCATCACGCAAAGAGGAAAGACTTTAAGGTATACGACTTCTTGTCTGGATGTTGCTACTTTCACATAAAATTAATACACCAGGAAGCTGGCAAACTACTGGAAGAGACGGAAAATATCTTGGTATTAGAAAAATCTGTGACTCAAAACTGTCATCATATCATCATCTAGCCAGATTATATCATACACAATCCATGTTTAAATAGGAAATTCACAATATGTTTCAACCATAATGTTGAAAAAGCATCAGTAGGCAAAAGGAATATAATCTCTAATTTAAAAAAGAGCATTTTTACTGCAACCTGCCACATATTAAATCTTTAATTACTTTACTAGATTAAACTTAACATCATCCTGTAAATTACCATAACATTTTCTGTCTAGCCCTCAAGGTATCCAAACATTCTCATATATGATACAGATCATGGGTCTAAGATGTCTTTAATTTTCAGAAAGATGCTTAACAGCTAATTGAAGTATCATGCCTGGCAAAGCTGTGGCCCAGATCAAAACTAAAAGAGAGAGTATAGTTTTCCAAAACTATTGAGACAGAAGACACAAATCAATTACCAAGGAGGGAGAGGTATTGATGAGAGGTCAATTGAACTTACAGCAGTCAGTTCAACAATGCCTAACTTGCCAACTGAAAGTTTAATATTGCTTAGTTACCAGAAGAAAAATCAATTAACAGGCATGCTCTCTGAAGTCAAGAAAATTTATCTGCAGCTGTAAGAAACAGCTACTGTTAATGAGAAGTAACTGAGAGGGAAAAAAATTCAGGTAAAAATTGCAGGTAAACTGTGAAATATGCAACGATGTTGGAATCAGACTCGTAGTCACAGAAATGGCATCAGCTCCAGAATATCAAACTGTCTAAGGGAGTATGAGAACTAATCTCCAGTTCTGCTAACTGAGGAGATTCTGGAAAACAGCACCAGAAAAGCTTGTGCTTTACAGAACAAAAATGGTACAGTGATATGAAAAAGGAATGAGTTTGTATTCCACTTTGATCTATACTTTTGATGCACGTTTCCATAAGCTTCACAAGTCACATTTAATAGAATAAAGTATCTTTATTCATGAACTTTGGGTGGCTGTATATGTGATTTCTGGGTAAAGCAGATTTACTTTTTATATTTACTTCAGAGAAGGAAATCCCTGTGTTGGGTACATTTCTTCGATTTTTCTAGCCTGTCTGCACAAGGCAGTGACTCTCTAAATGCCTATATATATGGTCTCATAAAACCATAAAATTATCATCAGAAGAATGTATTAAATAGTCTACTCACCTTCATCACTAATTGCTTGCTGTTTAACCAAAGTCATTGGAGATCTAGCTGGGGGTTTATGTAGTGGATGACGCCAACTCTTAGATATTTTCTTTCTTTCAACTTCCTCTGACTGAAAGGAAAAAACACAACTAATTTAGTATGTAATTCTGTATAATTAATTACAACAAATAAAAACTGTATTATTCTTCTATACAGTTTATTCTTAATAAACTGTACTTACTCTTCTGTAAACAAGCACAGATGTTACGTCTGTAAATACTACCACAGTATACTTGAAGGACCTTTAGTGTACCAATACAACACTCGTCTCTAATTAAGAACATATATTTTAATTTAAAAAGTGAAATCCTTGTCATACACAGATCATTTCAGGTGTAGTTACCGCAGCCCTTCCCAACTTACGGAGCATAAATCCTGTTTCGCTGAAGTGATGTTTGAGAGGAAGAACAGCCCAAAGAATTCTGCAGACCTGAAGTACGAAACAGCCACTAACTGTGGCTAGAAAAATGAAGCAGAAACCCACTGGCTTAATTTGTGAAGGACTCCAAAATTCCTCAGGAATGAAAGATCTGGAGTTCAGATAAGAAACCAAGAGTCTTGATATATGATTAACATGTTGATTTAGTATATGAAGAAATTCTTTCCTGCCTCAAACACCCCTATGTACACTCAGCTTAAAGTTATTCAAGCTTCAAGAACTAAGGCCAACACTTCTAAGTCTTGAAGCACCACTGGGAGAATCCCAATGTAAACAAGCTACTGATGGTGTCTGGAGTTCAGGACCAGAGGAAGGGCAAGGACAGTGGTAGAGGTGTGGGAAGGATTGAGTTTCACACAATTCTTATGGACCACAGCACTCTGTGCCTCAAGACCCTGAATCCAACCTAGCAAGTTATACACATGCCCCTTGAAGTGAATTACAAAACATTGTATTTACCATGATAAGCAGAGGACAGAAGACGTGATTAATGCACAGGACAGGTTAGCAATTAAGTAAAAAGGGAACTGTCAGGCTTTTTAAATTGCATTTGTACAGTACATTTCTTCACTTAAAAGGGAAAGAAAGAGTCTGTAATAATACTGCAGAAAATCTGAAACCTAATATATAAATGGATGAAAGGCACAGGAAGAGATAAATATAATCTCTAATACATGTTAATTAAAACACTGAGATGTTTGTACTGCTCCTTATTACAGTGGAAAGGCTGGAGCCAAGATTATTAAAACTCACAACACTGAAAAAAATCATTAGAGCACAGCTCATGCATGTGGAAGGGGTCAGCATGACTTTTAGTTTGGCTTCAAAATATATTCCCCATGAAGTCTGGCAACTTGGCAGTAGATTTCCTGCTTTCTCTCTGCCAAACTGAGATTTAACTCACCACTCAGAAGACTATTGTGACAACCACCACAGCTTAATTTTTCATTTTGCATCCCAAAGTCAAAGCTGACCATGCCTCACAGCAGAATAGGAAGAGTAAAGAAAAGGCCATATGTTTGTAGGTGGCCCAAAAAGAAAACATTATTAAAACCTACTATTTAAAAATTGAAAATATATATATCTTTCAATATTGGGATCTTTTCCTTCAAGTGCTTCCTTTCCATATTTTAGTTCATTTCCAAAATCCAATAGCATGTAGGTGAAGCTCACAGCCCTGCTCATTTTGGCAAGAAGCGAATGTGGGAATAGCTTTGAGAATAGTTGCTGACACTTCAGATTCACAAATATAAAGTGAAATTACTAGACATATAAAATTAAAGGGAAAAATATGTCAATAAGCTAACTCCAAAACCAGTCTGCCTTCGGATCAAAATTGCCACTCTTGTCGGAACACTTCAAAACATGTTCAAATTATCATCTGATTAAAAGCATGCATATTCTTAAAGGCTTTAATATGGATATCAGGTCTCATTAGAAAAATGCTCATTCATATTTCATTAAATCAAGAATATATTACTATTATGATGTAATTTGCTATACATACACAAGATGTTTCCATGCTGTCTTCTTCATCCTTTTTTACAATGGGCCCTTCTCCATGTTCCAAACCACTTCCAGAACTTTCCACATTGCTGGTATCACCCTCTGTGGAGACACTTTCATCTCTATCTAGATTTTCTGCTTCAGAAGTTTGTCCCTCTGCTTTATGGTATGGTATGGATGAAACATATTGATTCTGAGGTTTCAAATTCTCTTCTTTTCTGCAGCTATCAAAAGCAGGGTTGCTGGCCACAGAATCTTCAAACGTAAAGGAAGAATGACTGGAATCTATCTTGTCCTCATCTCCCATTTTTGTTTTCTCTAGTACAGGAACAGGACTCAAAATTGAGTCTGAAGGGATGTTTCCTACAAATCAAGAACATGATTTGTTAATAAATCCCACTTTACATTACTATATTGAATTTCACAGCAATCTAAATTATTCAAATTCAAAGCATGGTTCCTCATTTAGAAATCATACAGAAAAGCATTTGGTGGAAGGGCATGCACAAATGTGGAGCATAGGTTTTATCAACGAATAAATTAAATGTAAATGGTTTGAGTCTGGAGTACAAAACATAGTTTTGATCATTTAATCAGTATTTTGCATTTGAATTACAACAGGTCTTCATTTAATTCAAAATAATCAATATTCATGTAGTTTACTTAGTCTTTACTCATATTGCCCATATGCACTTTGAGTCAATGGAAAAAAATATAAAAGGCTGGTATATTAAACCTGATACCCTGCATTTTATACCTATTATGCCTGTTTACAAATGAAAATAGACAAAGATTAATGGTTTATAATTACAAAGACATATTTCAAATAGATACCAAGAATATTTTTAAAACAACAGCATCAGTCTAAAAATGAAAAGCAATTAGCATAATTTTATTTTTTAAAAATTAGCATAATTATATATTCTAGTAATATTGAAGAGTGAAATTGTGTGAATTTTACTTTACAAAAATTCTTCCTCTGCTGATGCATGCATTGGAAAGACAGAACAATGGGCTAGAGAGGTCACTAAAAAAATATATTCCTGAAGAACTCTAGCACATTCTGCAGTGAATTCTGATTCAGCAGCACCTCCATGATATTAAAGAAAATAGTTTCTGTTAAGTCCCTTGCCATTCTTTCTTTACAAAGATTACTTGAACTTGTTTTTTCTGAAAACTTTCCTTTTCATGTAAAATGAATAATGGATTTAGTAATACAAAGACAATACTAAAATGTAATCTCTGGGCACAAACAGCACTGCCTCAGCTGAGTATAATGGACATACTAGCCAGAGGCAATGCAAAACAAACTACCTTCTTCAACATGAGTACTGGAACTTCTATCATATCTAAAAACATCCTTTTTCCTACAAAGGTCCAGGTACCACCCTTTAAGAGGACAAAGGAGAGAGGGCAGCTCTCCACTCTTCTCTACTTTTCCTTCCCTTGACAATAAACACAGAATGGGTGATAACTAAGTACTACTTTCTCTGTGGTCATGAACATTCGAAACTTCTATCAAAAGTTGTGGGAAGATGTAAAGCAATAGCACCTTTAAAAAATATATTATTAAAACAGACCTGGAAATGCTTTAATAGAGCACCAGATAACTCGTGCAGAGGAATTTTTAACCTTCCATATTGCAGCATCTTGTTATCTTTATGTGAATCAATCATGGTGGTGATCACCTCCAAATAAGCCTAAACATAACCACTAATATTCACAATAATGAAAATATGTTCTATATGCAATTTGAAAGTAAATTTTCAGTAGGAACGTAGAACAAAATGGCACCGCTTCTAAACTTGAAGTTAAAATTGCACTTTGCCTCATGAACAGGAATGGGGAACTATATTGGAACTACAATGGAATGTGAAATAGAATAAATTAAGTCCAGAATAGACCAACTCTATTAGCAAAAAATGGTTGTGGCAGGAAAAAAAAAATCTTTGCCTTGACAAGAACTTTATAACTTGCACTGTCAGACAGCTCCAGAGGAAATGAAATCTGATGTCTCAAAATAGAGCATGTTTGTGTATAGAACAAAAATATAGGTATAGAACACTCCTAATTTGCATCATGTAAATACATGTAGCATACTCGCAAGCATATACATTCTGTACTGTTTGAGTAGTGTTAACACATTCTGCATTATTTCCATATCAAAAACATTTTACTTTAACACATATGAGTCCACTGAAGAAGTAAAATTTACAAAACCTCATTCTTTTTGCTCCTTTAAAAAACACTTAATTAAAAGAGTTTGGTGGTATTACTCTCAACTCAGAGTATTAGCTTTGGTCTTTTCTCTTTCTTACTGAATATCAATCGTCTCTGCATAAATAACTCTCTATGCAAGTATTTTCGTACTCTAAATACTTCAGTTTAACATCCAATAATTTGTGGCATTAGAGTATAAACAGGCTACGACTTACATGTGAAAGTGCTTATCTCACCTGCAACCTTGACATGATCCAATAAATGTTGATCCAGATGCATTCTACTACTGTTTTCTTCTTCCCCAGAAGGCACTCCTGTGTTTACCACTCTCATTTTTTTTTCAGGTTGTTCACTGACCTTGAAGCCATCAGTAGCTGCTTCAGTCACTATGATTTCTGCATCAGCTACCATAGCAGATATTCTCTTGTCCTCTGGAGTTTTAAGCCTTTTAGATCGAGATCTGGTGTGCTGGAAGCTGTTATAGGAGATATTGCTGTCAGAGTAGAAAGTCTGTCTTGGATAAGATAAAACATCTACCAATATATGTCCCTTTCACCTGCTTAAAGTGGTAAAAAACTGACAATTTTTCATCTTTTTGTGTTGAGATAGTGCTACAATTTATTAAGTGATAGATTAACAATTGATTGGATTTAACCTTCTAATCTTTTATCACCATTCTATAGCAAATTTGTTAAACTCTGAAAGTAAAACAGTCTTTAAGCAACTATTTCTTAACTAGCACCCAAACAGGCTTTTTAATAAATCATTATTTTGAACCCAAAAAAGAACTACTTTTACAAGAGTAATGAAGACGAAACTCTTTCAGTAGCAGTAAAATCAGGATATTTCCAAACCCTCATGCTAATTAAACACTAATCTGAATAACCACATAAAAGCTGATCTGTTTGGAAGTTTTCAAATGAGTTTTAACACAACCAACAAGCATCTGAAAAAGGTAAAAATTATGATCACAAAATATTTTGAAAGGCTACAATATCAAGCAATATATATAATTATTCTGTGTTTAAAAAAATAAAGTTGAAATTAAAGATTCAGCGTAAGTTTTTGCACCCTCAGAAGTATAAGGGAAAGCTTAAGGCAGGAGAAATGGCAAACCCATAAGACATAGGTTCATAATTTATGCGCTCAGAATAAATACAATAGGAAATTAGTCCAGTTTCAAATTAACTATGTGACACAAGAGGAGATTTTAAAGTTATTATACAGCAGGTTTCAAAGCTCGTACTACATTAGAGGTAAAAGCACTACTATCACAGGTGAATTTTACAAAGTTTTAAGTGAGTTTTGCAAAGGTCTTAGATTGTACACATCTCCAGAAACACATTTTGCTACCCTCTAAATTTTATTCTGTGTCTACAAATGTACATCTTTCAACACACTCTTTATAAAATAGTAATTTCCAGAAAACTTGCCAAAGTATGAGACAACCATCAGTTCATATAGTAAACAACAGAAAGTATCATTACTATTTACATGCACTCATTAGATGTTATTTAGCAGCAACGTATTTCAGCCATCAATGTCAGAGTTAAGCTCTCCCTGTCACTATATTCATGAAGATTCCCATAGATGGTATTTTTATTTTCACTTTGCTGGAACTTGTATTATTCCCATAATCAAAATGATAATTTCAATTGACACATCACACTAGAAATGAAGCTGAATAAATATATTATCCTCTGCAATGTACACTGTTACCATGCCTGAACAAAAGCCAATTCAAGATTTAAACATCACTAGAATAGTGTTTATTAGCTTAGCAAAGTGCATAAATCAGCCCATGTGTTCCTGTAATAAAACTTCCAATGTGATTATTAGAAAATCTTTTGCTTTACTCAGAACCAGCTACCCATAAGGGTACTACAAAATGAATTACTGCTGGTACAAGTGGGAATTTGCATTTACACTGTACAACAGATACAGGGAAACCCACTACAGGGAAAAATGGCATTCACCTAGTTAAACAACAGAATTACTCTCTCTGTGAGTCCAGGTTAGTATTATACATGTACTTATAAACTGGCTGTTCAGCTGCTTCACTGGTTGTCTTCAAGAAGTGATTCTACCTCACAAACTACCCTTACCCAGAACAAACTCGGTGTTCTATTTTCAGTAACAGTATTCCACTACAGTGCCAGTTGGTCTTTTACTTTACAAGTTGACTTTCCTATCCTTTCCTCAAAAAATACATTAACTTACAAAGAAAATGAGGAAGTTTAGTTTAAGACCAAGTTTTAAAAGCAACTACACCATAAAATTATTTGAAGAAGGAATAATATGTTAAAAAAATCAGTATTATCTCAAACTCAAAAAACTGCACTACACAAGTAAGTAGATACCAAAAGAACTGCCCACCTCTGGCTAGAAATTAAGTAGATCTTTTTTTAGATAATGAAGAAGAAAATCCATAAAGATCCTGTTAAGTAAGACAGGAAAGCACAACCGTACAAAAAATGTTTGTGCAATGCAAACAAAAACCATAATGCATCTCAAGAAAATAGCTACAGAACTGCTTTAATAGGTCAAAGCTTTTACAGTTTCAGTGACAAGCTGAGAAACTTTATCCTCTTAATTTTCTTAGTGGTGTGAGCACCACCAACTGAGACTTAGACCTTGTTATCATCTGCCACTGACCTGTGGTAGACAAAGACAGGTTTTGGCTGCAGCACTGCAAGAGCACAACAAATAGGCAGTGGCATCTCCTTAAAGTTAAATAGGAGGTGAGCGGTAAGACTGTTACTAGAGACTTCAAACAGCTGGAGGGATTCTGTCACAGCTTTTTGATAAGATTTTCCTGTTTAACCTTTACCTCAGCTCTTAGGAGTCTTCTCCCTTGTTTTTTGGTTGCAGTGATCACTAGAAACAATGGCAAGCATCCACACCTTGAAAATTTTACTGGAATAACTTTTACTAAAGAAAGATTTTAAATGCAACACTTGAATCCATTTTGTTGTTCTCCATAACCATTAACTTTAGCTACACACAACTTATAAGTTAAATTAATTTTTCACAATCACTCTAAAAAAAAAGACTGCCTTGTGTCCAAGTCCATCTTAATACAGAAAACAGAAAAAACATTTTCGTCTAATAAAAGTGAATTAAAACATGTGACATGGCTTAAGCCCAGCTGGAAGTTAAAATTCATGCAGCCATTCCTCTCCCTCCAGCCCCTCCAGTGAGAGACAGAGACACAGAGAGAGAGAGAGAGAAGACAGAGATTATGGGTTGAGATAGCAATTTACTGAAAACAGCAATGAAATAAGAAAATTAACAGAAACAGCAACAATACTAATAACAACAGTTTATATAAGCAGGTGACTACACACAAAATGCTCATTGAGTCCAATCAACCCAACCCGGAGCCATGAGGCTTTCCAAAACAAAAGGACATTATGGGCCCCCAGGCCCTGGCACACATTACACTCCCTCCCTTCTCAGAAATGAGAATCGCTTACTTCTGTGCCCCGGCAGTGACCCGTGTGTGATAGAGAACAATGTAGGCACACCCACGCAGCTCCAAGCCCCACCCCCTCACTGCTACTATGAGAAAATAAAATCTGTTGCGGCCAAAACTAAGACAGCATTAGAGGAAGTGGCCAAAAGAAAACAAAAAGGCATTGCCATCCTATTAAAGACAATTAAATAGACAGTAAAGAAACATAAATACCTCTGGGGAACGTTCTGTATTTTCCTTCTTCTCTGCAGCCAGATCTTTACTTCAGGCGTTGACTCAGGAGTTGGTTTTGTATGATCAATGGTATATAAATCCTTGCCCTGTTTCCACAGCTGGTATCTGTCTGGTTGAAACTTCCTCACAAAGACATCCATGGATATTGACACCATGTCTCTCCTACAAGTGCACTGCAAGACAAGAAAGGAATTTGTAAGTGATAAGTACTGGAATATGCCACAGTTTGCAGTTTTAAAAGTCCAGAACAGAAATTTCCACATGTAAAATCCAATTCTACTTTAATCAGTATTTTCCTCTTTCCATTGTCCTCAATTTTCAAGAGGAAAGGATTACTCAAGAGAAAACACTATCTGAACAAATGTGTCACAATAGGATTCCCAAA
Organism: Corvus cornix cornix; assembly: GCF_000738735.6. NCBI lineage: Eukaryota > Metazoa > Chordata > Aves > Passeriformes > Corvidae > Corvus > Corvus cornix. The sequence goes on from NC_046357.1 coordinate 62,468,903, forward strand.
AGTACTTAAGGACACTCCATTGTTTCATTAACTCCTAAGGGTTAAAACCAAAAAGAAACTATAGCATTTCTTTCCACTCTATTAGCTGGTTTTGATAACTTTAAGCAAACTGCCATGCTGAATCCAGAGACTGCACACTCCAGAGACTGCAGACTCCTGAGACTGCACATCCAGAGACTGTTCAGAGGCAGTGACATCACAATTTTACTTATAAAAATAGCTCATATAGTATCCTGTTCACCCAAAGGTCTTTACAGGCATTTACAGTCCCAGCACCCAACTCTTCAAAACATAAATGCATACAAGTACCACATCAAGTTATAGTTTTGCCCATTTTTTTTCTACAAAGAGTAAAAAGGAAGCAAGAGAGGGGAGTATTATGTCTAAGGTCTGGAAGGGTGTGCTATATCCACGTAATCCGATCCACTGTACAGTGCAGACCCTAAAATCTCATGTAGTACTTTCCTCATCAACTTAAATCTAACCCCTGATTTTAATTCCCTAAAGAATTTTTGCATTGTTTTTCTTATGCATCTGAGTGGAATATTTTAGACGCATTTGAATAGAATCTTAATAGTCATGAAAATGCAAAGGAGCCTCCACTTGAAATACTGTAGATGCTGAGTCAATTTTTAGACTAAAGTCATTGTGCTCAATACTCAAAAATACTTAACAGTAGGAGACTATATTAAGTAAATCAATATGTCGACAGCAGATAAACTATCATAGTGGGTTAACCCTGGTTGACTGCCAGGTGTCCATAAACTTGTTCTCCCATTTCCCTTCCTCAGCAAGACGGGGAGAAAATAAGATGAAAAATGTCACAGGTTGAGATAAGGACAGGCAGATCACTGACGAATTACCATCTTTGACTTCTCTTGAGGAAATTCTATTAATTTAATGCCAATTAATAAGAGATTATGACTGAGAAATGTGAAAAAAACTAAAACCCTTCCCTCACACCCATTTTTTAAGGCTTTACTTCACTCCTGACTGCTGTCTGCAGGGATGTTTCTTTCACATATTCCTCACTCCTTTCTCCCACAGCTGCTGCAGAGTGATTTTTATTCATTCCAAATTCACTATCATATGAATGCCACCAGAGTCGCTGACAGGCTCAGCTTCATGCAGCAGTAGGTTCATTTTGGAGTCAGTTGCATTTGGCTCTGTCCAGTACGTGGACTCGTGATCTGTTCTGACATTAGCAACTCCTGAAGCAACCCTACACTACTAAAACCTTGCCACAAAACCTTAGCAAATTTTTTTCAAATTGAAAGCAAATTGATTGGCTAAAACATAGTCTTACATTAAAAAACTTTGGAAGAACTTTGCTATAGCTAAATAACTCCGCTAAAGCACAGAACTGAGACAGTACTTTGTTTCAGGTAAGAAGAGATGTATCGAAAAACCTGGTAAATGCATGGCCTGGCTTCATGGTTTACTACAACTAGTTTTATTACATTTTTTTAAACAAGCTGAAACACACAAAGGACTGAATGCAACTTTCCTACTAGCTAGGTTTCTGTGAAGTGAATGCAAATTTCTTTATCTACTATTTCCATCTATCATTTCTAGTTCACCCTTCTTCCTCTTGAAATTCATAAGATACATAATGAAAAAGCATCTGAGATGTGTTAAAAATGCTTGCTTTCCTTTCAATATGTCAACATTGATATGCTGCACACTCACAACACTGCCATCTAATGGAGGATGGAATGGAAAGAAGGAAAAAAAATTCAACACAGAAATTGTAATTTTATGCAGCTGCCTTTAATTATAGTTTTTATCCAAAATACGTCTGAATGCTCCCTTTTCAAACAATATGCATATACACACTTACATATACACTCTGAAAAAAACTCAAACATATTTGAAATAGTATGTTTCATTCAGAGAATCCTTGACTGATCACAAAGAACAGTAAAAAAAAAGCAATGAAGACACTTCTGTATACTGGAAACATGCACAGAAGTCCACAGTAATATTTTTAAATTTTAAAATTGGAATTTGCAACATAAACACAAGCAACAGTGGATTTTTCTCTCCCTTCAATGCACAAAATGTTTTCACATTTAAGCCCTGTTGCAACAGACCAATAAGAAACTATAGTTAAAGACAAAATTTTGCTGTTAAACACCAAGACTGCCAGTGCCTTGAGAGAAAATAATTACTTAAGTAAGCATTGATGCATTAAGGAAGAAAATACATGAAGAAATAAAATGTATTCTGTGATGGAATGATAATAAGATACTAAAAGACAAAATATATCACATCTAAATGGGACACAATTTCTGTCTTCAGTAATTTTCGATCAGTTTACACTTCATTTTAATAGAACTACTGCAAAAGAATTAACAAACCCAGGCAGGTATTAGAAATAGAGTAAAATTTTTTTTAAGTTTTAAAACTTTTAAAACACACTTTTGAATAAAAAGTAATGGAGTAACATCATGCTCAAAACTATCACTGCCTGAAAAAACAGAAGACAGGCTTCTAGGCACTGAAGGGTAGAAATACTTGGAAGTATCATATCAGACAACATGAGCAGGTATGTTCTGAAAATAATTTCTACTCCTATTTCCTTGAATGATTCAAGGAAAAAAAAAAAACAACCACCACAAACACAAAAACTGTTGCTCTGATAAATAATCTGGAGGATCTTTCATTCTTCTTGGTGGTGGTGGTGGGGTGGTGGTGATGGTTTTACTGGTTTTAATTCATTTCTCTTTTGACTGGCTTGTAGCTGGCAGTTATGTCGCTTACTGCTCCCAACTTGAAAAAGTGACGGAAACATTCTGTCTAAAATAAAACTAAATGTCCTGCTGTTGAAGAAGGCTCTCAGGACAACACAAAACTGGCATGTTCCTGTCTACTAAAGTACTCATAGCGATTTTTTTTTTTTTTTTAAAAACTTGTGATATTTTTTAAAGTAAATGCAAAATCAAAGCAGTTGGACTACCATGTAAAAGGCAGCTGATGTTGCCATCAATAAACGTCACAGCCTTTGTACTGGAAACAATCATTTTCTATATGCAATAGAATTAGTTTGATACTTTTCAATCAAAGGCTAGGATGAGAAGCAGAATACTTAAGAAAATTCTTACTATTAAATTCTTATTATTAACATCATCGGTGATACCACTACTGTGATTATTATTTATCCTGCCATAAATATAGAGCTTGAAGGTAAGCAGTTCAACTAAAATTTATTAGTAAGGGCAAACCTTTACAGAATGAATTGGAAGAAAAAAGTTTTAGCAGCTTTAACTAATTGGCATAAATATATGTGAGATATATTTGTGATATGAGAAAATCACCTAGGAGAAACAAACACAGCCAAAAGAATTTTTTCAAACACAAGCTGTTTGTGAATGCAAAAGAGAATAAATATTTTATAGTTTAAAAAAAATAAATAATTTCTTTTTTTTTTTGCATTTTGGACTCTGATTCAGGAAAATAATAAGGAATATACAACAAACTTCTAGACTTATACATATTAGACACAAACTTAAGCACATTCTAAAATACCTGAAGTACCTAAGAACAGTCATTATAAAACATTTTATTTCATTAGGAGCCAAGTGCACGACTTATGGGTCTTTCTAGCCTTTCATCATTAATATTTAATATTAACGATGAAAAGCTCTTTCATAACATGAATTACTGGATTTTTAAAACTAACATAAAAATACTCCATCTGTAGAGTATATCATATTTTGCTGCAACAGAAAGCAAATAGATGGTTTATTATTATTTGATTAGTAGTACCGGAGTAGTATTTCTTAGTGCCACAGTTTTAAGCATCGAAATGTATGTCCAGAGTCAAGTCTTTGTGATCTGCATTTTTATATTTTAGTTCAATGAAGTATACCTCTGATGTACCTTGTAAGATAAGAACGGATGTCTTTGTTCACAAAAGCACCTTCTCCACCAAAACATTAGCTGTTATACTACTTAGTGTGTTAAAATATTTAACACACAAAGCTTAAAATGTCTAAGGATTTTGAACATTTTGCACTAAGTATTGGATTTTGTTAACTAAAATGGGATTTTCATTATATCTGGAGCCTATTTTAGTTTAAAGCCTTCCAGCGTTCTAATTTGAAGAATAGTAGTACTTCATTAGGCTATCTTTTTTTCCTTCACTTACATAATCACATAATCATTTCAGAAAGAAAGCATCACCTAATTCACATTGCAACTGCACAATGTAGGTAAACTACACACCTGTGGAACATCATGTGGAGGCTACCAGTCACAGGAAACCATGGAAAGTTCTCTTCTTTGTAAAGAGAGAAAGGATTTTTACAAAACAGTTACAAAAGCAACAAATTAGCAGGATGAGGCAAGCATAAGGCTGATAACTTTCTTTACATTCTGTAAGTCTCAAACCACAAAGCATGTCCTAAAATTATTTAATCAAGCTATTTTTCAGTGATACTCCTTCCTAACTGATTATAATGACTAAAGCTTTCTTTAGAGAACAGTGGCAATGGCGTATGTATTGCAGACAAACATTTTAAATACTTTAGATTCTTCTTACCAGCTTCAACTACACACAATAGATTATTTCATGCACTATATCCCACTCTTGCAATACTTTAAATGAACCATGTCCAAACAATGTAAAAAATGCATTTTGACAGAAAACATTTTAAAGATGCCGTGACTGGAACTGCTTCCTGTGGACTACCTGTAGAAGTGCTTGATAGGTACTGTTTACTAGGAGGACAGGATTTAATAAATCTTGGTAACAGTAACTGTCCTTTGCTACAGAATCAGGCTGTAATGTATTTTCACACTAACCTTCTTGCAACTTGTAAGCGGTGTTGCAACTTTGATAGCAGTTAGCCATCTGTACGAGCATTGAGAAAGCAAGCTTTCCTTTGGTAAATCAAGGACACTACACTCCCCTGACTCATCCAGTCACACATAACAGAAACACAAATGCAAAACACCACTCTTTAAGGTCCTTTTTATATTATAGAAAAAAATTCCTACTAAATTCATTATTTGTATTCATATATGCATAAGCAAACAGTCGGAAATATTTTTTAAATGGTTTGATATTAAATACAAAATAGTGCCTTTTTTCCTTAATTCCTATTTCTAATTTATTTCACACTTACACATAATGCCACCTACACATTCCTACAAAAAAAGATTCAGTTTGTGTTATGTAGAATTTATTCTATCAGCATCAGCTGCCATTGCAAAAATGTGGTCATTTTACTCCCATTCTGTCAAAAGCTGGACAACAGTAACAGTGTGACAAGACACAACTAAAGGAACCTCATATTTTCTTAAATATTCCACCTCACAACCCTTCTTCCTCTTTATCCTTCACTGGTATCTTTAACGGCACTAATCTTACTACTTGAAAGATTAAGCCACTAGCTATCCAAGTTTTTTTCTTCAGTCCGCTTTCAGTCTGTATTTCTAGCCTGACTCCTTCTCCTCCTTCGCTCACATTCACTTCTCTGTCCACCCCTGATGCCTGTACAAAAGAAAGAGCCTTTACCTCTCTGCTTTGTGTCCTTCTCTTAGCTCTCTGTTCTTTCCTTTCTTAGTACCTTTGGACTTCACTTTCTCAGATCCATAAAATGACAGCTTCTCTTCCATGTCTTGAACTGCCTACCAATTCTTGTATTTTAAAATGGAATGATTCTGAACATGTGAAATTAGAATTTATTTTGAAGAAATTAATCTCTAGCTGCAGCAGACCAGAATTAACCAATTCTTTAATAGCTCCTAAAAGTAAGAAAACAGTCTGTGCAATTACATCTGTGTATATATATTTAAACGTATATATATAATTATAAACAATAATTTGTAGTTGTGCAATACCTAAAACTGACACATCACCATGTCACTTATCTTGTTCATACAAACATTACATTCATCATCATGGACTTACTAACAGAAAGTTTACTATCATCAAACATAAAAAAGAAATTCAGAAATGACCCAAGTACAGTAATTCTGATAAACTGCATTATTCTTAGCTCACTAATTACAGCCAAGAGAGAGATGTAACATACTGTAGGGTAAGAAGACAATGTAACAGAATACCTATTCCTTCTCTACTCTCAAGAAATCAAAAGAAAATCAATAGGATATCAATTTTAAAATTGTAATCTAAACATACCACCTGGGGAAAACCTCAAATTAGAACCTGACATATTGCAGATTAAAGGGGAAGACACACACCTCGTATAAGTAAATGGGCTGAGAAATAGGACTTTTTTTTTTTTTTTTTTGGATAGCTATTTATCAGTTAAAATAAACTGTTGCTCCACTGGATTATTTAAGGCCATTTTCTGGCACAATTAGTCTGTGTACCCTAATATCTCCAGTTAGTGTGACATAGCAACTCAAATTATTGTCGGGACTTTCAGAAGTCATTTTTAAATTCAGGTTTGGGTTTAACAATAATTGAAGATTAATGGCAATATAACCAGATGAGTATATGGAATTTTTTTCCCACGCAACGCAAATTTTTAGAGAGCTCCAAGTCTAGTTGCCACTATTAAAAACTATGGTTGCATTTACATATGGTAATGTTGACAGACCGATCACGCTGAAAACTGAAACACTATTATTGTATAAACCTTAGAATTGTTGGGCATTCCTCACTGTTGTCTTAAACACGACAGAAAATGGAGTAGTGACTTGTCCCTATATTAATAAAACTATAAATTATTTTTCAAGTTCAGAAAATATTTTTCTCTAAGTATTTGGAAAGTGTTCTAAAATTTCATTTCACATTTTTCTCAGGTTTCGCCTTTTAGCACCTAGTTCATTGTATTAACGGATGCTAAAGCCAGCAAATTAATATTATCAATGGTAAATCACAATACATAATGACTTCTGTCTGAGGGAAGGAAAAGAATGAAATTAAATTCCCAGCTAAGTCTCATGTGAAGCATGTAAAACTCCATCACATCCATTAAGTTTCTCTAAGGCATATGATACATTCTTGCAAAAGCTTGGCTAATTTTTTTCAGGACTTAGATGCCCAAAATTCATCACTCATGTATATCTTGTAGCTTCTGTAAATCCTGAGTCAAACAGCAGGATGAATTAACCAGTTTTCTTTATACATCAATAATCTCACTGCTTGAACTGGTAAGCATTATTCATAACTGAAAATTCACAGATGATAAGACTACAAAAATTAAGACCAGGCAGATTTATTCTAGATTTTCAATCTACTGAAATTTTTTTTTGACCAAAATGACTCTTCCGTCAAGTTTAAGGCACCTCATTTGTACTTTTGCTCAGCAAAATAGAAAAATATTTAGAAAACCTATATACCTTCCAATAAATAATGAAAAAAGGTGTAGTTTTAAACAACTTCCTTCCAAGAATTTCAGAATGCTTTGCAAATATTTGTGTTTCTTCGTCATAACACAGAAGAAACCAGACTAAAGAAAGGCTTATTTACGGTCACAAGGCAAGCCACCGTCAGCACTGACACTGGAATATATTCGACCTTCAGCTTCCTGCTCCAGATGTAAATCCTGATCTCTAGACTGAAGAGAGGAAAAAGCAATCATTTTTTCTGTTCTTAAAATATTTTTTTTCAAGACTCTCCCACCATTCAAATTCTATTAAAGAGTAAGAAAAACAAGAGCAGAAAAACATTAGTAAAAAAAATTATGGGGTCCTACAATGTATTTTAAAAGGTAATAAAACATCAAAAATTTTTAATAATTTGCAGCTATTTATGTAGCTTACCGCTTAACCAAAGATGGAAAGGAAAGAAACTAGCTATGTCATGTTCTACATAACATTACATTCTATTTATATCTAAACTAAGTAAGCAAAAAAGTACTGCGATATCAAAAAAAACCCTAAACAACAAAATTTAAACGAAACAAAAACAACAACAAACCACAACAAAAACACACACACACACAAAATAAAAAAAAAAAACCCAGAAAAACAAACCAAACCACGCTCAAAAATCCCATAGCTCCAGCCCTCAACAAAAAAGAGGCAAACCTGCCAGGAACAATGCAAAGAAAAAGAGTTTCTGTCAGTGTTAAGTACACCATGTGGCTGAGAACAGTGCTGTGTTGAGGCTGTTTTGAGACATTGGGAAGAGAGACTTTGTAACACAGGTTGTCCAGGTTTGAGAAGGTAGTAGAGGAAGAGAAAGTAGCACAAAATATCAGTAAGACAGAAACCGCAGAATCCTGTACAACTTTTTCCTCCAATAAATAAAAACTGCTTGTAAACCCCATTTTTCCAGTGAAGACACGGACACGCTCTTGCTATAAGCCATCTTGTAGGCCTATGAACTAAACTCCTCAAATGTTCCTATCAGGGTAGTGAAGTGGCAAGCTGAGCACAAAAACAGTAACAACATTTAAGAATGAAATCTACTCACAACAAAACATAATGGCTACTATCTCGGAACACTAGGTTCAACTATTAAAGCTGCTCAAATATACAAACTGCGAAAATAGGAATCAAAGAAGTGAAACCACAGCATTATGTATTTCACCTACCACACAGAGAAAAGAGTAACTAAACCAAACAAAAATTCATTGAATGAAGTATGCATTCAAAACAGAGTGAAACTACCCCTAGACATTTTTGGAAGAAATAGAGTACGTTTCTGTTGACTAAAGCTCTCGAACAAAAAACCAGACACACTGATGGGAAGCGAAGTCCCTTTTAGCAAGCCCTGGGTTATCAACAAATACATCATTGTCACTGAAGATCCTAGAGAAACATCTGCCACCAGTCATGGAAAATTGAACTCATTCCTAAAAAATATGAGTTTCCAACCAACAAATATGATAGACAAACAGAAAAGCTCAATGTAAATAGAGACTGCATTCAATTTAAACTCTAATGAAAAAAAATGACAGACCATTCAAAGCAACAGAATTTCTTTTCACTCAAGCAAAGAAAGAAACAAAGGAAAAATTATATTAACAATGCAGGCTTTTCCCTTCCCTCCTTTTTGTCAAATAGGTTTTTTTTAAATCACTCACCCTGAGTTCCTCTCATAAAGCTTTCATGAAAATGTATTTAAATCATCCTTATTATTAACTGTCACCAAGCTACTGTAGTGCTGCATGCTACCTGGAGTCCTACAATCTTTAACATTAGATCTTTATTGCAAAAGATGTGCTTTAATTTTAAATGAGCTAAGACAAATTTGCTGCCTCAATGTAAAGTTCTGCAGGACACAGGAAACAACCTTTATCACCAGTTAGTTAGTAGGTTAAAAATGCCTTGTCTCAAACAGGATTTACATTTAGATGGACAAATTTTAGTACTTCTTAACACAAAATGCACAACTTTCTTAGTGAAGAGAGTCTCACTCATCAAAAGATTGCATTTTCAATATGTATATATTTATATATATATACTTATCTATATAAAATATACTAGAGAACAATTGCTTTGTTTCACCCTGCAGAGAATATGACTGAATCCCAAACTCCTTCACCATTCTGCCTTTGAGAAGAATGAAAATTAAGTTCTACATTCCTGTTCTTTCCTCTGGTCTCCCTTGAAGGAAAAGATAGTATTTCCCTCTTCATTGTACCTTTTAACCTAGACATTCTTACTATTGCCTCATCACTTGTGTTTTCCAAAACTAATTTTCTTTTAACGATTTTATTTAAATGGCTGGAGAAAGGGGCCAACAGGAACCTCATGCAGTAACAAAGGAGACTCCAAACACTGCACCTGGGGAGGAATAACCCCATGAACCAACACTGGCTTGGCCAGAAAGGCCCAGGAAGAACACGGGCCAGCAGTGACTGCCCCAGTGCCCCGCCAGGGTCACTGGGAGTGCTGCCAGGCGGACAGGGAGGGATCCCGCCCTCTCCCCTGCCTGGTGAGGCCACACCTGGAGTGCTGTGCCCAGCTCTGGGCTCTCCAGCCCAGGAGACATGAGGAGCTACTGGCGAGAGCCCAGGGAAGGGCCACAAACACGGTGAAGGAACTGGAGTGTCTGTCCTATGAGGGAAAGCTGAGAGAGCTCGGACAGTTCTCCCTGGAGAAGGCACAGCAGCACCAGACACACCACAGGACAAACTGGGGGGTTTAAGGCCACCAAAAGACGTCTGACAGCTGTGGAGCGGGGGCTTTCCCCCTCTGGGATGTTTGTCGCGCTCACCAGGCCGGGTGCCACAGGCTCCTGAACCTGCACACTTGGCCCAGTGTGAGGGCTTCAGCAGGACCCTGGCCCTGCACTGGCAGTGCCCCACGGCACCGCTGAGGGCTCCCAGCCACTTCCTCCTTCCCCGACCGCCTCCTGCAGGTACCCTGTGCCAGCTGAGTCCCACTGGCCGGGCGGGAGCAGTGTGGAAGGGAGGTTTCTCCTGCAATGGGGGCAGCGTGCCTGGGGGGAGCGGAGGGGGGAGGCACCTGTTGGAGGCAGCTGAGGGGCCGGTCGGCCACTTTCCAGTCACCTGCACGGAGACCTTCGGGAGGCCCCTGTCTCCCCTCCCTGCCCCACAGGGAGACCTTCGGGAGGCCCCTGTCTCCTCTCCCCTCTCTGCCCTGCATTGAGACCCTTCGGGAGGCCCCTGTCTCCCCTCCGTGCCCTGGGGCCCCCCTCTGCTGCCCGGGTCCTGGCGCCAGAGAAGCTCCGGCACTCCGCCCGTCTCTCGGCAGCACATGGCGCCCGGTGCCGAGGAGGCTCTGCAGGACAGCGGCTCCGCCACGGCGGCCGGGCTGTGCCCCATCTGCCTGGACGACGTGGACGACGCGGCCCACGTGGACACCTGCCTGCACACCTTCTGCTTCGGCTGCATCCGGCAGTGGGCTGCCGTGCGCGCCGCCTGCCCGCTCTGCCGCCAGCGCTTCGGCCGCATCCTGCACGCGGTCCGGGCGGACGACGACTACCAGGAGTACGTGCTCGGCCCGGCCGGCTGCCGGCAGAGCGCCGCGGCCGCGCCCAGGGTGCGCGGCACATCCCCGCACTGGCGCTACCAGCTGCGCCCCCGGCCCCGCAGCGATCCCGCTGCCGGGAGAAGGGGGCCGCCGGCGGAGGGCCGAGGGAGAGATCCGAGGACCTCTGACACCTCTGCCTGATAGGCTGCGCTCGAGCGGCCCTGCCGGGGGACCTGCCATCCTCTGGGAGCGCGGCCTGCGGCCTTCACGCGCTTGGAATGAATATCCAGCAGCTTTCCAGAGTGCGCGTCTCTCAAAACCACTTGGTATATTGCATGTGAACACACTAATTAGGGGGAGGTGTTACTTTATCTCTGCCTCTCTTTTTCAATACTATTATTATTAGTCATAATAGTATTGTTATTTTTTAAATTATTAAAGTGTTCTTAAACCCAAGGTTTAATCTTGTCTTTCCAATTTTGATGCTACAAAATTTTGATGCTACAGGGGGCGGCAAGTGGCTGCACGGAACTTAGTTGCTGGCTCGGGTTCTCCACTTCGTTGTGCTGGTGCTGGAAAATCACTGGCTTTGTGGACACTGAACAAAGATCCAGAAGCTTTTCAGAGCATGATTATCTCAAAATCAAAGAAAGCCACTGCAGGCAATGCTTTCCAGCAGTGTCTCATCAATGTAGGAAAACAAAAGGGCAGAATGTCTGGAATGTGCTGTGAACTTTATATAAATGCTGCGACAGAGCCCCTTTCACTCTTACTCCCCAAGCCTTCCCTCTCCAAGCACCAGAGCATGGCTGTCCAAGCCCTGTGGCCATCAGCCAGGATGCCTGACCTGAAGCAAAGCCAAGTCCACAGATACAGGCCATGCTGACAACCCTCTCCCTCCTGGTGCCTCCACACCCAAATGAATTCGGTCATCCCCCTGTCAGAGCCCTCTGAGCCTTCCTCCGACACGTCTGTACAGCAGCAGCCCAACTCCTCCAGCCCCAAACCCCACGGCCATGGCTGGAAGGCAGGAGAGGGCTGGATTCAGGCTTCACAAAAGATACTGCTGGGGACCATCTGCTGACCTGCACACCTCAGCTTGGCGTTTTTTGGAGAGCAAAGCTCTAAACTCCAAGCATCCCGGGGCTTTGGGAGCCACCCAGGAAGCAAACTGCCATGCAAGCCAAGCATATCTCTGCCGTGGGCCAAAACATGGGCTTCTCACCCCTCTCCACCTCCCAGTCTTACTGGGCCCATCCCAGTCCCCCACTTTGAATCCTTTCCCCAGATACACCAGCACCAGGCTTGAACATTTCCACAAGCTCTGCAACAGTCCCCTCTTGCAGTGTTGGGGCAGCCCCACAGACTCTTGTCCCACATCCCACATGGGTCCCCAGCCCTGCTGGCAGAGAGTCCCCACAGCCAGTGAGGCCCCGGAGCTGCATTCCTGTGGGAGCCATCTCAGCTTGGCAGGGAAGGGCCTGGGGACATCAACCTGCGAATGGCACTGGTGGTGTGTCCTGCAGCCAAAAGGCCAAGAGCCTCCTGGGGGGCACTGGGTGTGCTGCCAGCAAGACAGCCCTCTCCCCTGCCTGGTGAGGCCACACCTGGAGTGCTGTGCCCAGCTCTGGGCTCTCCAGCCCAGGAGACATGAGGAGCTACTGGAGAGAGCCCAGGGAAGGGCCACAAACACGTTGAAGGAACTGGAGTCTGTCCCCTTTGAGAAAAAGCTGACAGAGCTGGGATGGTTCAGCCTGGAGAAGAGAAGGTGCATGAGGATCTCATAACTGTTTGTAAACACCAGATGCAGGGAGTAAAGAAGAGGGAGCTTGACTCCTCTTGATGGAGCCTAGTGACAGAACAGGACACAATGGACACACAGGGAAATGCACTGCATTTCATTAAATTCCATTTAAGCATGAAATTAAACTTTTTCACTGTGGCAGTGGGCTTAGACTGGGCAATTGTCCATATATTTCATCACCATCACTGGCCTTCAGTACCCTGAAGAAAATGGAAGCAGAAGGTAATTTTTTCTCTGCCACCTCCTAGGTGTACTCAGTTGTGCAGAATTAACCTGTCAAAATAAGGCAAGACCAACTAGTGGACCCTGTACACTTCTAACAACAGCTATGATGAAGTTATCACTGATTACCTCCTATAAAATATGGATGAAAAATGCAGTTCTTGGATGGCAAGCTAAATGTATAAATGAAAGTCTTGACACAAGATGATGACCAGCATTCCTCTTAATTCAGATAATTTACCATGCCCCAGGACTGGGAAAATAAACATTACTTCACTGTGTTTTACTGCACTTAAATTTTTCAGAGAACAGTAAAAACAAAACACACTAACTCTGCAGCAATATCAGAAAAGTCTATTTAACTTGTTTATATATTCATCAGCTTATAAAAGAGAATGAGAGGCAAACTAAGTATCAGCAAGTGTTACAATAGGTAAGAATGCATACGAAACTGATCTGAGGAGCTCAGTGTGGGGCATGCAGGCTCATCATTGTGTAAGAAACTGAAAACCATTTACTAGGGTACCAGAACTCCTTGCCATGTTTTTTGGTTTAATTTATTTTATTAAACCAGTCTATAACAGGAATTGTCTCAATCCATTACTCTTTGTCTTACTAGTGAAGCTAGTATCTTCAAATACCAGTATAACTTGGAATAAAAGCAATTAGTTGTCATTACCCTATTCAGAGGTAGGCTAGATGGTGAAATTACTGATTCAAGAAGTATCTTGTAGCATCAAACACTGCACTGACAATAAAAAATATGCACATTTGGGAGGAAAAAAAAAGCAAAAAACAAACTTTTTCTGATTTTTTTTCTGAGATTCACGTTGTTCTGCATTAGATAGGACCAATACAGAACAAGAAAAAAGTACGGAACAGGAAATACAGGAAAATGAAAGATGTTCAGTATTGCAGAGCATTATTACCCTATAGAGTGTGACACAAAGAGAATTTCAGAACCAAAACCTCTGTTAATCTATGTAAAAGAAGAGATGGCCACATACATCCATGGTCTTTCTCCCACACTCCTACATCCAAGCAGATCCTCAAGCCATCCTCCAAAGCTGGGAAGGTAGTATGACCAGAGATATGTGTGGTTGCAAAGCATACAAGTATCACCACTTCCTTGATGATGGTGACTGCACCATTAACATGTTTATACCAACTTCTATACACTGACACCACCACAACTCCTTGGCATAAGGTGGTTGGGAACATACGTGTTCAGACAGTTTTGTCTTCATCAGTAAACAGTTATGGATCACTCTTAACATGCCAAGTGTTCTTACACTAAAACCTCTTTCACTATGTTTTAGTATTTTTAACTCTGCATACAATTAAACTAGCTGGCAAACTTTTTAAAACACCTTCCTCTTATGGGTAGGGCAAAAGGCTGTATAAATGGAGACAGAAGGGTTACAGACTTCTCTAGAAAGAGTTAAAATGCAGTGAGGATTTGCCAGAAATGCCGATCTTACGCAGCATACAGATTCAAAAGGCATCACACTTGCAACAAAATTATGACAACTTTGCTCTTACTGAACAGTATGCTTACTTTTAGCTCTTTTCCTTTTTTATTAACCAGAGCACAACAAAAAATATGTGTCATTTTATCATTATTCCTTTTGGGTGGTTGTAAAAGATAAAAGGATCGTTTGAAATCTATATGCCTTCTTTCAACAATTACTTTCTTAAGTAATCAGAATTGCCATCAGCCAATTGTTCCTTATGTTTTGACACAAGATCAGGATTCTGCTTGTGAGAGCAACAATATGATGTGCTGCTTATTCAATTTTCCTGCCAAACTAATAGGAGATCTTTTCCCACAACACTGCAAGAAAATAAAGAATTTCTCTAGTCATAAGGTCTAATGAAAGTAATGAAACTTCTGTAGGAAAAACCAAAAATTTGGCTAGCTTCGTGTGAGTTAGGCCCCAAAAAGGATAATTAGTTCATTAAGAGTAACTGACTTTTTAAAGACACTCAGATGATCAGATTTACCTCTTCATAAGCAGTTTATCTAGGATATTAAATATCAGTATTTTTAACAAAGGATTTTGAAAGAGTGTACAACCCTAAATACTGCATTTCCAAAGCTGCCAGATCCTTAAGAATATTTTAATCAGATAGACACAACACATTATACATGGGTTTCACATTAGTGTGATTCTTACTTGAAAACTATAACATGTATTCTTTTACTGATTTTTAGTCCATTTAAAAAATATTTTTATCCTACCTGAAATAAATAAAAGTGGTATTGAAATTTAAAGTCTTTAACTTCAAAAAATATCTTATTTGCATTTCATGCAAAATAATATTATATTACATACCTTTCCCTCTGAGAAACCTCTACAGGAGGGTTGATTTGGCAGGGACAGAATTGGTAAGAGTGAACAAACGGTCCTGTATGATATCCCAGTTGCCTTTTAATCTGTGATAAGTCTACTAACCACAGAGAACATGCCAAAACAGTGAAAGAGATTTCTGCACCAACTCTGTATTAACTTCCACCTGTTCAATACATTTCTATGAAATGTTCTATGCCCACTTGCAGCTAGCCTGAAGTCTATCATTAAACAAGCAATATCAGATCGGGAGGCTGGCAGGCAGTGAAGACCGATCTTAGATAATTCAATCTCATTCTAGCCAATTGTAGTTCTGGTTTAAACAAACACCACATCTGTATGTTCTATGCAGTGACACTCTCCCCCTCCCCCCCCCCACCTAAAAAAAAGGCTGTAAATAAAGAAGTGCAAAAGGAAATCACTATATGCAGTTCTTTTATTTATGCCTTGAAAAATGCCTTTCTATTGTGATCTATTAACTGTCAAGAAGATAACTAACAAATATGTTCTACATTCATAAATAGTTCTCGGGGGGGGAGGGGGAAGGAAAGAAAAACAAACAAAAAATGTCAAGCAGTACCTTTCCATTAAGAAATGCAAAGCCATTTTTCCTGGCTGTTTGACACAGTAAATTGAAGAAGGAAAATAAGAATTAAAAGAAGAGTAAAAAGGATCAATAAGAAATAGTATTGACTATTGACTAATTCTACATTAAATACAATTTATATAGATTCAGTACAGCAAAACTAAAATACTGACATCAAATCTGCTCTTAAAGACTTTCACTAAAAAAGTTTTCTATGCAACCACATAATTAAACCATTCCTATCAGAGAACTACCTTAACTCAAAGCAGAAAAATCAGAATTTGTTACACATTTCCATCATTTCACTAGATCTTTTCCTGGCTTGCTGCATGTCTAAAAAGCCAACAACAATTCAATTAAAGAAAACAATAGTTTACATTCTGTAATAGTTTCAATTAAGAACTGCAACTTGAGAAACAGAATTGAGTTCAATTTCCATGCAATGTCCAAATTTCCAGGTATTTCCACTCCACTTTGGAAAGTTGATGAAGGAAGGGAAATCCTCAACTGCAAAGCCTAAAATAGAAGATCTGCCATCTTGATGGTCAATTGTGCACGTTCAAAAATAAAGTGATGCTCCCTTGCAGACTTTCATAAATTTAGGTAATACATATATAATATGTTCTGATTTGCAGAAGCTTTCTCTCCTCAGATCTGGCATTCTAACATGAATACACTTCATATTGCCCTCATTGAATCATCGCTGTCATTTCATTCGGGCAAAAGCCGTAATTATGTCCTTGTGTTTTTCTGACAAAAGTGAAGTCTGATGTTAAGTCACATCAGCAAGGCCAACAGGAGAAGAAATGAAACTCCAGAAAGCATAGAACTGCATATGTAAAAATCTTCAACAAAGGATGGAAATGACCACAGAATTTTTATTTTTCTCCCAGTTTTATTCCTGTTAAACATATGTAAATGTTGTAAGTCCAAATCCTAGAAAATACTATTTAGAAGTTTTGTGTTCAGCAGGGTCTCTGAATACTTAATAGGGTTATTTTTTATTTATATTGCATGTGATAAGACCAAATTAGATCATTAAATTTTAACATTCCATGGAGGAATGATAATGGTTTTCTGGTGATGTCAGAATAGTTAGTATACAACTTCTGCGTTTACTTTTCCAGTGTGATCAGCATCTTATTTTATTGCACAGATGTCACTCTACCGAATTATTATCAGATTGTTCCATCTTTAAGTAGATAATTCTATGCCATATGTTTTGTAGAAATTAAGATTCTTGCACTGGTACGTACCATATTGCTCTCTCCTACTAAATACAGTTAGAGAATTAACACTTAATAGACACACGCAGTGAACACTAAACCTGCCACTGGGAAGGACGTGACACAAGAAGGGGAACATTACTTGATGTTCTTTTCAACTGTAACCAACCTATTGGAAAAGAACTAGCAACTTAAACTCAAGACTTGTACATCATGAAATTGCATCAGGAAAGATAGAAGGACTCAGAATTAATGCATTTTAATTCATCGATAAGTTGCCCCTATCTTCTGAGAAAATACAAAGATTTTTCGGCTTCTGTTGACCAAGGGTGGAAACTGAGGATGCACCATGACTTGCAGAATCAGAAGTTTTGTGAACATAGGTATCTTAAGGGAAAGTAAAACTGGGCTCAAGAGAGTCACAAACAGAAGAAAAATTAAGTTAAACAAAAAACAATTATTGCTGCCTGGGTCAGGAACACTGTATTCATCCAACTTAATCAAAAGCATGTGTGAAGTATTTGTACTGCAGGCCAAAAATGTAGTAAGATGACCTTTCTAAAACTGGATGCTCATCTTCCTGAAATCATTTTTCTCTGAAACATTTACTCAGCAAATAATATACCTGCTACCCTTTATGCTAAAAAGACAAAATGACCCTTTCCAATTTCTTCACTACTGCAGACAAATATAGAAGGCATTGGGATGGATTTATTATATGCTGTCTTCTTCAAGGACAACATTCCTATGGAAGATGTCGACTGCAGTAAACAGAGAAGCTAAAAAACCCTTCTAAAAGTTCACATTCTTCATATAGTATCAAGTTAAATGAAACATCCTCCAACAGAGGCCTGCAATTACCACAGGAATTCCCACAAATGAGCTCTTTTGTTATGTACCTACCAAATGAGGTCTGGATTGTGAGGTTCATTTCCTTCTAATGTTTATTTCTTTCAGGCTGATTACGGAGGAAATAGAAAAAAAAAAAAGAGATACCAAGAAGTATATTTCAAGTACAAGAAGCTATCTGTTTTTCCTATTTTTCTAGGCACAGGTTTTAACCAGGTTGAAATTTTATTAATGCTCCATTTATGGCAATCTTAACAAGCAAAATTCCAATTTCAAGTAAGTAAGTGGTTCTAGTGACAAAATGAAAGCAGAATCAAGATGTCTATTTCTACTGCACAAGAAGCAAACAATTTATTTTATGCCCTTTCTTGTCCTTCTGCTTTTGAACTCAGCATTGACCTCTAGAAAAAGATATGCCAAATTCATTCCTATTATATGGGTTTTCAGTTCTGATTAATAGCCATAGAATTACATGTATGCCCTGTGTCTTTCTCCTTATTTGACCTACCCAGCTGCCCACTCTAATATTAAGAAGAGAAAAAAAAAAAATTTTTTTATCATATTCTAAACTGTTTTTACAGACCCCAATCTGGAAGTTCACTTCCACTAGGCATAAAAATTTAATTGTGATGCTAGCTTAAATACATTCATAGATTTCATAAGTGTTTTTTTCATATTTGTACTGGGATTAACATACTTGCAAGGATAATGTTTCAAAACCCACCAGGTCCACAACAGAGGTAACAGGATTTGGTTACCCACAACTCAAGTACATTTTGGTATCCTAGATCCAGCCTATATGGAGACAACCAGAAAGCTAAAACACATTTATAAATAAAATTGTAGTTTGTTTTTCAATCCAACTTCTGTACCTTTGCTGTCTCTCTCTGTGCTGACTCTGCTCTTTTCAATAAACAAAGGGTGTTTTTTTGTATTCGCTTTCAAAAAAGATTCTTTCCTTCCTGTCAACAACTTCTTGAATTAACTTTTTTGGAACACAAATGTTCAGAATTTTATAGTCTTTCAGGTGAGTTTTACTGTGGTCTTCTACAATGCCAGTGACACTTCTATATCACTGCTACTACTACAAAAAAATTGTTACTGATACTATCTACAAGTCCATTTCTTCAATTGAACAATATCCTGTAATGTTCACACAGTCATCAGCTACATAGGCCCTAGGTCTTGGTCATTTCTAAGAGATGAGGTCCCAGCTGTCACCAGAGGTCCATCTTTTTACATCACTGAACAAACAAATGAAATTTAGGTGTTGACACTGTGCTGGCTTGCATACTTCTGCCAGAAGCTGTGCCAGATCACTCTCCTGTCACAACAATATCACTTAGGCCTGAAGTGACATTTTTCTCCACATTTGAGAAGAGACACCTAGGGGGTGACAGGTTTGCATAACTGAGAGAGAACAATTTAGTAAGAAGACACCTCCCCCGCCATGGTTTCAGCATTTTAAAATGGTGGTAATTAATTTCTTCATCAAACACAATATATCATAATCATTCTAAAATATGCATAACACCAAACAAAAAATTACCAATGAGTCAGTCCCATTACCACCACTCCACACTTTTGTAGGTCCATTTTTCATTCATAGCTTGAATACTTGTGCTCAAGGCTTCCTGCCCTTCCAGCTAACTTCATCTGCATCCTGTTACTCAAAAAATTTTATTTGTTCAAGTACAATTTCTAGATTTCTGGGAAACCTAAGTTTCTCCAAACTTGGAAAAGTGGCAACTATTTTACATTTGAATAAAATGATAAACAGATAGTAGATTTCTAATAATTACACGCAAACCAATCTGTATCAATCATCTCTGCTTCAGCTAAAAAGACTCTTCCCCTGATGTAACCTGAAAGTTCATGATTCCTTGCTAGCCAAAAGAGGAAACAAAACTTAAACCTGTAACTGGGCTCAAACATAACTGCCAGCCATCTGCAGGCCCTTGTTTCAGAATCTGTGACCAGTAATTCATGCAGCCTTTCACACCTCTTTTATGAAAAACAATGTTTAAACAATGTTTAAACAATGACTGTCCACAGATATCTGTTTTGCACAAGTCTAGTCCAGATGCCTAAGATCATGTGTGCAGTCTCAATCTCTTTATCTGCCTGTTCTTCTGCAAATAATTCTCATTGTCCTGACAATACTACTTTTCTAATCATTTCAATTGTCTGAATTAATGTCTTCAAGCCACTGCAAGAAAATACATCATTATGAGCTAGGCTTGGAATAAATGTTTTCTCAATTAAGAGGGTGTGCATTGTTTCTTACCCAGACAACTGGGAGAGTCAGTTACTGCACGTAACAATAGCCTTATTGTAGCTTCTTTTACATGCTTGCTATTGAATTACTGTATCACATATACAGCAACACAGTCATGTGGACCATAAAATGGTACCATGCTACTCTGCATGTTTTGAACTCCTCAGTTCAAGCATAAACTAAAGCCACTCCTACTTTCAAGCCATACACTCTGTTTAAACACTTTCTTCTCTCCTCACATGAAATACACAGTGATGTGCAGGTGCACACTGTTTATAGCACTACCATTAACCAGGTGATGCACATTATAAGAGTTACCAGGTGATGGAAAAACTTTAACATTGTTTACAGGTCAACGCCACCAGTTAACTTCTGTGATTTTACTATAAAACAGGTAATCCTCCACAGACGAATTGTCTCCACAGGACTTTGATGGCAATTTTGAAATCAAAACAAGATTTCAAACTAACAGGGAGTAAGGGTGATGTGTATTTAAATATATCATATTCTCAACAATGTCAAAAATACTTTCTATCTGTCAAGAATGGTCTTTTCCAGTTTACAGATATTAATTTTCAATTGATTAGAAAGCTGACAGTGCGTTTTAATATACTAGAAATTATGTTCTTTCTTAGAAACTCAACTACGAGTTAATTACTCAATTAATTATATTTACAATTAGTTACATTACTTTAATCCATGGTCCCAGTTACAGAAGAAAATTAAAGAATTTGAGTAACTTGCACCAGAGAATCACTCTGGATTGGACAAGCTACAGAAAACTTTGACAATATGTAATTTATAGTGTAACACAATATAAACTAAAAGGGAAATTCCAATATTTTCAAAAGTCATATTCCATATGGCCCTTCTGTGCCTGTGTCTTGGTCTCAAATGGCAAAAGAATCTTCTGTTAATCACTGCTTCAAAGATAAGCAGTTTGACACAAAGTATGGCTAGGAACTAGTTTAAACTCCCAACTATGAAAATGTTCTTAGAAACGGAAGACAGACACACAGAATACTGATTAAAAAACATAGACCAAAGACATTTGTACTTCCTTCCAACCCTAAATGCTCAAACTTATTTAAAGTCACTTAGAAATTTCCAGGTAATATTTTCTGTTTCAGGAAGCCATCAGTCCATCACCCAAAGGGGGCTAAATACACACAAATGACAAACTAACCTCCTCTTAAGTATGACTGAGGAAGATGTCATCTTACTTCTTCAGTGAAAGTGAATGGTGCTGCTCAGAGAATACAATTATTTTCTTAAACACGCCTAATGGTACTTGTAACTCAGTCTCTAATAATTTTTAATAAGGTAAAATAAATTTATAATATTGGATATATAATAAAAGTTGATCACCTACTCAAAATAATTTTTCATGAGTTAGCACAAAATAACATCGCTTGTACATACACCACCAAATACTGGCAAAAAAAGAGAGGTAAGGTTATCAGCATGAAATATTTGATTGATCTCCTATATATTAAAAAATCTGATATTCTGCGCACCTAATTTTGTAGGGCATGGCAACACTCTTAATGGACACTGTTAGAGTTTGCTAATTAACACAGATTGAGGAAAATACAATATAGTAGTCATGTTTTACTGCCCCCAGTTTAAGACATCTAACAACAACAAAAACAAACCTACCAACAAACAAACAAACAAAAAAGACAACCAAAAATAAAAATAAGAATCACCCTCACACCTGCCCCTACTCGCCCACCCCCTTTCTTCACTTTGGAAGACTAATTTCTTTTTTGCACCTTTTGCATAGATCACACCTAGATAACTGTGTCCAGTTCCCTCCCTTTAAGAAAAATGCAGATACAAAGGAGTTCAGCAGAGGTTCAAGGCAGTCAGAGAAAAGAGCATGAGGAGACTGAGATGAGCAAATCTAGCATGGAAAATTCTTCAGGGGGAAACCAACACCACCTCTCTGCTACTTGATACCAAGAGAACAGAGTAAGAGTGGTGGATCACAAAAGGGCAAGAGACAGCGATCATTCATTGAAATACAAGTGGTGGAGTTGGGAAATAAGAAAAATTTTTCTCCAGGTACAGACTGGCCTCAGTGGAACTAGGGCCCTGAAGTATTCTTTGATCCTATGAAACATACAAAATAGCTGACAACTTCATCTATGTATCTTTACATGCCAGGCTTGTATCAGTGCCTGAAAACAATAAACATATGCTGAAAATGGTAACTTCCATAAGGTTTAAAAGCCAGTAAAGTTTCCCCATCAGTGATTACTGAAGGCAAATTTTGGAACTCTTTAGTTATGGTACACATTAACCTTTATAAATTCCACTAGTTAGCAAAAGAAGACAAATTAAAGAGATTGGTTATATTCCAAGGTAAAATGCAAGAATGATTGTTTAACAAATCCATAAGCTTAAAGAGTTGCATATTCTCAGAGAAAGAAGTAGGAAATACTTTTGCCATAATACTGATAAAGGGTCAAATCACAAAAAGCAAAAAAGAACCCAGGAAAACTCAGCAGGCCTAGTTAGAATACTTCACTTGACTTCTGAGCACCAGGTCTGAGGGTTTCTCCTCAACTAATTTAAAACCTATCAATGCTGAACATCAGGATGTTTTAACATTTAAATGTAGTGGTCAACATGCATTGAGTATAGTTACAATAAACTAGAATGCAAAGACATATGATCTTTCCTCTACGTGGAAGATTTTTATTGTCATGCCTTCATTTTTTATGTACAATATTAATGTAATTATAAATTGCTCAGAGTTTTAATAGTCATTTAGTCTGATACTTTAGATTCAAATTAAATCTTTAGTTATACACTATAAGCAGGCTTTCTTTTGATAAAGTAGTTATCCCTAATATATTTAAGCTTTCTTATTGCTCATTAAGACTTCATGACTACTTAGAGCAATGCAGACCATTGCTACTTAAAAGCTAACATATTTTAAGAAAAAACAGACTGTCTGAAGAAAAGACCTATCATTAATAGCATACAAATTCCATAAAGTGACTCATTATGTACAATTTCTGATAGGGTTGTATCCCTGTTCTCACAGGGCATATTCTAGCATAGGATTTCTATCAGCGTGACTGAACTGAACCATTTCAACCACAGCTACAAATGCACACCAAGAACAATGTTTTGAATGTGCTCTGCAGCTTCTGAGAATGACACAAGACCTGCTTGTTGCCATCAGGTGAACCATCAAGTTTGTTTTAACTGCAAATGAGAACAAGAAACAGGAACAGTACGTGTAAAAAAGGGAAAAAAAGCCAACCTTTCTCCAACTATAACTTTGTACATAGCATTTATTTTTCTTCAGATTCACAAAGTTTGCTGAATTTCTCAAGAATAAACAACTGTAATAAATCAGACTGCTCTCATCTAACCATTCTAACAATGGTATCTTTCAGAAAAGCATTGGGCCTGAATCTGGGCATTTGCTGTGTACAGTCAGACATGTTTGATGTGGAAATACCAGACTCCCTTAAACAACATTTAGGTGCAAAATATACAGAAACATTATAGCTTTAACATTTTTCCTATGGCACAGTGACCTCAATAACAACAATTTTATGCATAGCATTCCTGAGGTTTTTTCGGTGCATAGGGATTTTGAAAGTCAAACCACACAGACTTGAAAAAGAGAGTAATAATTACAAGACAAAGCATACAAGGGAGAAAAAGTACTACATAATATATTACTGTTCTTTCCCTCACCACTAACTCTGAAGACAGCTTTACAATAATTTTGTAAATTTGTGTTACAAAAACTGTTGCCTAAGATTGCAATTAATATCAAAACACTTATTAATTTCATAAACCAGATTTTTTGATAATATAAACCAGAAACTTCAGTGTGACTATACAGGAAAAGAAGGTACAATGGCAGCTTATGTTAACATATCTGTACTAACCTTCATGCACAAGCACAGGTCAATAAGAATTTAAAAAAAGAGGGGGGGAACACAAGTTAAAAACCAGCACAGCTATCCACAATTAGGAGAAAACAAGTACTTTCATTTCTCAGGCACGTTAAAATTACAGAAACTCACTACCACATACATAAGTACACATGCTAGCACAGACTATGATTAACTTCCATTTTGCAGTTTGACATGTGCTACAAGCCAATGTTCATGAAATTTAATGCCCTCAATACCTCAAACTTCACTACAGAACAAGTCAGTCTATAAAGCAACACTTTCTCCCAGAGAATATGCTGTACCTTAATAATCAGCTATGGTATCCAGAGAATTGCAGTTATACTGCATTTGTCCCTAAGAACAGAAAGGCGTATCTTGAATTCCCAGCATAATAAAAACCACAGCCAAAAGTAGCATAGATGTAATGTCACATTTTTAAATGTAAATGTGACAGGCATTTAAGGAAAGACAGATTCCAAAATGAAATATAGCGGAGGGATTAGCAAAGCCACTGTGATTCAAATAACAGTGAATACTCCAAGGGTTCAAGCTTATCTGAGTCTCAGCAGCAGCATAACAAGCAGAAGGCCAAATCACAGATGCAGGGATTTTAAAGCACTACAGCAACACATATATACCGCTAAATAAATCATTATCGTGAAAATGTAATTTCTGAACAACAATTCTGGATGATGAACCTTTGCTTGAAGATTAAAAGTAGAATAAAAGCAGAAATTGAAAATGGTCTAAATAGTATAA
This sequence comes from Corvus cornix cornix, assembly GCF_000738735.6. NCBI lineage: Eukaryota > Metazoa > Chordata > Aves > Passeriformes > Corvidae > Corvus > Corvus cornix. The sequence goes on from NC_046357.1 coordinate 62,493,767, forward strand.
ATCACTGCATTGTGTGCCTATGGCAGGGGAGAACTGCAGGGGCAGCCTCCATGGGGAGAGGCCAGAGGTTGCCCAGTGCTGGACATCACCCATTCCAGCTGGCCCCATGGACCACCCCTAGGGCATGACTGAGCCCTGCAGCCAAGATGAAGGAGACTCAAAAAAAACATGCCTAACAAAGGGAAAAGCTAGCAGGCAGTAAGAGGAGTAGGGAACACAAAGCAGAGTGAGAAATGGGGAAGGGAACACCAAGGTCACAGGATGAGGGAAAGAGGTCTCCATGGCAGAAAAGGTACTTCCCAGAAGCCTGTGGAGAGTCCATACCAGAGCAGTTGGAAGCCTAAAAGAACTGTGACCTGTGGGCAAAGCCCACACAGAAGCAAAGGAAAAGTGAGAGAAGGCAGGAGTGGAACAGAGAAAATTCCTGTACACTGAGCATACACCCTTTTCTCCCCCATGACCCTCAGAAAAGCAAAGGGTGAAAGGGTCAAGAATGAAATGTGAACTTCAGCCTCAGAGATGGGAGGAAGAAAGGTGTTGTTTTAAAGTTTGTTTTCTCACTACCCAAATGTATTTTAACTGGCAACAAATTAAATTACTTTTCCATAAGTTGAGTCCACAACAGTCGTTGGTGAGTGAGCAAGCAGCTGGGTGGGTGTTTATCCTTCAGCCAAGGCTAACCCATGACAATGGGTGAGTTGAGAACAGGAAAATAAATATAAAAGGACAAATGCACTGTAATGTTTTCCCTCACACCTAATAATATTATGAGGAACTGATACTTTTACTTGTGGGAAAAAGAAAATTTACAAGTAGTAGACAGTGTTAAAACTCTCAGTAAGACACACAGTCTTAAAACTCTCAAGAAACTGGAAAAAATGTCCAAGATTACAACTGACAGTTTACTATTTTATTCTGCAAAAGGCAAAGTAGTTTTTTTGGGGCTTGTTTCAAAACCATATTGATTTATGTGATGTATATTATTATGATACTACACTTAATGCAGACAAAACATTCCAGGCAGAAATCTGTATTTCATTGATAAAAAAAGTAGGAAAATCTGACATCTGACTCAAGGCAAAAGGATTTATCCTGAATAATTTAAGTTTTAATCCATAAATTGAATCACTTATTACATGGTCAAATTAATATTGCTGGGAAATCTGGTCATTTGCACTATCTCTTTTTAACATTGTTATTGTTCCACTATGAAATGTTTTGGCCCTTTATTTTGTTATCTCTTCTTTGGTTATTCAGATTCTTTCCTTTAAACTTGTAAAATATCTAAATCTTAAATGGACTTACCTTTTGTTATTCTTGAGAATCAGACAGTGGGGTCCTACTGTAATTTTTCACAATTACAATCACTTACACATCCTAAGAAGTTGCAATATCAAGGTTTGTTTGCTTTTCATTTCCATAAAATCAGTAGCTTTCTGATGATCATTCAATTTTTTTGTAATTCTACAAGCCCTCCTCTCTCAAGAGGTGGCTTTTTATTAGGCAAAGCACAGGGCTTTTACAGCTTCTCACTTTACAGAATGCTGTAAAAGAAGAATTCTTTTTCTTAAACATAATAGAAAACTTGTTCAACAGAAATCAGCTCACACCTTTTTTCCGACGCTGCCTCACTTGACTCTTCAACTATCTCCTTATCCAATTAAGCACCGTTGACAAGAGCACTGCTGAAAGCTATGAAAGAAGCCGTATCGAATCTTCCTTGGCAACCATGACATAGGCCACAGAAGGATTATCACTGGGCTCCCAACATCTATGCAGAAAACCCATGCTGGTTTTGCACCAACATTTTATTAGAAGAATTTTCATATTCTTATTACTACCAGCCTGTATCCACCCAGAAGCCACAGTGATGTAAGCTACAACAGAGGCAAATTTCCATCGTACAAACTTTGCCCATGGCAGATTTAGAAAAAGCAAAAAAGCAAAATTGCCAAGAGCTTTCAGCACCTTGCATATGCTGCAGCTCTCACTGCTCCTGCCAGCTGTACAGTTGAACCAGTGATAACGCCGGCTGGAAATTTTAGAGTAAACAGACATGACTCCAAAGGGATAATATGAAATGAGCTTCTGGCGAAATAATAAGATAAATTAAAAAAAAGAAAACCTAGTAAGCTGATGTGCCATAAAGAGCAGAAATAGTTTTGTAGTCATATCTATGAGGAAACTCCTGAATGCATTAGGTAGCGTACCATGCTCCTAAGCAACGATGTGCCAGGCAGCTTTCACAAATGTGTTTTCAAAGCATTATAAATAAAGAGTAAGTGCCAAAGTCATTATCCTCCTTTCCCTGAGCTAAAGAGTATCAGGCACATGCAGTTACTGTTCATGCTAATCATCACTGCTGTAAGACGGAACAGCAAAGAAATAGACCCGCTTGGTGTTTCTGACTAATAATTTCTGGCTAGGAGTCATTTAGCTAATAAAATGTAGTATGCAAAAGCCTTTTAGCACCTACCAATCATACTTTGCAATAACCTTCCTGAACAATACTGGGAAATCATATCATTTTATATCTTGTAATTCATAAATAGAACATTTCACTCATGTTAATCCAGTTGAACAAGTACCATCAGTACAAACAGATTTTTGTACATTTGGCCATGACAAACAGAAACAGATGGGAATCCGCTTTCTAGCTACTATGTAGAAAAAAAGAACATATGTAGGTTTCTTAAAACACAGTTAAGAAAGTTTTTAATCAATGTTGGCATTTACTGTGCACCAGTCTCTCTTTCAAGAATCAGGGTTAGAAAATGTGCTATAACACATTATTTTCATAGACCAATTTGTTTGGTCTTCCAACAACAATGAAAGCCAAGCTGGATTCTCAGCAAGTATTTAACAGTCTTAAAGACCATAAAAGTCTGAGTATGGAAGAAAGAAGTTGAGTACATAGCCAATCACAATTTTTGTAAAGTTTGTTAGGAACCGAACGTAACACTGAGCACCACCGGAAAAAAGGCTTTAGCAACGATATTGGAGGTAATACACATAGTAGAACAAAACAGGAATGTTTATATTAGTGAAAAAAAATTCTTAATATACAGATTCTAGACTAAAATCTGCTCCTTTCTGAAAGCTGTCCTTAAAGATAAAGATACTCAAGACATACGTCTCTGTGACAAGCTGGCCAAAAATGTTTGTGATGACAAGCAAGTTAATTTTTCTCAAATCTTTCATAACATCAAAACAGAACTGTTTTAGGCATATGTATTCCATGTCATTTCACAAAAGAATCATAAAAGTCATGGAATAGCAATCTTTAGACTGAATGTAAATTTCTACGTTGAGAAATTTAATCTGAAACACAGATTTAAGGGAAAGAGAAGAACAAGAAATCTGAGGATTTCTCACAAGCAGAATCTTAGATTTTTTTTTTATTTTTTTTTTTTGCCATATGAGGACAAATTGAACCAAACTAGAAAAGCAAAGCACAGAAAATGGCAATCTTGCCTTGTACCAACATTAGAACATATTAGTCTAAGTAACAATAAAAGGTTCAATCAGACCTAAGTATCCTGGATTTTCTCACTATGCAGAGTTAACTTGCTGTTAGCAAGTAGTGCGTGTGTTGATTAACATCATCAAAACCAACACTGTACATTTAAAACCCTATTTTCTTTGTCAAACTGGAGGTGGAAAGAAGAATTTGTAGAAACAGCATTTATCTCTTCAACTTCATGAGCAATACACTCCATTTTTTTCAAGCAAAGAAGAAGCCAAAGTGATCTTTTCAATGGTTTGAAGAATATAAAAATCCATTTACAGACAAAGGATAGAAATAAAATTTCAGGACAGATGGATTGTGTAAGTATTGCAAATAGTCCTCTATGAATGATTGAAATGCAATCATTGCATCAGTCCATTGATAAGGTAAAGGCAGAGACTAATCCAGTCTGCAATATTTTAATTACAATATTTTCAGGGTAAATAAAGAAAGAATTTCTATTGCTCATATCCAATATTACTTAATAAGCAAAAAATAAGAAATAACCAGAGAAGTGAAAGATACCAAATTAAGCTGAAACTCCCGATTTACTTCTTTCAGTTAAGAAGAGGGCTTTAATATACGTGATAACAGATAGGCACTCTCTCCTCAAAAATTGCTGAGTTAAAGAGAAAGGACTAAAACCACATCCTGAGCTACTTAACAAAGCAAAGTTTTTAAGGCTTTTTTAAACTACATAGAGTTTAAAGATGGCAGTTAATCCTATGTACTAAAAGAAGGTTGTTCTCTGGCACTACAGTATAAGTTATATTCAGCCTTTTCACAACAATATTCCTTCATTTCCCTGATACTCCAGTTTAAATCAGGCCTGAGTTTGACCCAGCCTATATAGATGCTCTTCACCAATTTGCAAAAAACTATTTTCTGCAACTTTTCTTCCTTAATGTGGGAACAGATACCACTACGGTTGTGATTTTCTTTCTGTTAACTCAAGAGTTTTAGTTCTTTTTTTTTGTATCCTATAATGTATATCTTTTTTCCATCTTTGTAATTAACATATAAGGGTAGCTGGCAATGCTTTATTTTTATCATATCTGAGAGAATTTACCCAAGCTGCTTAAGATAAGAGAAAAATATTAATCACAATTTGCAATTTTAACAAGTTTTTCTGACAAAAAGAAAAACCCTAGTATGCAATTATGGGAGATCTTGTTGACATTAGTACCTAAAAGAAAACATAAAATGAATTCAGCAAAAATTAATTTGGAATTCTTAAAGTGGAGAAAAAACAGTCTGATAAATCTCCTATAAATTAAGAGGTTTCTCTCTTAGAGACAGCTCATAGAGAATTGATATATATTTACAAACTTTGTCATCAATTTAGTGTATAATAAAAGTTTCCAAAATCATAACCTCCCAGAACTTACATGCATACTAAGAAGATTTACCTGCTATCAACAGCACAAATCTGTCATGTAGAACTTCCAGTGAGAGTACATGCAGAGATAAAGAGATAGATAGATAGATAGATAGATAGATAGATAGATAGATAGATAAATAGATGACCAAGTTTTTACAATTCTACACATTTTGTGGTTGTATAGCTCTTAATCTCTTGGCAAGAAATGCCTGAAGAAAAAATAAATCCAGCTCTATTTACTCTCTACCAGACCACACACTGAATGTATTTAGTTGTTACTTGCATTTGCTTGAATACAGGTGTCATAGAGAAATGACTTGCACACTGCAATAGTAAATATATTGCAGTTGGCAAACTTCAGATTCTGTTTATTCTGCACTGAAAGGTATTTCTCAGAGCTGTTCTTGGTACTACACAAGTTCTTCAAAATACCTAATAACAGATATTTCATGATCTGATAGCCTTTCAATAAGAAAATGTTTTCCTAAAAGGTAATGTAAATCATCTTTCATGCAACTGAAGTATAACCTCTTTCATATCTTATTTTCCTTGGACACAGAGAACAAAGGAATAACACTGCCTTTAAAAAAGCTTCATGAAAGGCTTGTAATATCATGCTTCAGTCTTCCCTTTTTCAGACTAAGCAAACCAAATTATTTCATTGTTCATGTAATTCTTACTACCTACTACTGCCTTCTACTACTCTCTCATTTTCACATTAGTATTTACTGACATCTTCTACCCAAACTGGAAAGAGTTCTCCAAATGAGACTTCATCAGCTTCAGGCGAAATAGTCAACTCATGTGTTTTTCATAATAATACTGTTGTTAATGCAAGATGCTAGGAGAAAGGTGAAAATATTCATTACTCAACGAGTATCAGCAACATAGGCAACTAGAGAAGAATTTGTGCTAAGCCGTGAATTCTCTTTAACAAATTCAATGCATTTAATATCAGGCGTGTACAGTAAAACCCAGTGCATTTAGAAAATATCAGAAAATGTCAATTTTCAATTACGTATTGTCATTATAAACCAGCTGCTGTAGTAGAAGCATTACTTTGAACTGAAGCTTGCAATAGAATATAGATACCATGCTTTGTTTATACACAAAAGTATTTCCCTAATTTTCTTCATTTTCTTTCTGGGTCAAAAGTACAACTAGTGTTACCCAGTTTAGAATATTATCTTCACTAAAAAAATGCATGCTGATGACATTACCATTATTTGAACACAACAGGACAAACTGGTAGCAAATACTGCATTGAAATAGCCAAATTTCCCATCACAGAGGATCTTTGTGATTCAATCCCTGAGAAACTCGCCATTTGTCAATGCTTGAAAACTAAGGAGGTCCCATTCTTTTGTCCCAGAAAATTCTGTTCAGTTATCCTTGCTTTTCCTCAGGAAAATTGCGGCAGTTAAAAATTACCTTGTCAGCCAATGACAAAGATTTAACACTGTCTTCACTGCTAAACTATTAACATTTGAGGCTATTGTGGCAACTGCAGTAGGGGGTCTGCTGCAGACACTCTTAATCTCCAAAACCAGCGCTCATGCCAATAGTCCCTTAACTCCAGCAGCATTAAAACCTGGAAGAGCACCTCTAATTTAGCTGCTGTCAGAAAAAAATGGTTCTTAAAATAATGCCTGAAACCCACCTTCTCCCCTTGTAACCCAAGTGTGGGAAGGAGATCACCTAAATCCACAGCAGAAATCAAAAGGGAAAGCAGAAAAGCTGAGAAAATGCTATTTTGGGTAACAATGGTCTAGTAGCCACAACAAAACCCACAAGGCCTTCAGAAACCATGTGACAGCACTGGACCTGCAACAAGGCAAGGTGATAAATGTTAAAGGATATCTGGTATATCCTAATTTTATAAGTTTCATTTGCAAGTGAGAAAACCTCTCTTGTAGCAGTTATGCTCTGTAAATGTGGCATAGTTAGGCATATTTTGCCTATAATGAAGACTACTTTATCTTCTAACCATGGCAATTAGTCTCTATCACAATTTATTTATAACTCCCATAAATTCCTGTATCCTTAGAATAAAGCTGGTTCAAGATCATTTGACATTCCATCCAGTAAGATGCAGAAAGTATATTCTTTGCATAGTATGACAATAAACTGGTGGGTTGGAAAAATAATAATATAATCATGACATAGTTAGCAGACAAATATAAACTTTTGCCAGTGCACTGGCACAGATTCTACTGTGTGCTTGAAAGATTCAGAGGAAATCAGAAATGGCTTCAAGTGATCACTATTTCCTATGCATTTCTCTTTCTTTTGTCTGTAGCTGGAGGCCAGTTGAAGAATAATAAATGTGGCACCCATCAGGCTGTTTTTCTTCCTGTTACAACAGTTTCTTTCAGAGAGCTATTCACTGATAGAAACCTCCAAAACTGAGACTCTCTGGTTTCTCGCCAGTCTAATTGAGAGTGAAACACAGGATCACCAGTCTACTGTAGTGGCTCCACATCATTCAAGGATTCCTTTATACAAAAAAAGTTTCAGCCTGGTGAAGTCTCCCAGGCTTCCTTCTAACATGGGAAAGTGGGATGAAACACAGGAATTTCTGGATATGATCCATTACCTTAATTTTAATAACTGATATGTCTTAGGAATATGGAGATAGTATTATATCATCAGGTTTTATCAAATGCTCCACCTAAAAATTGAGGTAATTGCAGGGGAGGCAGATAGGCAGAGTATTTTAAAAACAGTTTTCAAAACTAAGGAAAGCAAAAAAAGCTTGAGAGTAGTTTCTGTGATGGTATAGTTTTGTGTACAGAAATGTTCAGAGTAAAAGAAATTCAGAAGTGGTTAGATATAACTTAATGTATCTTTTCTACAGCTTTTGATGTTACATCATTCCAAACTCTTAAAAAACTCTACTGTGTCACCTATGTATTACATCTTCTAAAGCTAAATCAATCTTCAGGATTGACTCCAGCAGTCTAGCAGCTTAAGGATACCACCAATGATGAAATATCAGCTATTCCTAGTGTTACTCAAGTCTATGGGATCTGGCAGAAATTTAGCTGCTGTAATGTTCACTCACTAGAGGTGAAAAAAATTAGAACTTCTAGGTATAAATCACAAAACTACTCAAAAATCTTCACATTTAAAAATTTTAACTTAAAAATACTGTTTTAACTACTGTTTTCAAGTAAGTGTGTGAGCAAGTCCAAGATACTAATGTAAATACCTTCCAAGATGGAGCTCAGCTTCAATAACTAGTTTAAATTACTTTCAAAGTACTTCAGTTTTAGTAGCTTATAAAGCAGCCTGTGTAAGCTTAAAGATGACCATTTGATTTTCAGATCACACTGCTGTAACATCCAACAGTGATGTATAAGAGACTGTTAGAGAAAGAACATTAAAATGCAATTAGAGCTTGATCCTGATAAATTCTCAGCAACTCTGGAAGGTACTGAATGCCTTGATGCTCCTTTTGAGTGTCTTGATGCACTGCTGTGGCTGAGCTCGGACTGTGACATGACACATGAATCAACAAAGACTGCTTCCCCAACATCCATGTATTTTTCAAGTTCTATGTGAACAACACCATCAAAAGCATGTTTTGAAAAGACAACATAAAGAAAACAATGTCTTAATATTTTATGAGATTAGCTGATGCACAGAACCAGACTAGGTTTTTATCTTACTTTGGGGTGCGGAGAGGGAAGGATGTTGCTCACTACTTTATGGGAAATAATCCTGTCATGAAAAAAAGACAACACCAAAACACTAATACATAACCTCTGTCATGACCCAGTTTTAAAGGTCTTGCTTGATTGTCTTTCCTCAAATATTTAAAACACATTCCTTATACAATTAAAGCCAAATACATAAATACAGTGAGGGAAAAGAGGAAAAAAAAGGGAAAAAAACCACAATATCCTTCCCATTTATATACAAGAAAGCAATAGAACAAAAACCTAGTCTATGTCATGCATTCTGTGTGAATATTAATAGTTCAGTCATTAATTAGAGCTACATGGCACTGAACTTTGTTTCAGATAATAAATTGGAATTGCAATTGCTTCACTCATTTTCTTCAACGAATCTTTTTGTAGTTGAAAGTGCATTGTTTAGGAATGCTTTAAAACATATAAAAGGTTACAGCTATATTTTAGAATGGTAACATTTAAAATAAAACAAAAGTAAGATTGCCCAGCATCCACTTCAAAGATTGTCTGACAATGACATCAAATTCCCAGGCAATAGAAAGTAAACCACCCTATAACTAGCCCTACTTCTTGCCTTTTAAACTGCACCACCATATTCAAAAATTGTTAGATACCATTTGGTAGTATGTAGAAATAGATCTGAATTTAAGCAAGCATCCTACGCTGTTAACCAGAAAAGCTCAAACAAACACCAAAACCCTAGACAAGGTTTTATTTTGTAGTGCTGATCTTATCACTTATATGATGCTTTGTAGTACTGAACTACAAAAGATGTAAACACACTCCTCAAAGAAAACTGATGTCATTTTTAAGATTAAAGTTAATTTATACAAGTCTAATTTCTACAAAGGCAACATACTTTATGGATATAGATGGAAATTCTAGACACAGTCACACCATTGTATGTCTGGTTAATGTGCTAAAAGTACCCATAAACAAAGGACAAAAGTCTGTAGTAATGAAGAGCATTCATATCAGATGCTCTGAATGAAAAAAAAATCAAACAAGAAACTTTCTCCCAGTATATGTCATGCCAATATATTGAAGGAAAGAATTCAATATAATGCTTACTATAAGGACATTACCACAAGAAAACAGTTTTCAAAAGTTTCAATATGAGCATGCTATACCGCAAGTAACTCATTCCCCTGTCAGAAGAACAAACTAAATACTAACTCCGAAATTGAGAAGAATGTTCCATGGAGTTGTGACACCCAGGAAAGACACTGAAGTTACCTGGAGTGCTAGAAAGGATTTCTACAACCTTCAAATTAAAAAAAGCAGCATGGGCAGTGCTGATGGAGAAGGACAAGAAACTCAAACACCTGTGGATACATGGTTATTCATCCTCTTCACAGTGGCCATGAGAGGATGCCTCTGCAATGCAGTTCTCCGCAGCAGAATCAGACTCTGCAGTTTCTAAGCAGTTGAGACCCATAAAGTGTGAATCATCCTCCTCTTGACACGACACATGCATTTGAAGTCAAGCTACAGAGGCATGTTTTAACTTCACCTTCCAGCCTTTCACGTCATTGTAAGAGAACAAGAGGACACCTTTGAGCACTCCTGACTTATAGGGAAGGAGACTGCACCATCAGATACAAACTGCAGTCATGTCTCAAAAAAGCAGGACAGCTGATATCTCAATAAAGTACTGCTGAATTCTCAATCCCTTTCTTTCCAGACCTGCTCTACTCTGACACAATCTCTGCATTTAAACAGCCTAAATCTGTGAGAGGGAAGAGAACAATACCTGGAGACTTATAAACAAAAACATACCGCATGGAGTTCAAGGTATACTATGCAAACATTAAAACAAATTTCTACTCCTCTCCTTTCTGTGATTCTGCTCTTGAAAGGAGAAACATTTTAGTCCACGTTTCTTCAGAAGTGCTGAACTGTAGAAAGTGCAAAGGGTAAGGTCACCTTGCTGTGAGCAGGGATCAAACTAGCAAAATAATGGAGTCATAATTCAAACAGATTAAAAAATACAGTGTCTCTCAAGTGTTTTTAAAATGTAATTATAAAGGTTAAAAAAGCTTCTTCTTTTCTTAGCTACAGGAAATGTAATTGCAAACTTTTTTAAACTCACTATTTAGAAACAAAATATTTAATGGCTGCCTGAACTAAGCATCTGACCTAGAAATGATTTTCAGAAGCAAACCCCAGCTGAGCTACTGTGTTTACAATCACAATTACGATTGTCCAATTTTCTAAAAGCAAACATAGCCATAGAGTATAAATTTGTCTCCAGTGGGTATAAGTCCCAACACAGACTGAAGAAATCCTCTCTTATCCAGCCAGTTCTCATATCTTATAATGAGCCCTATCACACAGTGGAGTAATTAAGAGTTGATTTTATACAGGAGAGCAGCACAGGGGCTTACTCATGACACAGGTATAAGGCATTCATAATGAAACACTGCAAGAAAAAAGCTAGGGGGAAAAGGATTACTTACGGCCTTTATCTCAAATTACAGCAGGCTTTGTTTGCTAATACCATTAACTTACTGGGTCAATTTTAAATCTTGGAATCTATTTACCCTGTATAAAAAGACTTCTCTTTATGCACAGAAATTGTATTTACTGTGACTACAATATACCATTTTATTGACTATATTCATGTTATAGCATGAATCTTTTTGAATCAGATGTGTAGCTTAATACATATCAATACAAAACTGCAGTGATGAAATAGAAGTCAGAAAGAAAGTCTCAGAGGTACGTTTTTATAATGTACCTCTACAATTACCTGGTGTTTAAAAATTGTTAAAACTTTGGAGTTTTACTTGTTCCCAGGAAAAGCTCACATGGCAAAAGAATTTTTATATACTGTTAAGCATCAATAGTAAAACAATTCCCAACAAAAGGTACAGCATGTACCAGAATATAAAAAGCTGCAGTTTAATCACAAACAGGAAAATAACACAACTGGAGTATTTTAAAATATTCTAGTGAAATGCTGATGCCACTTTTCAACACTAGTATGCAGGTCCTACCATATTTCCCTGAAACCCACTAATGGAAAACAACATTGCAAGTTTAATTTCACATAGGCTATTCACAGCTAGTTCTACATACTTCAAAATCTGCTTTGCAAAATGGCAAAAAAAACCCCTTTCTCTACCTGCTCAGATATGAAAATGAAACATGGATTTTAAAAGAAACATTAGGATTTTAGTTAAAGGTTAGCTGTGTTGAAATTAGTTAAAGCAGATAGCCTGGCTGGAATTAATTAAAAGTTAATAATTACTTAAGAAGAGCTGGACCTGAAATAAGCTTTAAGATGTAAGTAACTGATTGTTAAATAACTGATTCCTTGTCACTTTTATATTTGTTTAGCTGTGTTTAGAATGAGAAACAGAAACATTGATAAATAGATCTAAAGAAATGTAGACAATTACCAACTTCCCCCACCTGAGAACCTATTCAGAAGTCATGAAGAGAGGAACTGGAAGGTTCTGACAAGAAGTTAATCTGTATTGTCAAAACCCAGGAAGGTAGAAAGGTCAATTCGAGGGAGACTACTTTTACTTCATCTTCAAGACCACTGACCCAATTCAGAGAGCATACTATGCATGCTTAAGGATCTTTTAAGCTAATTACCATATGAAGCAGAGAATGGGAGGTGTCGGTGTTGAATACGCATTTGTATTCTGGATATTCAGAACTTTTGTAGATAAATAGACTTTGTATTGGTTTGTAACTTTGCACGGCGTATTAGGGAGCTATCCTGTGCAGCTGCCTGGCGCTAGAATAAACATACACTTTCTAACTCTAAGCTGTTAGAGAGTCTTTGTCCGTCTCATTTGGGTGTCAATACTAGATCAATGCCCATATTTTAGTAAATCAAAAAGATTTCAGCTTTTTAGAAATGTAGGACAAGAATCTTCTTAGACAGGACCTAGGAATCACCATTATCTCTTGCATTGAGTATCACATTTACTAACCAAAGATGCTGCAGGAGTAGCTTTTTTTACTCATCTTTCTTGTTACTCTCAAAATAAAATTTGGCATATAAGTAATACCACAAATGTAATCTATATAACTCATAATTATTTGCAGCAGAAGGAAAACAGTGTTCAGGAATGCTGGTTTTTAAGATGCTCACAAGCAAAAGGAGAATTTCACGAGTTCTGTGTACACTTCACTAGAGCATATCATAAACTCACTTTTAAAGCATAGTAGTTTTACAATGCCATACAATCTCTAGAAGTTGTACCAGTGAAAGTTCCATGACATTAGGAACTTCTGCTTTCTATACCTCACATCACACATTTGTACCTGTGCTTATGTTCCTTGGTTTAAAATCCACACCAGAGTCTGAAACTAAAATATAAAACTAATAATTTACTACTAATTTATCTATCTGGCTATTTAATACATTTACTTACTAATTATTTTTGCTGACTTTGAAATATGTGATACTTCTCCACAGGAGACAGGCCTTACATATTTGTACTTTAAATTACACTATTTTAATTCACAAATCTTGGCTAGCTGATCACCATCTTTTCATCTGTTGTCACAGTGCTCTGTTTTCATGTAATACAGTTGAGCGATAACTTCTACTAAAAATGTCAGATACATTCACAAGACAATAAACTTTTAATAAAGTCAGGAACTTCACAAAATCCTGCATGTATTTTAATAAATATTTCATATTTGCACCTAAATTTTTTTGGCCAGCAAATATATTTGTAGACTTTATAGGTGAAGCCACTATTTTCTTAATGACTACTGAAGTCACAATTCCATCAATGTAATTTTAAGTCGATCAGTAGGGCTGCTTAGAGAAAAAGGGACTTGCTATATATAAAGATATTATATTGCCTAAATAAATTACCTTGCCATACAATTTGAAGGCAATTTTTAATTTATGTAGAAAATCACATTCTTCTGGTACCTCCAATACTGGAACCCATTCTCTAATATTAAATTTAAATAATTACTAAGCATTTTTTTTAAATCAGAGCTATAATTAGGATTTTTATAGGCCAAATACAGTAGTCACCATTCAAAATTGTCCTGCCTCTGATGCCACCTTAATAATACCCTGTGTATCTACTGCAACACCCTCTCACATTCACAATGTCAAACATATGTGATGCTTCTGATTTCACCATATAGATACCACAGGCATATGCTGGACTTTTTAATAGAATTCAGATAAAACCTTAATAGAGGCAGAGAAAGTGAAATAACTCACTAAAATATCACTGTTTGCAGAGCTGTGGAATGGGAGAAAACAAAAAATTAAAAAATACTTCAGACATAAAATACACGCAGTTTTTAAATACAAATACAGGCAACCAAATATAAGTTTTTCCCTCTCAGGTGCCTCTACATAATTTCTTAATAAGATCAGTATGTTATTCATACATTACTTGACAAACTAAAGGAAAACAATTCATTCGTATTTCATAAGTACACAAACAGGTGGCTTTATTAAAAGACACCCTTTCTTAAAAAAAATCTTTGACGTTTCCTTGACTTGTGTTTTAAGATATGTATTTGTCTTACATTATAAACCATTAAGTATGTCTCCTAGGTCCCAATATGGATTTACGCGATTGCCACTTCTGTATTAAATGTTCCACCTTCTCTTCTGGATGAAATGCTACATAGTGGCACTACTAAACTGTTACGCATAGGCAGTGAACATGGCAGCAGGAGTGTATAAAAGCACTGGGCGAAACAGCAAATGAGGCTGTAGAAGAATGCTGTATGTGGAGCAAGTAGTATTGATTAGAGCAGCTGTAAATCCTAGGAAGAACCCCAGTGAAACAGAAAACAGGCACGTGCTGGGTGGGGTGGTGACCAAAGCCAGGCCACACCACAGCTAAGGAGGAAGCAATGGCACCAAAGAACATAACCTGGCCTGAGCAAAGCATCTGCAGAAATGACAGAGAATTACTATTCAAGAGGAAAAATCTGCAATGAGAGGTCAAAATTCAGTGTTGCCTTGTCTGCCATACCTCCACAACTAATCCCAGACTGCTTGGACACCTCAGGAAAGATGCATATGTGAAGAGAATGGCTGTAACAAAGTCAGTGAGCAAAATCTACAAAGACGTGCACACAAATAAAAGCAATTCTGCTTAAAATTTTTAGAAATCACCTTCCCTTCCTACAGAGTCTTGCAGTGAGCTTTTCCGTCATGAGTATGAAATACAATTATTTCATATCTACATTTGCTGTCAGCACTGCAAATGACCAAGTACTACACATAGGCAGAACGGGCCATTTTTGGCATATCCAGTTCATTTCTGGGTTTTCAGTTTTGCTGGATTCTGTTTCTAATAACATGTCAGTGAAGTCTAGTTTATTTCACTTCCCAACTCAATTGGTATTTTAAGCTTTGCTTTCCAGAGGGAATCACAGCAAAGGTAAAGAAAAGAACCACTTTTTTTTCTGGAATTAAAGCCCCAACTAAAATTGTTTTGTAGACAAAGCAAAAATCAGCTAGAGGACTGGAGTTTCAAATTTAGTCTTTCATTCCTCAAACTTTCTCCTCATGGGAGAAAGTGCCCCAAAAAAGCCTAATTAGTTGCAGCAAGTTGTACACCGAGAATACACACAGACTGTTCAAAACCAGCTCCTACAAGATACACAGCTCTCAACAGTAACTGGCTTCAAAGGGAGTAGTGCCTTAAGTCTGCTTTAAAAGGTCTTAGCACCTTAGTTCCAAAAGGTGGGATTTTTAAATGGGGAGATGGAGGGAGGGGCAATAAATAAAAAACCCTTCTGGAAGTTTATGACCCACAAGGATTTTAAGAACTTCCACAGGGGAAAAAGAAAAAGCTGATCACAGCCTAATATAACAAGACCTCTACGAAACTACAGCAAAAAGTTCAGGTAAAATGATACAGCTACAAGATTCTGGTGGAATCCAACTTAAAGATCCTGATTAGAACTTCGATTATTTTTAAAAGACTCAGAAGGAAACATAATCTACTACTTTCCACTACTTCTACTGATTATTTTTCTGTATAATTCACCATTTTAATGTAACTATTTTCTATTGTTTCAAGGGTTTTGTAACAAACAGGTTCTACTTGTTGGCAACGCCACATGTGTTGCATAGAACTATTCCTCAAAACTTGCGCTAAGAAAAATGGCTGCATACTCTCAGACACTGCTAAAAACAAGAGCACAGCCAAGGGGGGTGAAGCTATCTGGACAGAACACAGAGTTGGAGAGGAAGGAAAGGCACAGCAGGCAGAGAAACACATAGCCGCACAACAGGGCTACAAAAACCAGAAGGAGGGGAAACCAGCTGCAAAAGATTTGGATAAAGGCAGAGAGAGAAGGTGGAAAAGCCTGTGTCAGAGGAACAAGCTGGAAGGGCAATAAGAAGAAATGATCTCTGAAACCCAAACCTGGGAGTTAGAATGGAGAGAGAGGTGAGTGAGGAAACAGACGTGTGGGCAAGTCAGCATGGTATACAACACACACAGAGATGAGACCAGTGACAAACTGGTCTGTAACCACTGAATATTGTATTCTCCAGAACTCAACAAAAAAAAACAATGTATTTTTCACTAAATCCTCAGGACAGATACAACATGGAACAGAAGAATTTTGAAACCATTAGTTTTGCACATCTTTGCAGATACTTCAAGATGTAAAAACAGCACAGTGAAGAATATTCTAGGCAAATGGGAAATCTCACTTTTAAGAAAATGGCACACCTATCAGAAGAAATCAATTCTTTTCTTTACTCAGTCATGGAGTTCCTGTGTGATGGCACACAAACCACAAAATCCAATTTTTCATGAGCAGTAGCCAATAAAATATTACAAAAGGAAGCTGAAAAAGTGACAAGCTACTATATCCACAGTTTAAGTCAGCTAACTGTGGCTCAAAGTACTACAAGAAAATACTAACATTTAAATCTCAAGTCACTGGCATCTTAAACTGGACACTTTAAGTCTACAAATATTTCAGCCTTTATAGATTTTTAGCTAAAAGTTCCACAGTTGTAAAATACAGACAGTAATATGAATTAATCCACAGGAGTACTGTAATTTTAAATTAATTTTTATCAAGTTTACAGATGCAACAATGGAAACATTACAAAAAATGTCTAGAAGGAATTTTCTTTTTTTTTCTGGTGCCTGTTGTTACTAGTGAACAGTATGTCTACACATTGTATACTCTAATAAAGGAATATGAAATAAATGAACCTTTCTAATGGAGCACAGTCTGTAGAAAAAAAATTCATCTGCTCATAAACTTAAAGATTACACACTAACTTAACGAGGGTGAACTGAAGTTGAACTGACCTAGTTTTGACAGACTAATTTTTCAGTACTTTATTTTGTAACCTTTCCGTTCTTTCACACTGAGTTTTTTGATTAGTGTAAGAATGGCCTACTAAGATGTTAGCTGTTCAATTTTAGACTTCTCTAAACAAGAAAAAGTACACAACATCTTGCTGTTCTGCAATCATGTCAAAATACATGAACATGAATATCTTAGGCTGGCTGACATCTTACAAGCACTTATCTGTGAAACACTATGTAAAGATATGTTTGGTTTGTTTTTATCAGTATGATAGGTTCTTCATGAAAGTATCTATTTATAGAAAAAACAACAAAAAATTTTAAAAAATGCAAATTAAGTTGCAAATCTTACAGTAAAATACCCCAATGAAGAGTAACATCTTACAGCAGAATTGTGTTATGTTCGCTAGAAGAATTATTTTGAAATACCTTTAATGCTTAAGTTAGTTAGCAATGACTTTTAAAGAAATTTAACGATTTGTGCCTTTTTAAAAAGCATCTGCACCAACGAGATTACCGATGTAGTCACAGCTGACTGAAAAGGACCTTTCGAATTCACAGCAAGCAGTATTTCACCCTATTGAATAAATTCAAGGCACCTTAATTTTAGTGTGCTGTAAAATAAATGAATTTTTTTTTTTTTTTTTTTTTTTTTTTTTACATTTCTAATTGTGATTGCTCAAACAGAAATGGTAGTTCTGGTGGTTTGACTTTGGCTGGATGCCAGGGCCCCACCAGAGCCACTCTATCACTCCCCCCTCATCAACCAGACAGTGTGACCTGCAGGTCACACCAGATTTCCACACAAGATTTTGCAGCTCTTGCATAAGAATTCTGAACCTTCCTGAAAGCTTCTAAGTCTACCTGAACAAAACATTTGAATGGAAAACCAAAATGCAGGAGAGACATGCTGAAGATGACAAAAGTACTCCAAGAAAATCTCCAAGGCTGTAAGATCACTAGCTCTCAAGAAGTGGAGCAGCTCAGATATGTGCATGATGAGGGAAAGGGAAAACCAGTGAAAAAAGGGAAAGGGAAAGGGAAAGGGAAAGGGAAAGGGAAAGGGAAAGGGAAAGGGAAAGGGAAAGGGAAAGGGAAAGGGAAAGGGAAAGGGAAAGGGAAAGGGAAAGGGAAAAGATATGTGCATGATGAGGGAAAGGGAAAACCAGTGAAAAAAGGGAAAGGGAAAGGGAAAGGGAAAGGGAAAGGGAAAGGGAAAGGGAAAGGGAAAGGGAAAGGGAAAAGGAAAACCAGTGAAAGAATTTTTAAAAAGCAACCACTACATGCTAATAACCTATATGTTGAGGAAGAACCTGTGCCAAGCTTTCTTTTTCCTGGAAGATTACACAGGATGTTAGAAATTTTACTATACAAATACTGTCAAATATGTGGTCCAGATACCAAGAACAGCCTGCCCCTATTTTTTAAAACTCACACTTGAGAGCTATCCTTACAGGCTTTACTTATCTCATTTATGTAACTGAATTGAAAAAGTTTTTACCTAAATAGTCTAAACTGCACCCCAGAGATTATATTGTCTCTGTAGAGAATGCAGTATATTAATTCACGCACTTCTGTCACAAGTATGGCACTAGAAAAACTTATCTAATTAACATATATTTCAGTGTCTTTTTAAAGGAGAGATTTAGTATCTTTGTTTCCAAATACATTTTTTTCCTCATGTAAAAAGTACTTTTAGCAATTAGAATGTGTTCAAATACAGAACAAAGGGACTTAAATCTAATGCATAATCTGAAGTAAAAAATCTTCCTGAAGATTAATTTTTAAAAGTACTTATACACCTAGATATGCAGGCAGGTATGATATGGAATTTCCAGAACTATACATGAGCCTAATTCACAAAAGCTCTGTGCTGTCATTGGCCAAAAGAAGACCTCACCACCCCACCAACAAATAAATATCTTTTCCCTTAACAGAAGAGATTGCATTTTCTTTGCACAGCGGATCCACTAGACAGTCAAAAGATGACTGTGGATTATCATATCAGAGCTTTATAAAAAGTAAACACTGGTTTCCCTAAGGCGCATAAGAAAGAGACACTGATAAATGTTAAAAATACCACCAAGAAATCTAACAATATCAGGTAAGATCATTTTTCTCATCCTATATGCCCTCAAGAACGTTTCTCTTTAGCACTCTGATGATAACAATAAAACTTCTTTAAAAATGCATAGTGAATTTACTCCTGTTATATTTTTATACAAATTATTTCCATAAAAATCAATGTTTAACTCTTACACTTAATACTATTAGCAAGTTACTGCAACAGAAGGTAAATAATTATAAACATTAAAAGATCACTGATCTTAATTTTCCTTTTCCTTTATGCAACGTATTTTACACTGTTAAAGAGAACATATTCTGCCTAGCAGCCTTTTTCTGATCACATGTATTTCTCAAACAATTAAAAAAATAAGATTGAATATATAAATGGTCAGATACTGCTGCTTTTTCATACCTGACAGTTGTTACAAATGAAGCTGAAAATATTCTCAGCACTTTTGCGTTCAAAGAAAAGTAAAATGGATTGCCCACATCCCCCATCTTTCCTAGAACTTGTGAAGTCAAACACAGGACCCGGATTTCAATAAAACAGTCTTAAAAGTGAAGTATGAAAATTCTTCTCATACTAAGTGCCTTCTGAAGTATTAGTGAATCACTTCACATACAAATTTCACAATTATCATAGCAATTAAATGAAACAAAAATGAATTCAAGAAATCTGCTATTTCAAATGAACTCAAATTAGACTGCATTTAATTCTCTTGGTCAAATATGTTTGAATCCTTAATTTCCCTTCACCACTAATATTTTTATTCACATTTAATAAATGGTTTTTTTGGTCTGATAGTTAATGTCATCCTTTTCAGGAAAAAAAAAAGGCATATTCACTAAAGACATACTTTACATTCTATTATCATTTTATTATTTAGAACCTATCACTGTTTGCATCTATTGTGTAAGTTAATTCTGTCAAATGTAAAACAGAAGCATATTACATCCCAGTGACAGCTAAGAAATGTACCTTAGGAAAGATACGTACTTTCCACTTCTCCCATCTCTTCACCATTATTTTTCATTTTGTTTGCTTGCTAGTAAACAGCTCCTTTCTTGGATGCTGTAACATAATTCCTCAAAACAGCACTTTCATTACCAGCAGCACCACTAGAGCTTGTCAACATGCTCATCTTTGTGACTCTTCTTCAAAAATTACCTCATTCCAGAAATTTCTATCAACAAATCAGCAAACACATCTCCTTTTTTCTACCAATGTAGAGTTCTCTCTATGGAAATGACAGCTCTTATAATCCCTGTGTGCAAATTCAGACAAGAACATGCAGGCAAAAATTCTACTGGTTGTTCCATGATTCCATGAATAATGTTTTCCACCAAAACTTTTTATATAAATAAACTTGGACTAAACAAAGCTACTCAGTACGAATGTGACACAGGATTAAAATACTCAGCCCTGTAAAAGTAGGTATGGTTTGTTTAGTCTTCTTAGTTGCTAGACTAAGTAGTTGTTTCTGTTACTTAGGATTAATTTATTACATCTCATTGACAAAAAACACAGTATTTTCTCACTGTTTTAAGTTACACTAAAGAAATCTTCCCAGTTTTAACGGGTTGTCTACTGAACTTTAAGAAACTGATTTCTCTTTTTAAGAAACACAAAGAAAGCTGTTCAAAATAATTATTTTAATCTAAAATACATACTAAGCTTTAGCAGCTATGATAATAGCTGATTCGGCAAATTGCAAATAGAACCCTGTATCTTATTGCTTGATGGCAAATAATGATTTTTGAAAAGGTCCCACTCACCTGTTCAGAGCATGAATAACAAAATGAGAGTAAGAAGAACAAGTAAAGAAAAGAACACAGTGCCAGAATAAAACAAAAATGCTTTCAAATATTCACAGAGACACAATGTGCTTCTTTATGATCAAGGAGCAGTCATGGAGAAAACAAAAGAACAAGACTTTGAAACAGAGCTATGTAATGAACTTCAACAAGCTCGTAGTCTATGCAGTGCACAAAGCAAAATAGACAGAGAAAAGTATGCAGAATTCCAGCCTAAACCACTATCACTGCTGCTATTTAAACAGAGCATGCAAATTTTATTAAGCATTTATTAAAATTGTAGTTATCCACGCACATAAACACTTCTGTCACAGAAAGATATAGAAGAAAATAAAAACCCCAGCCTCCTTTCCCACAATTATGTCCTTTTAAAGAAAGAATTCTTCCCAGACCACTTTCCCTCTTGTTTTCTCTGTATTCATTGTTTCCCACATTTTTCTCATTATCTCTGTTCCCCTACCTTTTCCATCTATTGCTTTGCAGTTATTATTCTCTTCCTTTGTTCTTTTATTTCTTTCTACTGCTACTAAAGCTATGTTGCAAAGAGAAAAAAGTAATGTCCCAGGGAACTTCATGCAGCAAACAGGGCTCTGGGTACAGTGCCATTCACCAGTCTCAGTAAAGCCTTCCTGCTGTGTAAAACCTCTCAGTCACAGAACACTTTCACACACAGGATGTCAAACTGCATGGGCTCTTCAGAAGACACACTGTGTATTCATAAAACTCTCAGCTTGGTTGAAAGCTATGTATCCTACAGCCACAGAGACACACACATCGAAATTCTGTGCCGAATATCACTATGTGATCTATTCCTGGGTATGGTCACTCACCACCAGCATACAAGCAATGAGCCTCTTTCTCCATGCTGGTCTCACCAGGCTACAGTGCCAGACAAGGACACTTTGTTTAAAACACAGGAGCTCATACTTATACTCTCAGACATCCCCAGCAAAACGGACAAGGAAACTGTCACAGGCATACTCGCCTTAAAAAAACAATGGAAGGAATTTTATTTCCAATATCCTATAACCAGTGTAAGACACACCTGAACTTAAAGCAAAGATAACGATGTGTAGAAAAATCAGACAGGTCATGTAAACCAAGCCATCACTGTCAATAAAGGCTGGTAGAACTGCCCAAGGGACACTATTAAAAGAAGTATGTTTAATTAAATAATTAAATGGCTATGCCAAAGAAATGCTGAATAATGCTTTTATTCAGTATTTCTGCTGTTCTTATATAGGTGTCAGAAGTTTATGAATTGGTATGAGCTATGCCACAGGCATCTGTTGTCTTAGAAAAGAGAGAAAGTGCATTCAATCAGTTTAGGGGCAAAGTAGTTTCAACAACCTACTTCTTCTCGCCTCAACCCCTCTGGAGAGCTTTTCCTGAAAAAAATGTATTGGACATGTTTAGAAAATGTATTTTTTTTAAATGAAATAACAGCTTCTATAACTTAAGCAGTTAAAAGCCCCCATCACACATTTTCTTCACTTTTAACATACAAAGACTAAAAATTACATGTATACAAGCTAATTCTAATCTACATTGCAAAGAATTAAATGAGGGCTCACAGAATCTTTGGAAGATGACTGAGATTTGGTAGCAAATATTAGTTTCATACATAATATAAAACCATAAAAAGGTGCTATCTCTGTCTCAAACTCATTCCCAAGTAGAATATCTAACTACAATTAGTCTAGGAAACTCTAAAATAGAACACATAATAGCTCAAGACACACATCACACAGAACTGACTGAACTCTAACAATTTCCCTGTATTGCAGACTTCCCATTTAAGTTTTACCTAAACACCAAGAATTAAAAATTACAGACAGCATGCTGGCACACAGCACCAAGCACATGAAATTCATGAATAGCAAATCATCAACACCATTTTTCTGCAGCTTGGGACATGCTTTTATGGAATAACCATATTTCCAAAACAGTTTCTGGAAAGTGATCAACATTTTGATTTGTATTGTGGGAAAAAAGTTTAAAACTGTTTGGCATATGGTTTTCCTTGAAATACGGTGTATGTGGAAGATCTTACATTCTCAAATATTATCTTCATTTTTTTAATATATCTTACTTTCAGCAAGACAGCAATCAAATGATGCAGGCAGTTTCCATTTAGTGACCTTTATCAACCATTATTCACTACTTCATTTTGACTAAAGTACACACTCAAAGGTGTGTAAATATACATTTGAAGTTAAGCTTGGCTGATATACAATAAAGTTCCTAATTTAAAAAAAAGAAATACAGGATACTAGGATATCTCCTTTTGATTAATCTTAAACGTAGCAATGGGCTAAAGGTCACTGAAGTGAATTTTTTTTACAATATTTGGATTCCCTTGCCATAAGATCAAACATTTTAAAATAATATTGAATAAGTTATCAAGACTTAAAACAAAGTGGTTTTTTTCATACTTGTTTTCAACAAATATGAAACTTTGTTCACATTTTTCTTCCAACACTACCTTTGTTTGTTTCAAACAAATTCACTAGTTGGCCTATGTATTATCATAGCAAAATAAAAGACTGTCTATTTTCTGCCAAGTATCTGCTTCTGTAAAAGCAATGATTTTATTATAAAATGCCAAGGAACCCAGCAGTGCTGAGATTACTCCCATTAAGACAGCAAAACTGAAGGAAAAAAAAAAGAGACATCTGACTATAGCCTCAGAGAACATGCACCAAATAGCATTTTCTTAACATGCTCTAATAGATTCAGGCAGAGAAGAGAATTTGATTTGGAAATGCATTATCAGCTGTCACAAAACATGGACACCATTAAAATGAGAAAATGTGACAAACAAGATATAACCTATCCTTTTTTAAGTTTAAATCTAAAATAATACCAAATTAATAGTCAAATAACAGTTAAAATTATTGCAAGATAAAAGTTCAAATATAACGTATTTTGAATAGTGTCCTACAACTAGAAACACGAAAAAACCCATAAATTCATACTCACTTTCATCCCGCAATTTCCATCATCTGTACTTTTGGTAACAGACAAAGTAGTTTGAAACATAGTAAACAATTGCATTTTAAGGATACAGAGTTAAAGTCAAAAAACCCATTATCAAAAAAAAAAAATCCAAGTCCAATCTGAAAATTGGTACACCAATGATATTGTATAGAAAGCAGAAACCCTGGTGTAAAAACAAATGTGAAATTTCACTACCAAAAAAAAATCTATTGTCTCTTCCTGACTTTGGGAATACCAAGTTCCAACTCAATGAAAATGGACTTTGCACAGGACTTCATTCTTTTCCTTATGTGAGGCATAAGATTTCATTTAATTTTTAGGAGGCATTCTGGATTAAACATCCTTATTCGTATCACAGCACCCTCATGCTGCCGACTGACATGAAACTGGTAATGGACTGCTGTATTCCTCTCATTAATCACCGCAATGCCCCTTTCTGGGAATCTGTGCAATACCGATATATATCTACAGGTCAGCCTTTCATTCTATTCAAGTACACATCAAAAAACCATATGCCAAATTACTGTGTACATATCAGACCCGAAACCAGCATTAAGGACAGTAGAATATAACAAGTATCCAAAAGCACACCATGCAGAAAATGCAGCTTTTTGGCAGAGGATCCCCGAGACCAAGGTGCAGTAGGATGACTGATACTTAAAGCCCAAGCATCTCTTCTTCTCTATGCAGAGAACAGGGAAAGGTACTTCCCTCACCCTATTTTATGCAGGCTTCTTTTCAAAAACCTTCACTTTCTCCTCAGCAATGTACACAGAATTCAACTCGTGTTTCATCTTGCTTTAAGAAAAGATTTAATATAGAATCATTAGGACACCAAAATCTACTGATATGTCACACATGTAGTGTGCCTCAGCTTGCACATATATTCAGCAGAGTACAAAAGGAGTACAGATGTACAAATCAGTATGTGCAGAGAAATGCAAACCAGGCACAAGAGGAATCAAAACTGTCAATCATGTGAGAATTAAATGCTAATTTTCTTTAAGATTACTTCCTACCCCAGCTTCTTTCAAGGGAAGACGGGATGTATCATTTAGGATGGTAACCAAAAGGAGGTATCCAAGCACCTTAACACTTCTAGGAAAACATGTATCTCAAACTCTGCGTTCTACACCTGAACAGGTGAAGGGAAAGTGTACTGAATTTTTATTGTCTCATTTCAGTGTCCGAAAGCATAGCTGATCAAGTCCAAGGTTCAAATTGCAAACCACTTGGTAAGAGGCAGGTGGCACAAGTGTTGTCAGCTAAATAAGCCATATTCTCACTGGACAGATGTACAGCCTTTTGTCTTACATAATCAAGACAATAAAAATTGAATCAGCAGTTTTGAGTTCAGACAACTAATGCAGAACAAGTTAATTTAAAATATCCCCATTAATTCTATACGAAAAAAACTTGAAACAATACTGTTCTCAAGAAAGTCAACAAACAAATAGGGTATGGGGAGAGGGAAAAAAAAAGACAAGAGGAGGAGGCCCACCAAAAAAAAAAAAAGACAGCAACACAAAACCAGAATCCTGTTATTTTCTTTGCTACCCAATAGCTCTAAACACAAATATTCTACATGTGGGGAATGAATGTTTTTTATCATAATAATCTATGCCATATCATGATCACACAGTATAGGAGCAGTGATACTTAATATATACCTCCAGTTATAGCTGGCTGAAGTCCCAGAAACGACTACAAAAAAAAAAAAAAGGATCACCACAAAAAAACCCCACACTTGTAGCTGTACTTTTCCTTTCTCTTGCATTAGAGTTGCATAAATACAAGTTTAATTATACAAATAGCTAAATGAAGTTTGCGACATGAAGTTAAAAAAAAAATAAAAACCCAAACCTTTTAATAATTAAACATGACTATGCTAAGTAGAACTACCTAAAATAAACTCTTATGGAATAACCAGTTCAAAATATATTTCTGACAACAAGCTTATCACATCATTACTTTGGTTTTAAGGTAGGTTCTAAGAGACCGAGTAGAATGCTACAGATATATTTGTTCATGACTAGTTTACCAGCTTTCTTCACAAATCATATTTTCCAATAATATGTTTGCTGCTGAAACAGAGGGAACTAAGGCAATATGTTTTGAAAGTCTACCTAGTACATTACTACTGAAGAACATCTACACTAAATTCATTATCCACCAATCACCACGTTAAATAAGCACTCTGGATACTTAATATTTTAATGGAAACGTGCCTAATAAAATTAGTTATGTCTCAACTTGTTCTACAGTCTTCAAAATAAAGCTCTTTTGTAATTTGTTCAATATCACATATAAAATAATTATAAAACAGCAGTGTCATACATATTTGGTCATTAACATTTTAATAACAAGGATCAAAATCAAAACATCAAAATTTTAAGGGAATTGTCCTTTATCTCAGAGCATGGCACAATGCCAAGTGTCTAAAGCTATGGCAGTATGATAACTTATCTATTTATTACATTTCAAGACATTCTCTACCAAGACACAGGAAATTTTCACATACATGTGCTTGGACATATCACTGAGATTGACAATGGTTTCGCTTTGAAAGTCATCCAGTTTATTGTGCTAGCTTCTTCTTTTTCCACTTAACCCTGTAAGAATGGCTAACAAAATCACCAACTGCAGATTTCTGTAAAGCTGTCTTTACATTTCCTGCAACTAATGATTTTTTTAAAAAATGTATCCTCTTAGCATAAAGGAAAAGTCTAAGGTGCTTTAGAACAGTGATTTTTAAACTATTTACCTAACTTACATGTTGCCAGTTACATTTGCATAGATCCCATGTTCTTTTCGACCATCTAACTATGCTTTATTTAATTAACCATTCATGTATGTTGCAAGATACAACCATATAATCAGCACTGTATTTATGCACTAAAAAAAATCCTGCAGGAATTTTCTAAATAAAAATTTTAAAGCCATAATAATTATTACTTGCATTTATGTATCCCAGCTTAACATTTCAATACCTGCTGAAGTTGATTTGAATTTATTCCCATTTTGCATCAGAGTGATAGTGTAAAGACTGAACGATTTAATCAAATCCTGTAATTAGGGGCAGATCTGGAACTAGAACACAAGTACAAATACCTGTGCAAAAAAACTGAATACAAAAGCTATATTATACCAAAAACATATATTCTTTATGATCTTTTTTGCCATTTTTACCTGCATGTAGTACCTAAAGGAGTTCTATTGTCATTTGCAATTTAAATATTACAGCTTAAAGAGAGGCAAATTAATCTACAAAACAATTTTGGTAATAGAGGAAGGCCAGCATTATCTAAGGTATATCAAACAAAGTAAAGAGAGGGATGCTACTGCCTAAGGTCATTCAGTGAGCCAAGGGCAGAGCAGGAGCTGAAACTCAAAATATTTTAATCCTAGTCTTGTGTTTTAACACTGGTAAATGCTGCCTGTCCCAGGCTGTTAGCAGGAATTGTATTTATGCTCTGACAGTAAAGTAGACTCTTTGAATGTCTGATGCCCAAAGGAGAAGATGAAAAACAAGAAACCATATGTCTGAAGTCTTTCTGAATATGCCTCAAGAGCATTAGAAATAGTGAAGCAGATTTTCCAAAAAAAAAATTGCCACACATGAACATCCATTTTAGGATTCCTGACATGTCCTGAAAGAAGAACTAAATGGAAATTTAAATGGCAGCATAAAAATTAAAGAACTATCATAACATATTAGTATTAACATGATGTACTCTTGAAGGTTATGATGCACATGCTTCCTTAGGAGTATAAAGGCTCATTTTACCACCCCAGCCATAAAACAAAACTCTTCTTCTAACATCCAGAATGAATGAGTTGAAATGAAGGCCTGAATCTAGCTTTTCTTAATTATCACAGCACAGCTTCTCACTACACTTAATTTACAATACATGTACTGAGAGTCTATCAAGTACTACAAGTTCTTCATAAGGGATTTAATCCTACAATAAAACTGAAACAGATGTAAAAAGCATCCCAAGCTTTGCATGAGATTGTCCCAAGGGAAAAAATATATATATCCCAGAACAAACAAACAAAAACCCACAAACAAAAAAGAAAACAAACAAATAACAAACAAGGGTTGCATGAGCTAATTGCTGAGGGTGTATCAGCTAATCCAGTGGAAAAGTAAAAATACATTTTGCTATCTCCATAAAACCTGGACATTTTCTGTCTGCTTATGAACTCAGGGAACACATCCCACAGAGTACAACTACCAGGAAGTTTATATAGGCTTCTGAAAGTGTGTAAGGAATACTAATACTACAGCTCATTGCTTTTTCATCATGAGTTCACATATTTTCTCAGTATTTACAAGTAGGTGCTCCCTTAGTTAAAACTAGAAATAAAAAGATCAACAAATTAAATTCTTTCAAGGAAATATATGTAGTTATATTGCCCTCTGCTGATGAACAGCTAAAACTGGATATAAAATCAGAGCTTGTGCTCCAATACAAATACGAGTAACATCTGTTACTGAAACTCAAATATTTGTTTTGTTACTATATAATTCCAAGAGACTCAAAATTTTTCTTTTACAAAGGATTTTCAGGGAAAAAAACAATATAAAAGAGATCTGAAGACAAGAAAATATGTAAATATTAGGGGTTTCTTCCAAGAGTTGAAAAACATTGCTAATTTCATGTTACTGTAAGATAGATTTACCTGCATGATCTCATTTAAAATCACTTGCTATATGAAAATGTTTGTCCATTCAAGTTGTGTATTATTAATACCATTTTTCCTTGAAATGAGTAAGAAATTATATTTAATTTATCAATAAGAAAAACAATCTTCTCCACACTGACTTTAGAAGGCTGATTTTAAAAAGGAACAATATAGAAGAGGTTTTTTTCAGTCTATACAGACTGTTTGAAGATAAAATATAGTTACATAAATTACAGATCAACCAGTATGCTCTTATATAGCTTGCAGATATTATCTTGTTTAAACAGATTTACATTTATAAATATTTTAATCATTAGTTGGAACAAATTCTTGATGCCTTTTAAAATTGCTCTTTTTTACAAACAGTACAGCTTACTGCTGGTAATGCTACTGTGTCATTAACACCTGCTGGAGCCAGGGAGAACTGTGAGCCACCTAATTCAGCACCTTGTATGGGAAGAGTTTACAAGAAGTGTTGCTTACTTTAGCTTTGCCCTTGTCTGGACTAATATCTTCAGTACCAATAGTTCAAATAAACAACAGCAGTGCAGATGCAATTAGACATAGTTTGGTAGGCTCAGGTAGATCATATGACAGCCTAAATTCCATTCCACCATTAAACCTCCTGGTTCTGCTAAAACACAAATTCTTTACCTTACCTTCAGTTTTACGCTGTGTCAATTAGATCACACTAAGTAATTTCATCTCATTTCACATATTTTAGTGCAAATCTACACAGGCATCTGATTCCTTTCTATGCTTCTTGAGGAACAATTAGCAGCACACACAGTATAATATCACCTTGGAAACAAGGCAGTGTGTTCTCTCAGCATATGAACAACAATATTGCATTTTCTCAATAGGATGTTTTACTAATACTCTTTTAGTTTTGTTTAAACCACAAAAGGGCTCAGGACTGAGGTAAAATGGACAAACAAAAGGAAATAGTACATACAACATATTCTAAATAAAAGAGAATTATGTTCATCTTAGTATCAAATTTCCTTCATTATTCCTGTCTTAAAAGCCTCTTTCACCAACATTCAGCAAGTTTAAGACAACATAAAACAGAACACTTTGAGTTGTGATTTTCTGTAATTTTTGTCTTGCCCATACACGTTTTATTTACAATGCTCAAACATACCAGAGGACTACAAGAAATATTTCAAAAGGAAAAAAGAATGGGTACCATGAGAGTACTAGTATTTCTTTGACTTTCTTAAGTAGCAGATAGTTAATCAACTAAAATATGTAAGTGATACGACTAAACAAAAATATTCAGCTGTCATAAAATAGACACATCAAAGCTGTAAATAGAAGTCAATTAGAAAATTAAACCACCAAAGTGAACACCTTTTTATTTTGTGACTATACTGCTGACCACTATTTCTTTTTTCAAAAAAAAAAACCCCTTAAATATCTATCCTAGAAAGGAAATGTACTATAAATGTACTATACGTATACTTATCTCCATATTATTAAGTATCATATTATCCAAAAGATAGTATATATTTGTACAAGGTAATTAATTATTTTATAATTTTATCATGTAATTTATTGTATTTTTTTATTATTATTATGTTTTTTATTATGTTTATATTACATGTTATTTCTACAAATGTGCTATAAGATACAATTTCAAGTCTGGTCCTACAGAGAAGGGACCCAAGAAGATCATCTGGTTCAACCTTCATAGGAAAGGCAGCAGAGATTTATCTTCCACCTGAATACATCCCAAATTTCAAACAGTAGTTAATCTGAGCAACTTTCCTCTGTACTGAGACCTTATAGATTAACCCACCATATCACAGTACGGTGAAAAGTTCTTCAATAAATTCTAAATACAAATAAAGGCAAATTAAGTCTCTTTAGCATATAATTTCAATTTCTACACTATGTATGATTGCTTATAAACACAAGCTAGTTTTCTTTCACATCTACTGAGAACTTTTGTCCATTATGGCCAACACAACTGAGAAAGATAACCATGTACATACCTACGTCATGCTCCTTCACTGACCACTCCAAATCATAACTAAGCCTCTAAAATTTCAATTCCTGCAACATCCTCTGGTCTTCACCAAAACACATGCAGTCCATGAAAAATTATGAAGAATACTTCTTACTCCAGGAAGCTCTGAACTGCTAAAATATCCTTTTATAAAGGTATGTTCCTTCTAAGAGTAAATGCATTAATACCACTAAAACAATTCTTACTCTCACTTGCTGTAACTTTAAAAAATGCATTCACGTCCAGCAAACAACTTGTATTCAGTTTCTGCCTAGACTAAACCATCATAACATACCAGTAAAAACATATTTCTAAAAGCAACAAAATCCTGAGAACTACTGTAACAAACAGAAGATTTACTTTAAAAAAAGGGAAAGGGGGAAAAACATAGAAGAAAAAAAGAAAAAAAAAAAGGAGAAAAGTCTCTAGAAAAATGTTTTCCTCATTTCACTACATTAAAAATTTCAAAAATTATGTATATTTTATACACCAGGGAAGCCTTCAAAAAACAAAACTTCTGTGTGTCACCTGACTTTACACTTTCTTCTGCAAATTACCAGTCTTTCAGACTTTGCAGAGAACAGTTAATTCACCATTCTCATTAATGACCAATTTTGAGAAAACTCTATCAATTCTAACTTGCTTCCAAGAGTCCTACATTATCAGTAAACATCTTGTATCTTGTTTCTTAAGATTCACAATATCAACAGAGTTAAATCTGATCATGGGAATAATCCTCTGTGGTTTTTTAACACATATTCATGTATTTTCAACTGTTTTACCACTGATGACAAAAAAGAACAGAGACAGAAATGCTAAATAGTTTAAACATTGTTTTAAATAACCAACTAATTCATTTATAAGTTACATAAAGGCAAAAGATAAAGCAAAGCAAGTAATTTTCATTATGAATTGTATATTTAACATAAACATTTTCTGATCATTTACATAAAAGATCCAAATGCATTATTGTTTAATAAAAATAGACTCATTAATACTTGCAAATTGCATATAGTACATCTATATAATACTTTAAACACAGATTTCTGTACTTCATTTCTTGCTGTATCATCTTGGCTAGTAGGACACTCAAGAATAACAAATAAGTACAATTAGCAGTTTACACTAATGACAGGGAGACCCACTGTGCATTATCTTAGAGAAGTAAGAGATGAATAAACATGGTAAATAAGCAACTGTGCTGCTTCACAATGCTGTTACACAACATCATTTTTAATTACTTTGAAAATGCTTAATCACACATAAACTTGAAAAGCAAGCATAACCACAGGCTAGGCAAACACACAAATCTGTGCCCACATACAAAGGCACTGAAGAAATAATTTGGAAAGCAAGATTATTTTACTGTCAACTATCTTTCCAACCCATGAATACAGGCAGGAATAGTCATAACTGCAGAAAGAACTCGTGGAAAAATTCCCAGACTTGCTTACTGCTATGATTTTATCATGAAGAACAATTAAATGTACCAATAATCCAATCATAAATGAATTCTGAGGAGATACAATGACCAAAACTGAGACCCCAGAAAGTACCTCAGGATACAAACTGCTGGAGATTTCTGCTTAGTTTGTCAAAATCTCATACAATTTTGATTCCAGCTGTAACATTTAAATGTGATTAGCTCACTGTTTTTCAGCTCTTGCTCAGATATAAAATCATTAACTTTTGAAAAAAACCTTTAGGATAATCAAGTCCAGCCATTAACTCAGCATTGCCAAGGCCACCACTGAAGCATTCCCAAAGGGTCACATCCACAGGTCTTTTAAATTCCTTCAGGAGGGTGACACAGCCACATCCCTGGGAAGCCTGGCCAATGCCTGACGCTCTTTCCGTGAAGAAATGTTTCCTAGTGTCTTATCTAAGCCTCCCCTGGTGCAACTTGAGACCATTTGCTCTTGTCCTTGTGACTTGGAGAAAAGCTCAACCCCCACCTCGCTACGAGGTTCTTGCAGGCAGTTGGGGAAAAGGAGAAGGTGTCCCCTTACGGCAGATTATCTGACAGAATTTACTCGGTACCCACGGCATTACCAGTAGCTGAAATACTTATTTCTAACAAAAAAGACTTCTACTTAGTGAGTCAACATCAGATCAGCTTTTTGAATGAATTCAGGTAAACTAAATGTTAAAGTTCAAAACCTGGTTTTTAAGGTTATCACTTAGAAAGCTTTTGTCTGCACAAGTATTTGCAAAGACTTACATGCACACTCATAAGAAAATGCAAGTATATCACCCACCGTGACTCAAACTCTTTTCAACCTGCTAACAGACCTAACAAAGGGAGGGGAAGAAACCAAAGTAATAGCAATAAATCTTAGCACAGCATTTATGGCCTCAGTTCATACAGCCAGCCTTTCACTGTGGATTGCTCTCAACATAGGCAGTTCTATCAGCGGGCAACTCCCTTGCCGGAAAATTATTATGCGAGCATTCAAGTTTGAGACTGTGTTTCAATGCTGCACAGACACCAGCTAATAGGGAGAAATCCCACAGCAAATTACAGGATGCCCAAGGAAGTTACAGGCTCATGCTGCACTTTAGTAATCATCCCGTCAGCTTCAGAAGGTAGTGTTGGCAGCTTCTGAGGCAAGTGGAGCAAAAATGTACCCACATTGTTCTAAGACTATGTGAGGACGATTGAGGTTGGACTTGGTAAGGGGAAAAAAAGAAAAATTCAAGAAAAATTGCATCATTGTCTGAGTAATAAATACTTAAGACACAAGATTATAAGGTCTAAGATTCCATAATAAAAAAAAAGAAATACAATCTGATTTTGTGTAACTGTACTCTTGTTTCTTGGTTATCGTATTTCTCTAGAAAACCATGAATATATCTATGACTAGTTCTTCCTGGAGGTGTTAATTAAAAAGGTAAAAAGTCACTGTGCCCAAAAAATACTGATATTTTAGTAAGTTTTATTTTCAGGTCCAGTCATTTAATTTAAAATAAAAAGCAAAAAATCCCAAACCAAAATGCACACAACCTTGCAGTCCCGCTTGTCATTCTTCAGACTACTGATACTGCAGCTGATTTACCTTTTCTTTCTTTATGTGTAATGTGCAAGGATTTTAATTGAAAACAATGTTTTGGATCCCATGGTTCCTCTGTGTTGTACTGCAGGAATTGTCTGCATCAGCAAAATGCAGCAATATCTAGGTCAGTTTATTGCTGTATTCTCCATAGAGAGTATTCTATACTGATGACTGATTATTTGTCTTCCTACAGGAACACTTTTATTTTTTATAGAGTAGTTTTTAATTGCTTACAGCTGGATTTCTGTCTTAGAAAAAGAAAAAAATTCTGAAATACAATCAATATTCTTCATTGATTTTGTGGGGGAAAAAAACAACAAAGATTTTTGTTAAAGTTCTAGTAAATATTTAGGCTATGTGATGATACTGCTTTCCAGCATGAAATGAGATGGTGCTAAAGATTATCAAAATCACATGCAAACGTTAAATAAGAGATCTTTTTGACCCTTGGTATTGGACACTTTGATGAAAAGACTATGAATGCAAATTCCAACAATGATTTTCTGTCTTTAAAAATGCTAAACTTGTGGTCTTGGTTTCCCTGTGTGCCCCCTAACTACCTGTAGTAGTTGAATCGTGTAAGCAGGGATGTACCCTCCAGCTTGTTTTCTAGATTTTGTGCAAGACTATCATGGTCTTAATCACAGTTGGAGATGAAACAGCATGCAGACACTCATCAACTCCACCTCTCTTCCTCCCCCACCCAGCGGAATGGGGAGGAGAACCAAAGCGAAATTCGCATGTTGAGATAAGAACAGTTTAATAATTGAAAATAGAGTGAAATACAGTAATAATGGTAAATTATAATAATGATAATAAAAAGGGAATGAACAAGTGATGCACAATGCAGCTGCTCACCATCCACTGGCCACAGCCCGACCTCCTTTCCCGAACCCAGATCAGCCCCTTCCAGGTAATTCCCCCCCAGTTTATATACTGGGCATCATGTTCTGTGGTGTGGAATATCCCTTTGGTCAGTTTTGGTGGCCTGTCTCTGCGGTGCTCCCTCACAGTTTCTTTTGCTCACCTCCTCACTGGTGGAGCAGGAAACAAGGAAAAAAATTCCTTGACTTGGGATAAACACAGCTTAGCAAAACCCCAAACATCAGTGTGTTACCAACACAGTGCTCATTCTGAATCTAAAACAGCACTGTAACAGCTACGGAGAAGAAATTAACTCTACTCTAGCTGGGAGAAAACCTGGGACAACATACCAGAAGAAATACTAGGTGGCACCTCCAGTGTGCTGTTTGCTACAGCTCAACCGCTATTTTTAGCTTGCTTTTGGACAAAATTCAGTTGTACAGAATTAAGTAGAAGTGAAAAATAGATTAAAAAATCCAAACAACCCTCTCAAACAACAAAACTGGATAAGTAACTGACTTAGTAACATACTAAAAGCCTCCCAGCTCCAGAGAAGAGTAGAGAAGTGTAGTTCTTGCTGTCTTTTTCCATTGTCAAGAACACACAGGAAGAGAAATAGGAGAATCTGGTGGAAGGAACAAGTCAGTCATCCTCTCCTTAAGATGCTTGGCAAAAGGATGCGATGTAGAGGGATGTTGGTGGAGTGCTGGTGTGTGGACATGTCAGAGCTTAGTGAAACAAAGGGAGGTAGTGCTGAGCGCACAAGTATAGTGCAAGTATAGTTGTGTTGTTCTGTGAGGATGAGAGGTGCTTTACGTTTTAGCTACTCTTAATCATTTTCACCATCCTATGACTTTCATTTGTGGAATGCTCTTTACTGCTGAAAAAAATAATTGAATGGTATGAAATAGGGGCAACTAGCAGGTTTCTTCAGGCTTTTGTGAAATTTCTTGTTTTCCTAATGGTGCTACAGTAATTTGAGTAGGCTGGAAATGTGTGGCTTCATGAAGTGCATTTTTGAGTTTCCTTACTCCAGTGGATTTTGCTACTGTTGATAAAGCAGATGAGTCAGTGGCTATTAGTTTGTATGTTTTCTAGCTATCTATTTTGATTTGTGCTGAGTAGGTAACTTGTATGGGAAAAAAAGTTTGGTGTTCAGTTATCAGTCAGTATTGGTGAATAGAAATATTTACACATGTATCTTCTGTGTGTCCAGGAGTCTGGTGATACTAGCAGTTTTAACTAGGGATCTTTAATTCTTCTTTATACAGTTAGGATTATTTTATTTCCTTTCATTTTCCTCTGGTTACTGTTTTAATCCCCTCAGTGCCCTGTGTCTTGGTTTAACCCCAGCCTGAAGCAAAGTGCTTGCTCCCCTTATCCCCAGGTAGGATGCGGAGGAGAATTGGGGAAAAAAAGGTAAACCCCATGGACTGAGATAAGAACAGTTTAATAATTGAAATAAACTATTATGATAATATAATAAGAATTAAATGTGAGGCAAGGAGAGAGAAAGGAATAAAACCCAAGAGAAAGTCTGCCAGTCAGCCAGACCTTGACTGATGATGTTGACTCATTCCACAGCCATGATCAGCCCCTCCTGGCCAATTCCCCTGAGTTTATACACTGGGCATGACATTCTGTGGTCTATCCCTTCATCCAGTTCAGATCAGGTGTCACAACCATGCTCTCTCCTGGCTTCTTCTGAATCCCCTTGCTGTCGGAGCATGGGAAACTGAAAAGTCCTTGGTGTGTAGAGTAAGTGCAACTAAGCAAAAACCAAAACACATCAGTGTGTTACCAACATTATTCTCATACTGAATCCAAAACACAGCACTGTACTGGCTACTAGGAAGAAACT
Source organism: Corvus cornix cornix (assembly GCF_000738735.6). Lineage (NCBI taxonomy): Eukaryota > Metazoa > Chordata > Aves > Passeriformes > Corvidae > Corvus > Corvus cornix. Next base: position 62,529,999 of record NC_046357.1, read on the forward strand.
TAGTTCTGTCCCAGCTAAAAAAAGGACCCCTGTCTGCTGCTTTTCCAAATTCTTGTCTAGAGTCTCTCACAACTCTCAGACATCCCTTGTCCATGCTTTCACAAGCTTCCAGAGAAAGTACTGGCATTTATGAATACTGCTCTTGTTGCTTACTGTGTCTGTTTTGTGGGACCACTTGGTGACTTTCTCTCAGTATAAATGTATGTAAATTTTACTGCCTGCTCTCAGGGGTAGCGTCACACTAGGTGATTTTACTAGTCATTGTAATGATTCTTTTGTACTGCAGCTCCTTTTAAGACGTGATTTGTTTTCCGATGGTGGTGCTGGGAAGCTTTTTGTTGTTATCTGATATGTAGAACCTGACAAGTCTACCAACCTTTTCTACTTGAAACTAGGGGTACTTAAGTATTATTGCTCTCTTTCATAAAATTAAGTCAGTAATTACTCATGCATTCTTCAGTGGTAGCTGCTTAGCAACTGCTTTTTTTTGTTGTTTTCCATGGATAGGTTAGATCAAAGTGCTGGCCTGCAGGTTGTATTTTTCCTTTTGGTGGGATGAAGTGCAGTTGTTTTGATGTTAGGTTTGATGGATTTGTTTGCCACTGCATTCATTAGCTTCACATCAAAAAACTGACAGGCTGTTAAATGAAACTTTGGCTTAGATTTTCAGCTTGACTGTTTCAAGACCTATGTGAAGATATTTTGGTTTTGTGCTGCAGCAGCCTCAAGCAGTTATGACTGTTTCAAAGGGAAGAAAAGTTATTTAATATCTTGATTTATTTGGGTACAAGAAAGTCATTGTCTTGAAGACAGCCATGTCCAGCTTATGTTATCCAAACAGTGTATTTATTTTGAAATATATATCGACACACAATATGTATGATTTAACTAATTTTATCAGAGGAGAAATGATACTTACTACACAAAACCACTTCCACCTGTCATAATTTATTGAGGTAATGTTTGTTTTCTACTGAGGATTATGTTTAGGTTGCTTTTGTACAATGAAGTGTCTGCTCAAAAAGAAAAAAAAATACAACTCAGTTGTACCTTTTTTTTTTTCAAATGTGGGTGAGTTAAACTTAAAGGTTTAAAAAGTAGGTTTAAAAAGTATCTCCTTACCCCAACTGCAGTGGTTTAACACTGAATGTCAGAAATAGCTATGTGCATATGCTCATGAGTTATTTACCTATCAACTTACTCTATCAGTTTGATTTTTAGAACTTTACTTTTAAACACTGCATGTTGATATATTTGATACCAGTCTGCAACAATACCAGCATCATTCATGCTGTACAAATCAATGTTTTTACTTGCTAGATCATAATTAGCCATCTTATATCATTGACTTGTCTGCTAATGAAATTTTACAAGGTTTCTGGAACCAGACATGCTTTCCATTTCTGGTCTGTATTGTTAGTCCACTACTTCAGAACAAATCTTGTGCATTCTGCATTTTGACATTTCACTTTATAATCACAGTGTCACTCTCTGCTTTGCAGTTTCCATGGAATTTTCTCTTCTATTTTTTATTTCTTTTATATTGATCTGTTACTTATATATATATATATTTTTTTTTTATCTTACTGCCATCATTTACTGCCTCTGTTTAGTTCTTATATCACAAATTCATAATTTCCTGAGAACAGCAGCTCTTAAAATTTCCTACTCTAAAGTTGCTGCTGGAATGGGAGAATGTCTGTTTCCCACTGGGCAGTAACTTGCACATTTCTGGATTTCTAGCACTGTGACATCTTGAATTAAGTATTAGGTTTTAGGAGTAGAAAGGAATAGTAATGATCACAGTATTTTTACCTGTTCTAGTAGAATCATATTCTGTTGGGTTTTTTGCACCTTCCTCTTTTGGTAGAGCATCTGGTTATAAAGTCATAGGAAATATTGTATGGTGGTGTTTCTGTCTCCTCACAGTCTGAGCTATGTTATGTGCAAGTACTGTTGTTGTCTGTGAGTAGTGTATTCTGTGGTTCTGAAGTTCCAGTGTATTCTCATTAATCTTTTCCAACACTAGCACAACTTTTTTTCTGTGTGATGTAGAGTATGTGTAAATAGCATTATGCATGTATGTTTCTGGCACAGGGCTCTCATGCAAGTTGCTGCACTGTTTATTAAATAAAAGTCAAACCAACAATACTACCACCTCTTCTTTCTTACATGGAGCTTTGATTAAGTAAGGAGAGGAGAATTCCATAAAGTAATATTTTAAATGTTGGAGTACATTCTGGCAACTGTGAGTGAGTAGAAATGATGGAATCTAATCCTCCTCTTTCTTTCTCTACGTGATATTTAAGAGGTTCCATGTATCAGCGTAAAAAAATATACCAAGTTGGCATATTTGGTGTATGTTTAGAAGTTTTTGTTTTATAGCAGCTTTCACTTAACTTTTCCTTTTTAAAAAAAAAAGTCAGTAATTTACAATAAACTTGCCTTTTCAGAATATAATTTATATAAAATTTTGAGTAAATCAATACAGTTTGCCTTTCCTTACTTCTTGTGAGAATGCAGATTATATTTATCCTCAATTTGCTGAGGAAAAAGTTTTGCCACTATGTACATTTCTGTCTATATATTAATGTCATAGCCTGTAGAGAGATACTATTTTCATTCCAGATTTTTAAACAGAGTAGAATTTAATGTAGAAATTATTTTCATAAATATGAGATTCACCCCATGGACTCTTTGGGCTTGAATCAGCTGCTGAAACACAGGTGTCTGACACCATCTGAGATATTCTACCTTCCTATGTCTAGGCTGAAGACTACCAATTTCAACGAATCCAGTGTAATATTTAGAGCTCAGTCAGACATTGTATATACCAGAATGCGGTTCAGGTGTCAGTGCATGCCTGGGCAACTGAACTGGGTCACTTGTCATTGTATTCTTTTATTGATACTCTTTGCAAATGTAAGACTCAGTCTTAACTGCACTCTCGTACTCTGAGAGGAAGTCAGTTCTCTAGTCTTGCTAGATTAATTTTGTGTTTTGGCACTGGAAGGTCGTGACCTATAGTGATAGGCTGAAAGGTGACTTAAATGTTAGGGTTAAGGTCTCTTAAAACTGCCACCACCCAACCTTTCTTCTCACAAAGCAAAACTTCCAAATACTACTACTAGTACTAGTTACATTTCTTTATTCATTTATTCAATTTGGAACCATTTTAATGCTGCATTTGAACCATCAGAGAGTTCAAGATACTAGAAACCATTCTGCTGTGTTCCTCCATGCAGTTTCATATTGTCTTTGACATGGTTTGGAACTCAAATGATTCTTTTAATGTTTTGTTTGTTATTGGGTTTTGTTAGGTTGTTATTCCACTTTTTTATTCCTTTTTCATCTCTTCTGTATGTAGAGGTAAAACTTTGTATAAGGATGATTCTCACTCAGCTACCTAATGTGTTTACTGGGACAACCTACACCTCTGCTGGTCCTGCAGTAGGTACTGTAGTTGCTAGTTTGGTACAGGCCAAACATCGTAGAGATAAGCATGCAATTTTCTCACTATTTTTCTGAGAGTCTGGGGAATATTATCTAAAAATGAAGAAGAGAGTAACAGTATCATATATTTGAAACACATGATTTATTTACTTCCTGCTTCTGAAAGAAAACACTGTAAGTATAAATGCACAATTCCTTGATTTAGAGCAGTAGAGAAGGCTTCTATGAATGAAGAGAAATAAATTATATATTCACATCCTGAGGTAACTACACCAGGGTAAATAAAGTGTAGGCATTACTTCTAGTACCAGTGAGCTTATGTAGCCTAGCAGATATGTGAAACAGGAGCTGAACACACGCAGATGCCTCAGCTGCATGTTTAGTCTCTCCGCTGTGATTGCTACTTGAATGAGTAGAACTTGTTCATATGCTACAAGTTAGAAATTATTAAGCTTTGAAAGTCTTGAAAAGGGTCTTAAATGAACTGTGTAAATTGCACCGGTTTGATTTTGGATAAAACCCACAACGAAACATATTGCTATGCTTTACAAAAAGGAGGAGAAACAATTTTCTGAAATGTTTTATAGCAAAAAAAGTTGAATTAAGACCTCAGTGCTAGTGTGGTTGTGTTCAGTTTTTAAAGTTTGTCTTTCTGCCTGAAGTGCGCACAACCTTTATGTTGCTGGGAAAAATGGTAGAATCAATCACCTTGAAGGTGTCATCTTTTTCTGACAATATATAGAGTCACCTCTTAATTGATAAAATATTAATTGTGATAAAATATTAACACAAAAAAAACCCGCATTAAAGTTTTCGGGAATGTGCACTTCCATTTGGTTCATTACAAGACCTTGTACATGAAATAAGTTACTTCATTCTTTCATAACTAATGTAACCAAGTAAGTTCAGTTAAGACTTTCAGTGTGTTCTCTGTATGTAATATGTTCTTATATGTTCAAAAACCTTATCAGATAAATTATTGTCTTTTAGATCTTAATAACAAAATCACCTGACCTTACCTTTGCCATGTAACATCCCATGTTCTTGGGATTCTGAGGGAGAATTTTGACCTGAAGTTTCATATATTTCTATGTATCTATATGTAAAAAAACATTGTTTGCCCTAGAAAGCTAGAACAGTGCCTGCTTCTAAAGGGTAGTCCAGTTTAAAATATCCAGGAAACACCTGAATGAAAAATAAAAGATATTGTAGGCAGATTCGTATTTTGTGTGAGACAGGTATTCTGCCATGTACTCATCAAGTACTTGTCTTGTGAATGGAGAGAGTTGGTAACTTGAATAGAGCTATTCAATTGCTTGTGCAATATGGGTCTCCACAATCGAATGGACAGTGATAGTGTATTACCTTTGTACAGAAAAAGTCTGTAGAGTAAAGTGGATTTTTCTTACCCTGACTTTCTTGCTCAAATCCAATATGTAACCTAATCAGTACTTTGTTTCATAAAAATGATGTGTCTAGCACATAATGGCTAATTTAGAATAGTATGGAATTTTACTGACTGCTGTGCTGCTTAGAAAGTTGTTACAAAACAGTTTGACTTGGAAAAGCTTTGAATGCAAAGAGAATAAATTTAATGCGAATGCCTTTAATTGAATTTTGCTTAATTTAAATAATGTAATTTGTATTGATTATGCTGCTGCAGTTCATTTGGATTTTTGTTTTTAATTAAGATTCAGTAATCTTGTTTTACCTTCAAGAGCTATTCATAAAATTACTGTGAATAGAAAGCATGTTAATTAAGTTAACACTTATATACATTTATTAAACCAAAAGCATGTAATAATTTTTTTTCTCCATGAAGGCACTGTATACACAGTAATATTTATTAGAAGGACAACAGTGCAATTTTTCTTGAATTTTTCTTTTTTTCCCCTTACCAAGTCCAACCTCAATAGTCCTCACATAGTCCTAGAACAATGTGGGTACATTTTTGCTCCACTTGCCTCAGAAGCTGCCAACACTACCTTCTGAAGCTGACGGGATGATTACTAAAGTGCAGCATGAGCCTGTAACTTCCTTGGGCATCCTGTAATTTGCTGTGGGATTTCTCCCTATTAGCTGGTGTCTGTGCAGCATTGAAACACAGTCTCAAACTTGAATGCTCGCATAATAATTTTCCGGCAAGGGAGTTGCCCGCTGATAGAACTGCCTATGTTGAGAGCAATCCACAGTGAAAGGCTGGCTGTATGAACTGAGGCCATAAATGCTGTGCTAAGATTTATTGCTATTACTTTGGTTTCTTCCCCTCCCTTTGTTAGGTCTGTTAGCAGGTTGAAAAGAGTTTGAGTCACGGTGGGTGATATACTTGCATTTTCTTATGAGTGTGCATGTAAGTCTTTGCAAATACTTGTGCAGACAAAAGCTTTCTAAGTGATAACCTTAAAAACCAGGTTTTGAACTTTAACATTTAGTTTACCTGAATTCATTCAAAAAGCTGATCTGATGTTGACTCACTAAGTAGAAGTCTTTTTTGTTAGAAATAAGTATTTCAGCTACTGGTAATGCCGTGGTACCGAGTAAATTCTGTCAGATAATCTGCCGTAAGGGGACACCTTCTCCTTTTCCCCAACTGCCTGCAAGAACCTCGTAGCGAGGTGGGGGTTGAGCTTTTCTCCAAGTCACAAGGACAAGAGCAAATGGTCTCAAGTTGCACCAGGGGAGGCTTAGATAAGACACTAGGAAACACTTCTTCACGGAAAGAGCGTCAGGCATTGGCCAGGCTTCCCAGGGATGTGGCTGTGTCACCATCCTGAAGGAATTTAAAAGACCTGTGGATGTGACCCCTTGGGAATGCTTCAGTGGTGGCCTTGGCAATGCTGAGTTAATGGCTGGACTTGATTATCCTAAAGGTTTTTTTCAAAAGTTAATGATTTTATAATTTTTTTAATATTTCCTTTGTTTGTCTTGTTTACCCTGTCTGTATGGCATAAACAAATACCAGTAAGTTTTATGGAGAATTAGTTCACTATATTTCCTTTAGTTTTTTTCTTCATACGCTTTTCCATATTAAAAAAGAATCCTACCATCAGTACTTTCTAGCATGTTCTTTTCTATTAAGAAAAGAGGAAAGGAGAAAAGTAAACTTTGATTCTTATTCTTGTGGTAATAAGTGATAAGAATTAAGCAAATAACATTAAGGTCTCTGACCACTTGGCAAAGGAACTGCAGCTCATATTTGACAATGGTATCTAAGATTTCTCTATAGACACAGATTAGTCATTATTGCTCTGATGCCACTTTGAAACTTGTAGGTATTTAAATTTAACTGCACACACCCGAGAAATACTTTAATTTCTTGTATCATATATATGTATCATATATGCATATACAATACTGCTCCTATGTACAATAGCCACCAAGCAGAATACAGTGTCCTAAGATGAAGGTTTCATCCATATGCTAGAGAATTTTGACAAAATAAAACCGTATTAAGAATGTATATGCCAAGACTTCCTAGGCAAAATTTCGGAATTTCAGTAGCACTTTTGGAGTGGTGTAAAGCAACACAATTACACTAGCTTTAAAAAATTATCTAACTCCACTGAATTTAAAGATGACATTAAGTTTACAGTATAATACAATAATAGAGATGCATATTGAAGGCATAAAACATTTAACAGTTTGTACTGGGAAAGCTGTACACCAGGTAGTAAACTATCTTTTAAAAACGTAAGAAATACGAAGCCAGAAAACTGTCAGGGAGGTACCTCCAGGGAATACCACCTCACCTTTGCTACATCTGAAGATGCAGTTTGCCATTCTTGAAGTTCAGCTGAATCAATTTTAGAGCTGCATGACGTTCATATCTTTTAAAACCCAAAGTCAGTTTTACCTGCCACAATTAACTGCTGTGTATCCATGGTTCTCTCAACTTTGTTTCATTGTACTAATCATAGAAATTTCAAATAATCAAATGTATAGGTTATCAAATGCATTTCGGAGTTTAAAATTAACTTTAGAGTTGCTGCCTTATCTGGGGGCTATTAAAAACAGAATTTTCCTATTCGAGGGAGAGACCAGTCTGAACATTAGATGTGTACAGAGATTCTCAAAACTTTCATTACTGTTAACATGTGCATACAAAGCACAGGGGGAAAAAATATTCATTAACTTTTCCCTTTGAAGCATATTCCATCTCATTAACAAAAATAATCATTAGTGCCTAAATTTGTAAGTTTCTGTTATTTGAGAACTTTCTCATGAAGGTGTTTCTCAATCTCCAGTGTCAAGTAAGAGCTCACTCTATTTACTGGGCTGTTAAACTAGCGCAGCTGATTTTACCCTTTACACCACATCATTGTATTAACTAATATACTAACGAGGTTGCTATTGGAAAGGTTTTTTCCAATTACAAACAAGTCAATGCAGAAAATGCCTCTGACTGAAACTTTTTCTTAGTAATAGAAACTAAGGCTTTATATAAGCCTTAACACTGATTAAAATCAGAGAATATCGAAAAACAGTAAAAAACTTCTGCTGAATAAATTGCCCACTTTTTTGGTTTTGCACACGTACTTCATTACCTATACATCCATGGCTACAAGCTTTCAGAAGGGACAGGGGAGGAAGTAGAGGCAGTGCAATGGCTCTCTGCACCAGGGAGTGCTTTGACTGCATAGAGCTCTAAGTGATGATAGGGTTGTACAACTATGGGTAAGAGTCAGGGGGGCTGGCAACGCAAACATCCTGGTGGAAGTCTGTTATAGACCACCCAACCAGGATGAAGAGGTGGACAAAGTATTTTGTGAGCACCCGGGAAGAAGTAAACTCATGACCACTAGACCTTGTTCTTAGGAAAAGCTTTAACTTGCCAGATGCCTGCTGGAAACTCAACACAGCAGAGAGAATGCAGTCTAGGAAGTTCCTGGAATGCATGAAAAGTAACTTCCTAACACAGCTGGTAAGAGCCTATCAGGATTGAGGCCCTGCTAGACCTGCAGTTTACAAACAGAGATAACCATGAAATGATAAGAGTTTTCAATTCTTGGTAAAGTAAGGAAGAGGGTCAACAACACCTCCACCTTGGACATTCAGAGGACCAACTTTAGCCTATTCAGGACACTGGTTTGGAGAGTCCCCTGCACAGTCATGAAGGCTCAGGAGCAGGCCACCCCTATGGGTTGAAAGATGAGATGGTGGGGAGAATGTGTGGCTTGGCTGAAAGGGAGCTTTCACAGGAACTCAGTGAAAAGGAGAGAGTTTATGACCTTTGGGAAAAGGGGCAGGCACCTCTTGATTAGTACAAGGATGTGATGAGATCATGTAGAGAGAAAATTAGAAAGGTTAAAGTTCAACTACAACTGGCCACTGCTGTCAAAGACAATAAAAAGTGTTTCTATAAATACATCAACAGCAAGAGGAGGGCCAAGAAAAATCTCCATGCTTTATTGGAAGCAGGGGGGACCACAATCACCAAGGCTAAAGAAAAGGCCGAGGTACTTAATGCCTTCTTTGCCTCAGTCAGAAAGCTATCCCACAGCAACCTCTATCTCAGCAATCTGAGCTGGTAGTCAGGGACAGGGAGTAGAACAGATCCCCTGTAATTCAGGAGAAAGTAGTTAGTGGCTTGCTGTGCCACTCAGATACTCTATGGAGCCAGATGGGATTCACCCAAGGGAGGGTGAGGGAGATGGTGGAAGAGCTCACCAAGCTGCTCTCCATCATTTATCACCAGTCCTGGTTAACTGAGGAGGTCCCAGAGGACTGGAGGTTGGCGGTGTGATGCCCATCAACAAGAAGTGTCAGGGAACTAGAGGTCTGTCAGCCTGACCTCAGTGCCAGGAAAGGTTATTGGACAGATTATCTTGATTACGATCACACAGCACGTACAGGACAACCAGGAGATCAGGCCCAGCCAGCAGAGGTTTGAGAGCAAGCAGGCAGGTCTTGCTTGACCAACATGATCTCCTCTTATGAGCATCCATGGACTGGACACAGGAAAAACTATTGATGTTGTCTGCCCGGATTTCAGCAAAGCCTTTGATACTGCCTCACAACATTCTCCTGGAGAAACTAGTAGCTCATGGCTTAGACAGACACACTGTTCGCTGCATAAAAAATCATCTGTATGTCTGGGCCCAGAGAGTGGTGGTGGATGGAGTTACATCCAGCTGGTGGCCGGTCACCAGTGGTGTTCCCCAGGGCTCAGTACTGGGGCCAGTTCTGTTTAATGTCGTTATGGATAACCTGGATGAGGGGATTGAGTGCACCATCAGTCAGTTTGCAGGTGACACCAGCTGGGTGGTAGTGTTGACCTGCTGGAGGGTAGGAAGGTTCTGCAGAGGGATCTGGACAGGCTGGATCGATGGGCTGAGGCCAATTGTGTGAGGTTCAACAAGGCCCAGTGCCAGGTCCTGCCCTTGGGTCACAACAACCCCAGGCAGTGCCACAGGCTGGGGCAGAGTGGCTGCAAAGCTGCCCACAGGAAAAGGACCTGGGGGTGCTGGTGACAGCTGAACATGAGCCAGGGTGTGCCCAGGTGGTCAAGAAGGCCAATGGCATCCTGGCCTGTACCAAAAACACTGTGGCCAGCAGGACCAGGGCAGGGATTGCTACCGTGAGGCCACACTTCAAATCCTGTGTTCAGTTCTGGGCCCCTCACTACAAGAAAGACATGGAGCTGCTGGAAAGAGACCAGAGAAGGGCAATGAAATTGGTGAAGGCTCTGGAGCACAAGTCCTGTGAGGATTGGTTGAGGGAGCTGGGGTTGTTCATCCTGGAGAAAATGAGGCTCAGGGGAGACCTTATCACTCTCTACAACTGCGTGAAAGGAGGCTGTAGCAAGGTGGGGGGCAGTCTCTTCTCCTACGCAAAAAATGACAGGACGAGAGAACATAGACTCAAGCTGCGCTAGGAGAGGTTCAGGTTGGACATCAGGAAGAAGTTTTCACTGACATGGTGGTCAGGCACTGGAAGAACAGCCCAGGGGAGTGGTGGAGTCATCATCCCCTGATGCGTTCAAGAAACAATTGGATGCGGCACTTAGTAAACTACAGTGTAGTTGATAACAGTGGTCTTCAGTCAAAGGTTGGACACAGTGATCTTGGAATTTTTTTCTAACACTACAGATTCTATGATTCTATGCTGTACACAAAAGAAAGGAAGACATGCACACCACAGAACAAGATTTCAGTCTAGAATATCTTCAGTTATATACACCTCAAACAGTTGCTTTATTATCTTGTACTACAAGTTTTCTGATTAAAGAAGAAAAAAATTGAACTTGTTTCTTTAAACTTTGAGGTTTCACTACTTATGTTTCTTTCCAGGTACCAAAATTCCTAGTTCAACTAAAGTGCTTTCACAAACAATAGAGCTTAAAGGAGATTTAAGAGCAGAAGTCAGTTGTCTTCACATATATTAACCTCTGTGTATGTAGCTTCAGCTTAAAAATATCCACAAACAGAACTGGTTTTGAAGAACAATAAATACATTCAGCTGCAAACAAAATTCACTACTGCGAGGAATATATATTGCTGGAAGTATAATACCTACTATCAAAATAACAGCTATAAATAAAATTTGAATGGCAGCTTAAGGTATTACCTGATGGAATAGTTGTCCCTTTCTCATCACCTGCCTGAGATTCTCACAAAGAAATAACCACAGGAAATATTTCCTTACACATCAATTTTCTGCACTATGACTTACCAATTTTGCAGCTTTTCCATAATCAATCCATCGAATGGTGGCAAAGTTTGTTGACTCTGCACAATTAAAACCATGGTTAAACCCTGCATGGTATCCATATGGGAAAGTGATCATAAATTCTCCTGCCTCTTGGGTAACCTGTAATAATAAAAAAAAAAAAAACCACAGAAGGCCAAAATAAATAAACTTTAAAAAACCTCAAAGTGAACCACATTACAAAGCAGTTCTGGTCCTAAAGCAATAAAAACTATATATGCCTTTATAACTAACTAAAACAAATAATTTTTTTACCTTGCACAGAGATGAGATTTAATACAAACAGAAACAAACAGAAACAGTATACTTGAGACAATGCTCTTTACTCTAAAATACATAGCTAGGTGTAATACTTAACAAATTCAGAAAGAACTCAAAAAAGTTAATCTTGGAGCAGAGGTTCACTGATAATAAAATCTGGAAGTAAAAAGAACTAGAAGACAGTATGAAGAACATATCATTTTTACTGGCTGAGAGGAAGCAAAGACAGGCTAGATCAAAATACCCACAATTACCATGCCTAAATGTGCAGAATATCTCAAGATAAGGCTATTAAACACAAGTTTTAATCTGCCACTGTCCTTCCCCTCTTTCTCTTTAGGCAAAATTTTAGAGAGCAGAAGCACGTTGGCACTACTGGCAACAAGAATTTCACATAACTAAAGGACAAGTGGGATAGAGGGAAATTCTAAAAGATGAAAAGCTTGACTACAGTTAAACTCTGACATTGTTGTAGAGATTGAGCAAGGGTAATTTCAAAAGACTTCAATCAAAAGAAAAGTGTGCGAAGACCACTGGCTCAACAAAATATTACAGAAAGCAGGGGGGAAAAAAGGAAAAGAAAAAGCCAACCTAAAACTCACTGCACAGTAATTATATTTTTGTATCTACAAAAATAACCCGAATTCACACTAGTTTTAAGAGAGGTATCAGACTTAAAAAGCTTTTAGAGTAAACTACAAAAAAAAAAAATGTGTGGTAACATAAACAAATCACTGGTCAGATTATTCTCTTTCAAGAGAGAAATCTCATCTTCCTATTACTAGGATGGACTGCTGCTCTCCTACATGGAGAAAAGAGGAGACAGCACTTCTTGTCAACCACTAATATTCTCTCCACACAGTGACAGCTTTAATCTCTTAAAGTCAGACCACCAGAGACTTTATCAAGGACAGGCTAGTCAGAGACTTCAAATAGCACACTGTCTTCTGAATTATCTGATAAGAGTTAATGAATAAAGTAGATTATACAAAAGTAAATAATTAAAAGATATTCTCCATGCTCTGTTTGATACACATTCTACATAAAACACACATCAGACAACAGGCCCACTAAAAAGCAAACAGATCCATTTAAATGAAGCAAATAATCTGAGCAGTGACTGATGACTATTCAACAAGACGCATTTGTTGATTACAGGAAAATAAGGAGACTTCTTAGAGTCTAAATAGGTTGTTTTCAATGTGTGGCAATGCTTTGCACAAGCAATACAGTAAGAAAATCTGAAGGACAAATACGACTCTTTTTAAGGGAGTACCCTTATGACTCAAAATCAGAAAAAGGGTTAAATTTTAAACAATCACCAAAATTAAAGCTCACAACTTCAAACATTTTTCTTTTTAATGTCATGTCCTAAATCTCAGCCTTCTACTGGTATAGCTGTCTTACATTCAATGTCTGCTTTTACAATCTCCTTCAAAATTGTTATCTAATAGTTTTATAAATTCTTTGTGTGCTTTTTTGCCCAATGCAAGAACACACAGGGTTAACACTTCAAAGAGATCTGGTTTTGATTGTATTAAGGGATGAAGGAAAGAGAGGAAAACAAGAAAAATAGCCAACGAGGCTAGAGAAAAAAAATGGATCTTACATTTTGCACGGTTAAATTTTTTGTAGATTCATATTTAGTATATACATGCAAATGCACATATAGTTGCATATATTGTAACTGTTACTGCAGCACTTTAACAATCGCCGTGGGAATGTTTAAGAAAGATTATTCTCAACGCTAACGATTCCAAAATTTATCTCAATACACCTTCCCACTGCTGACAGTTTAGCAGGTGTTCTATTGCAACAAGCAGCAGTTCAGCTGCCACCTGGTAGGCGTAGGCTGACTTATCAGCATTCAGCACATTTCCACTTCTATCACTTTGAGCCATGAGAGATCACAGCCTGGTTCTCTCTATTCACTTTCTCACTGAATCCCATTAATTACAATTACACTTGGGTACAGTCTGCTTCCTCCAAAGACTAGGTGATAGAACCAAACTTAAATATTTAACTGTTTATAGCACTTTTTTTTCCTTTTTCCCCCCATCTTTTTAGAGGATTATTATCCTCTAAATTAGAATACAGAAATAATCAAGACACCAAAATACAAAGATCAACTCCCTTTCCCCACCTCACATGTGTCATAATGAAAATAAGTATGCTGGCATTCTGCAATATGCTACTTTAAACACCAACTACTGAAAATTATACTGTTCAGAGTAATGTTCTGTAAATTCAAAACTATAAATCGGGTTATAAAACCTTCCAGCTTGGAAAGTTTCACCTGCCACTTCATGATAAAGCACAAGGCTATGAAGGGAATCACTATATTTACCTATATATTACAAAAACTGAACTCAGCAACTACATCTCCATATGATAATACATCATTCAGAAAACAAACTACTTATTTTATGAGTAATTTATTCAAAAAAGCTTGCTTTCCCAGGTAGGCAGGGTCATTCTAAATGCCTACACTTCCTCAATTTTACCCATAGGTTGACTTAAGCATGAAAAGTGAAGTGATATTCCAAAAAGGCATAAAACACATCTGTGTCTTCATCCCACCTGTGTTGCCAACAGGACTGATAACACAGAGGTGTCCTGGTTCTTGCCAGCCATGTCTTACACAGCATCAAGGCCTTTTCTGCTCCCCACATCATGCCGCCAGTGAGAAGGATGGGGGTGCACAAGAAGCTGGGAGGGGACACAACCAGGACAGCTGAGCCCATGGTATCCTGCTCAGTACATAAAGCTGTGATAAAAAGAAGGCAGGGCAATCGTTTGGAGTGGTGACATTTGTCTTGCCAAGTCACCATTACGCATGACAGGGCCCTGCTTTCCTGGGAATGGCTGAACACCTGCCTGCCCATGGGAAGTAGTGAACGAACTCCTTGTTTTGCTTGGCTTCGGTGCACAGCTTTCCCTTTCCCTATTAAACTCTCTCTATTTCAAACTATGAGTTTTCTACCTTTTATCATTCCAATTCTCTCCCCATCCCACCAATGGGGAGTGAGCAAGCCCCTGTCTAGTGTTTAGCTTCCAGCTGGGCAAAAATATACATGAAAATATTCACATTATTATTATTATTATTATTTTGTTTCATACTGTTAGAAAAACACCAACTAAACCAGACAGGAAGCACTGCATTATCCTATATTTTAGGCCAGGGAACCTGTTAAGCAAAATTTGTACACACGTGCCCACATTATATCGATAAATAAACAGCACATAGACAAAAACAGAAACCACAACAGTAAGCAAGGTGTGTGGCAAGGATAGTTTACGCAACTACACTGCAGTGGGAATAAACTGAGAAAAAGTGTATATTGCTTGGTTCTTCTGAACAATTTAAAACAATCTGTGCAATGGGAAACCAGGAATCATAGCCCTTTAATGATCAAAAGTCATTTGAAAATTCAGTGTTAAGATAAACAGATATTCAGGCAGGAGACCTTCTGAATCAAGCTCTAGTCTTCTAAGTAGGTTTACAGAACTCCAAAATTTAAAATTTTAGAATTTACAAAGTGTATATAGAATAAGTACACTTTAAAAACCCCAAAACAATGCATTGAAAATATTTCATTAGCGGGCACCTATAGGAAGTTCAAAGTGGAAAACAATGATACAGAAAATCTCGTAGAAAGCAAAAGAAACTGAATACTTTACATGTTTTTAAAAGCAGCTATGTATTAAATTCATCCACAAAGACGATTATTCTTTCTCAGTTTCTGTTTGTATAATGTTGTTATCAAACATTTATTCTACCACTACCTGACAGTCAAGAATAATCATTCACTCTTTTTCTACTATGTTACAGCTTTTAAAATAGATTTTAAATTAGGTAATAGTTCTTCTGACTTCATTCCACCTTAAACCTTTCAGATCCTAATAAAGTTACATTTAACTGCATTAGAAAAGCAACATACAGACATAAAGAAATTAAACACTTGTGTTAAAATATTAGGTATCGAACTTAAATTAGCAGTGAGTTAAGAACTGCTTCAGACAACAGAAAATCCCATCTAAGCTACCATGGAAATAAACTAAAAATAAGAAATTTTAGTAATGCCTTAGAAAAAAATCACAGGAAGGCGGTAATGGCTACAACTGTTTAATGGCAGAAAATTCCCGGCTAAAACTATTGGAAGTTCTAACATATATTTTCATGCAGCCACTACCTAAATACAAAAAAAACCTTTTGCCTCACCTTTACTATAACAATGTTTATACTAAACGCAATCTAATTTAATACATGAAAGTAGAGTGTAAAAAGAAACATTAACGTACCTTGTCAAAAGGAATTCCATACTTTTTTAATACTGAGGGAGAAATCAGAGTCATCTTGTGGCGAAGAAAAGCATCACATCCTTGAGAGCTGCTTGGAAAGAACCCTAATAAGGCAAGAAAAGCAAAACTGTACATCTTTTCATTAAATCAAATATGGTATCTTTGTAATATTTTTCAAAACTTAACAGTGTTTAAACTTGGTTTAGAATTTTTTATCATGTCATTCCTAGGTTCTGAGAGATTTCACAAAATCAAATGTATCTCCTAAGTTTTTCAACTGCTTTCCAGGGGCAGGGACTACAGGGTCTTCCTTGTTTGTCAAGAAGTGAAATAATTTAGAATAAACCTGGACCTGTATATTTAGGCGTATTTTCTTACCATTTAGAGAAATCATTGTTGCTGGGAGCTTTTTTTATGTTAATGTTCACTCTACACACATGAAAATCAACTGCAGTAAATAAATTTAGAAGGAGTCCTTGAAGACTAGGTTTACCTAGCACTCACAATCTACACAGTAAAAAATACAGCTTTCTAACTTCATACAATCTGCTGTGTATTCCTCTCATGTAAACGTTAGTTCATCATTCACAGAAGCAGCTTAATTCTTGGAAAAACACATTGATTATTCAATTACTAAAAAGAAAAACAAACAAACAAAAAAAAAAGAAAAACAGCAATCACTTTCAATCAACTATCTGAATTTTTTTAATGTCTTGAAGAAAAAAAAAAGAACAATAATTTTCCGTAATATATCGCTTTCTCTCTAATGTTAGATTTAATTTCTTCACTCTGGTGAGTCTTACACATTATGTTCATTAACCACCCTAAAACTCCAGAACAATTTTAAAGTTATCACATTAGAGTTGTTATATTCTTTGTACATTCAATCTAGCACACTCACCAGTACTGGAAGAGTAGTATTTTTCTGATTTCTCAGAAATAAGGTTAAGCAGCACTTAAACAGCAAAGGTATAATGTAGACTTCTGCTGGTCAGCATACAAGGAAGCCTGTAAAGTTGCCCTGAGACCAAATTTTATTGAAATTCATCATTCTTAATTTTTTTCTCACCAACAAGCACAGACTTCTTTACTCTGCCTTTGAATTGCAAATAATGTTGCAAGTTTCAAAAAGTACTATTTGATAGGCACAGTTTTATATATGTGTGGCTTCACTGACTAAAAGACAGTTAAAAGAAACTAGCCCACAATTAGCGAACTCCAGCAAAAAAATTGCAACTCTTTTTTCGCAATTAATGCCTATAACATAAATGATAGCAATCAAAACTTGAGAATCTACAGTTTATGAGCATCAAGAAATTGCAGTCCTGAGCAGTATAATAGTAGAAATACACAAGAACTTAGAGTGAAAAATGTGATTGAAAGTGATACTTGAGACTTGAGGGAAGAGCTGGTATGAAAAGTAGCTAAAAGCTTTATCAATTAAAGCAGAGGAGTTTGACTGAATTTTTCTTGAGAAAACAAATTTTGTACCAAATTATGTTACTGCAATATGCTTAATTAGCTCACTACAAGATGATAAAAAGCAAACGATGGGCAGACATCCAAAACTTAAGTTGTACCGCTCCAGCTCCAAGAGATCAGACATAGCTCTGGCAAGTCCAACCAGAAGGCAGGCCTGTTGCTGAATTCCAAGAAAGTTGCAAGTAACACAGAGCAGCAGAACACAACCTGCTCAAAATCCACTTCCAGAAATTTACAGGAGAACATCTGCTGTGGTTACAGAGCCCTCACAGTGAAATCGAAGTGCAGCCTATACATTCTGTACCACTATAACATATTTTTTGACTCGTCAAAGTCTACACTTTTTCAGCCTCATTCACCTTATTTTCTCAAAGGAACTCCCCTTCAATGAACAAGGAAGGAAAGGAAGGTAGTATTTCCTCATTACAAGATTCTCTTTATCAGAAAGTCTTTTGTCTGCCAGGCTAAATGTAAGGTCACACAAGCTTTTCTTCCAGAAAATAAAATCCCTGTGGGAGAACTGGCTAACAGATGTAAAAAGTACCGAATAGAGGGCTTTGCATTAGAAATATTACAAGACTCTTACAAAAACATTAAATGCAGGCCAATTCAAGATATGCCCACAACATTAAGATCCATTCTGAAATACCAAACTGATGTTAGAATTACCGGTTTCAAGGATTACCATGTAATCCTGCATGTTTAGTGAAATCCCACATCCAAAAGAAAAAATACTATCTAGAGTGTAACTACTATTCAAATTCTGTAGTACATTCATACTTTTAAGACACATGTGAAATCTAATTGAATCCATTAACATTAACCCATTAACTGTAAATCAGTTCTGCAAGAGCAGATATGTTGTAGGAATTCATATGTAATCCCAGTTTCTTGGATGATCCCGTGAGACATGGCAGACCTATACACTATTCATCTTCTTGGAAATGATTACAAAGAAACAAAATAAGAATTCAAAACAATTACTTCCAAGAAGCCAAGGAGAAATAATCACTCAGGGTAAAATGAAATAAGGTTGCTCATTGATTTATGTCCATGAGAAAAAGACAATCAAATTGAAAATTCTCCAATCCATGATTTACAGAAACACTGACATTTTTAACAGCTAGAGCAGAATTAGAACAGTCTACATGGTAAGTATGTGATTCAACACTTGGTGACCAAATGTTTGGGTACAAACAACTACAGTGAGAGTACCTTTATCCACCAAACTCAAGGTCCCTCTCAGCTTTTTAAAACCCTGATTTACCTAACACAAGCAGCAACAGCAGAAAGTATTTGAAAGCAAAAGCTTCAGACTGTATTAACAACCAAAATCATGCCCTTAGAAAACACCAAATATATACTCTTAACAGATCACATAGCCCAAAATACCTAGTCTTACCAATGCTATTTGTACAAACAAACTACTTTAACAGCAGTGTTGGGCTGGTGAAGACACATCCTTTGTCAATGCTATTCCACCTCAGCATGATGCTTCCATAGAATTTAAGGGTTTATAATCCAAATATATGCTAGATAGAAGTCAAAGCCTTCTCATTTTTGGGGGAAAGGTGGAAGCAGTGGACACTCAGCAGATTCCTAGCTGTGGGATCCTTATGTGTGTCTCTTCCAACTCAGAATATTTTGTGATTCTGTGACTGAGGAAGACAGAATTCACACACAGAAGGCAGTGCTGCCCTGAGTCTTTAAAGTGTATATGAAATGGTTCAGGGATATAGAACATATTTTAAAAAATAAGTCCAAATCTCTAAATTATTGAGAGACGGTGAGCATTGCTACCTGGCAGTCTCATTTTTCCTTTCCACCCTGAGAGTGTCCTTCCAACATATCACATGCAGCTCATATTAGATGACCACATCAATATCACACCTACCACTCGGGCAAACTGAAGTGGATTGGGTTCCATTCCCTGGTTGCTTAGCATTTTCAAGATATTTGGAATGCTCCTCTGTGCTACTAAGAACTTTCCTGTAGTGTTTTCAATTACATTGTCCAGCTAAAATTATATATGCACAGATTACAGTACTATTCCCGAAAGTATAATTCTTCAACTCCATTGGACTGAATAGGTTGGTTTGCTATATTATACCTTGAATGATCAAGGAAATCGCAATTTGGTCGCTAATAAAGTAATTATTTAATGACATCAGATAAAATCATACTCTTAAGGAACTTTCAAATCAAATCCTGCCTAGTGCAATGAATGAAGCTAGACATCCTATAATTTTCAACACTTCCTTACTCAAGACTTCACCTGAAATTCAAAGTTGCCGCACTTCTAGTTAATCTTTTTTAAAAAAGAAAAAAGTAAAATAAAATCATAAAACTTTCAACATAAGAAAAATAACACCCTAAATTGCAAATATCTTTAATGTAATTTAATATTAATGAAAGTAAAATAAATCAAATTAACATAATTAAGCTCTAGGTTATGATTTTTTTAATTTTTATGCAGACCTTCATTTAAGGGACTGTCTTGGGGTGACAGATCAGTACTATTGAAACAAAGGCAGAGATTAAAGAAGTAGTGAGTTTTCTAGTAATTCTCTTTTTAGATTTTGCTTTGGTAGGTATAAATACAAACTTTATATAATTTATTTAAATTATTTTCCCATGACCTGAACTAGTTTGATTTAGCTTTCTGTGTTGAACATAAAAGAAATTAGGAGGGTAAGTTTGCATGACAACAACCATTACAAAGAAAAAATGGCAATTTGTATGCTATACAAAGCAGAGCACAAAAGCCACAAACAGGCTTTCAAGTGGTATGAAATACAACCGTAGGTATGCCCAGATGAACATGTACGTACCAGCCTCAAGTTTATTATCTCTTAAATAAAACTTTCCTAACTTGACTGATATCAGTTGAAAAAACCTTCAGATCTTCAACTGCTGATGTTTTCTCATTCAAGAGCCTTAGAAGTTACGCAAGTTCTACTTCAAGTCTCATTTCAACAATTATTTTGCTGTCATACACAACAGGTAATGACTTCTGCATGAAATGAAGTAATTAATACTATACACCCTACAAAGCGTTGTATAACAACCATACATACTTCCAATATATTAAACTTTACTTTAGTTTCTTCTTTAGCATAACTGAACATCACAGATAGACGTCATCTCCCTTCTGAAACAGTTTCTGCACTCAAATGATCTATTAAAAGATTTTCAAAATCCTTCAATCTTTCCTGTCTCATTTGCCACTCTGCCTCTATTCTCTTTATTTTCTAACCCATTTTGTGAAACAAAAAATCCTTAAGAATACCATGGTATTACAGATTAACATAACAGCACATATAAAAATTGCAGTTAACAGCTTACTTGAGATTTTTATTACATTTATGTCTACATAAAATTAAAAAAAAAAATCTACATAAATGAGAAAGCAGCTGAAGGGCAAAATCAAACTGTTGTCTTTATTAGATGCAAGTCTAATGTTTTTCAGACAAAGCATTTGTAGGCGCCACAGTCAATCAAGATTTCAATGGAAAGCAAAAATGAAAGCATTCATGCACAAAAGGCATGTGTTGTAATTGTGATGTGCAGACAAGATAATGGAAAATATTCTAGCCTTCCTTTAATTTTATCAACTGCTGCCTTGACTTAGACAACCTGTCACATGTAATGTATTATTTTATTATTTTAATTATTCAATTCATTCAATTAATTCAGGAGGCATCTGGCCATCGGAGCTAACCTTCTTGAACAAACTACCTTTTTTTGCCTTCAAATGTTGCACTCATGCAAAAATATTTTCACTACACATGCTATTAAGTACAAAGGTCTCATTTACACTATGTTTTATTAATGTTTTCTCTTAAGTGACTTGCAGCCGTGCAGCTTCCTTTATACTTTCACTTTTGTAAGACACCTTACTGTGAAACAGGCTGCATTTTAGAAGGCACCAGTTGCAAAGTCGAAGATCACAGCATGGAAACAGTAAGAAATGGTAATTTTCAGTTTAAAAAAAAAGGTCCGTTATCTTTATCGTTAAGTACTACAGCATTATCTTCTACACTCCATTCGCAGCTATTAGCTGGACCAAAAATATCATGAAAACAATCTACTCACAGAAAAATATCCCAGACTACATTAAAATCAAATATTAAAAACTTAGCTTCACAGACAGTATTTCCTAACTCATCTATCTTATATTGCTGCTACAATAATAATCTCTGTATAAGTACCTAGTTTTCCTACAGAAATGCTGTTTCATTCACTAAATGTAATAGAATAAACACTATTTGAAATTTTGTCATCTCTGTTCAGTATCTGATTCTACGGTTTATTTGCTATTTTCTATTCAAAACATAGTACTGAAATAAAAATAATTAAATAATTATCATAAACATGATTCATCAAGGAAGTTTTACATTCACCCCACAGTTCTTTATAACTTACATAATTAAGAGCAGCAGTGGACAATTTACACTGTGCAGATGTGCCCAATTCTGACTAGCACTCAGACATCAAGACCCAGCTCCCCAGTAGAACCTACTGGTTTCTGAAAAACAGTGGGCTTGGAGATTTCCATTTCCCTGATGCTTAATGTCCCATTTCTATTACTGTACTACGCCACCATCAGCAGTAAGAGGGCTGTGCACCTTCAGGCCAGTTTTCTAACATAACACTTTCTTTTTTCATGTAGCAAAACAGGTATCTCCAAAAGCTACCTACTTCCTGAATTTGTATACGTTACTCTACTATCTCCAGAAACCAAGGTATTTCAAACAAAAATCTGAAGGAGCTTTTTTTTGTCTGCAACAAATAATGCCATGCCTCAATACCACTTTATTTTTAGAAATGGGTGAACAAGTGTTACTGAAGCTGCCCATCCCCTTCTCTCACTGAAAATAAAGAAAAATTCGATGCATACTCAACTACAGGACACTTAAACTTGAATGAAGAACACTGCACAGCTGTTATCAAGCAATATGAAATCTATAACAAATGCCAGAGCAGCCATAAAATCACATGAAAAGTCTATCTACCCAAAGATGTTGCTCCCATCAAATGTCAGAACTGTGTACAGAGAAGCGTTTATATACAGCATGAAAAGTTGGCTTCCTCTGACTAATCTAGTAGCAAATAGTTGCTGCTCCAAGGCTTCCAAAGCCAGGGGCAGTTCCTATGCTCCTCTAACAGATTTCTGTGCCCCTGTGTTCCAATCTCCCTCAGAATCCATGAAAATTTTAGAATCCACCAAGGAGAGTACGAAATGCCTACTGTGAAATAAACCATCTCCTTAGGCTTACTTTGAACCTGCCAAGACACTTCACTTGGAGTCTCTACATACACTGGAAAACTCAATGAACAATAACCTTTTGGCCCACTTTGCCCAGTCATCACAGATCTTTACTATACCCCCTTCCCTTTATTTACATTCCTTCTCATTTGGAAGTTAGAGCTTACTAGCAATTATGAAAAGGAAAAGGCAATTTTTTCATCAGTCCTAGTGTCCCTCTCTGAAATTTTTCCAAGTCTCTACTTCTTTTACTCCTATCATTTCTTGTAAAACTAAATTATTGTATCATGCTAAGTCAAAGTCCATTGCCCAGCCTACATGTTCCAATTTGTTTACCAGTGAAAACCAAACAAAGTGTATAAAGGTCTATACTTTGCACTTGAAGAAGAAACTGCAAAGCAAAGAAAATGAGTGGTAACTTTCTCAAACAAAACTATGACGAAATTTAGGAATAGGAAATGTAATTATCCAGGTTGAAATCTGTTCTCCTGAGACATGCTTTTAAGACTGGAAATTCACAGGTCTTTACTTTCACATCTTTAACTGCCTTCCTACTGTTCTCAGCAACAGTTTTATTATAGCTCAGAAAAGAGTCATGCACCTATATAGTAAGAAAAAAAAAATGGGTGTGAAAACAAAATGTACACAAATTTTCAGAATTTTGTCCTGATACACAAGATGTAAATATGAACTTTCAATAGCATTCCTTCCCTCTAATTCCATTTCATTAAACACTCCATTCCATAATTCCTTTAATACTTAATAGCAAGCTATAAAACATGAGCTGCCAGGCCAAGAAACATCCCTAAATATTCCCATGTTCATAATTTGCACTCTTAATTTAGAAACAAAAATAGAGATGCAGTATTACTGAAAATAAAACAAACTACTGAGTGAGAATCTTTCTACAGACTAGTGATGTTTATCCCTTAGACCTCAACCTTACAACCGTTATCTCTGCTCCTTCTCCCAAATGTTTCTGCCATCTCTAAATGATAAAAGCCAATACATGCTTTAGCTAAGTGGATCTATATGCCTGTTCAGTAGTCAGCAAGCTGTTCACAAATAAGACCTAGTGTTTCTACATTTTGTCTGCTTACTCTTTCACAGAGGTACTAACCAGGACTCCATCCTCTACCCAACCATCAACTTCGATGAAACTTTTGGAGACTCATCTGTCTTCAACATTTGTATCTCTGTGTCAAATTTGGGTAAGAAGTTAAGACTCAAAAAGTTGCTTATGAAAAGAAGCTAGGACAAGAAAAAGCAAGGGCACAAAGGAGACAAAGACACTAACAATGAAAATCTAATGAACAACAAAATACTAAGCCTCATATTTGTAAGTTTCACTAAGCTAAAAATGCCGGTACAAAATAAAGTTCTATTAGAAGGAAGAAGAAAAAGAAAACAAAAATTTAATTCTTAATTAAAAATTTTAAATTAATTAAAAATTTAATTCCTCAGAGCAATAATAACATAGACACGTAAAAGTCACAAACATTAAGTAATAAAACAGTAGGTGAGTCAAGAACAATGTTTCTCACTTTCCTGGAGATTTGTCCTTCAAACATCATACATATGGAAATATTGAAAATACTACCTTGAGCTAGTCTTTCAAGCCGTTTCCCATGCTCTGGAGGAATAGCGTACCTATAATTCACATAAAGAAAAGGATTAAATGCTTAAAGACATAATTAATACAAAAACCATCATTCATGTGTGATAAATATCTAATAATACAGAAGCCAAAAAGATTAAAGACTGAAACATTACACAGAAAAAAAGTATACCAACATCTAAGGAAAAAATACAGACATTGGGTTTTGGGAGGGCAGGAGTTTGAGGAAAAAAATTAGCTTATTTCTAGTTTAAACATTATATTATGTAGTTCAAAAATGTTACATTCACTATTTAAAGTCATGTACATTGACAATATTTGATATTATTACATCACCACAATTAAAAAAGACACACATACTTTATTTTTCGAAATGAAATGAAAAAATGTAAAGTAAGTCTCATTTATACAAGTTTAACTTCCTTGAATTTCATTATGCTTCACAAGACACAGGGGTTTAACAGAAAAATATGAGCATTAAACATCTCTTTTTTCCTATAAGCAAAAGCTGTGGAATAAAAGGGTTACTTGCCCTTGTAGAATCATTACAATTAAGAGTTTTAAATTATTAAAGAAATAGATTTTCTTTAATTTAAAGAACTGTGCATATCTTAGAACCCCACTGTTCTTACAATAAACTAGTTTTTTTTTAATTCCGCATGCTATCTGCAACAATTCAGCAAAAATACAGAAGAACATGTTATTTTAATGCTTACTGCAGCCAAAAAATAGAAAACTATTGAAAAGCTGTTTCATTTCTGCTTCTCTTTGTTATTAACATATTTACTGCACTTCATGGATTTACTGTATGTTTTAATTAGGATTTATTATTGACTTTAACTGCTTTAATATGTGATAGAAGAGGCTTTTGTTTCAGTTTACTGTTGCAATAACACCGGATTGATTCTTCTCTATAAAAAAAATATGGTTCAGAAAAGAAGAAAATGTATATTCAGCTGTATAAAATAATCCAAATCCACACTGTTAAATTAAGTAAACATAGAGCCTTTTACTACACTGCAAACACATTTCATTCATCAGCCCTGAAAACTCACTCAGAAAAACAAGCAATAAACATCCCCGTACCTCAAGTTGTTATTTGCACACACATTACAATTCTACTCTATTACAACTGAAACACCTGCATAGAAGGAAGACCATTACAGAAGTCAGTGCAAAACACATGCATACTAACAACCCACTCCAAATGGTATTAAACAGAGACTTTCAGCTTACTATGCTCAATGTTCGCAGTTTTAATCAGAATTTTGCCGTCTCATAAAAATGCATTTTGTTTCTCTCCATTTGTACTTCCAAAGTGTTTGTGACCGTTTTTCACGCCATATTACACATGCACCCATGTATCCACACCAATCTAAACTACGTTTGCCATCCTTCACACGCTATCAGAGAAAAATGCTTTGTATAGCATTAGATACTATATTGTATGTCTTTAAATACACAACTCCATAAAGCAAAACATGAACAGATACTGTTTATGTCTAACAAAAAAAACTCAAAACTAGATACTGTGCTTTACTTTACTTGACTCTAATTGAACTGGTGCTCCTCCTAAAATGTTGCTTCTTCAAAAGTACAAGTTAATAACAATATGGAGCCACATGCTTCCATTTGTACACATAAACATGTCAATATTACAAAAATACCAAAGTGAACCAAGCTCTCAGTAAGTCTTTTGGAAAGACAGTGCATAGTTTAACTGGACTACAGCTATTTATTTAGCTAATCTAAAATTACAAAGCAATACAATACATTCAATGCAAGTAGCTGCTTTTCATTATAGTCTTCACTTGGGTTGTGTGGTAACATCTGCTACTCAATCCTTTACTTCTTCCCACTGTTGCAATTGCTTGTTCCTCACAGCTAAGACAAGCACTAAGGAATGGAGACAGATGACCCTTTGTGCCATCACACATTAGGAGTGCCAAAGTCACTCTCAAGACAGTTCAGGCTTGGTTGGTTCCTAACACAATTTTTTAGAAACTGAGCTTAGCACATGTGCACCTGCCCTGCATGGTGAACGACATGAATCTTGCTGGATTCTCGGTCTACTCTACATTAAACAAAAAGCTCTCAAATTCAAATGACCAAGTCAGAGAAAAAAAATTCACTCTTAGTCTCAACAGCTACTTTATACGAGAATTTGAGCAGTTAAAAGCTTTTATAAAAATATCTTCAGCTTGTGTCCAGCTTTCTTTTAGCCACGTTACCAAACAGCCACTAACATTTGTTTGACTTCTCACATATTAAGGTCCAGTCCAGACACCTTCAAAGCAAATGCAATGGACATTAAATGGTAAATCACTGAGATGCGAAAAGAGTGTTTCTTAGATAACAAGCAAATAAAAAGCAAAAAGTTAAGACAGAAAGGGAAATGACGACACTAACTAGGTCTTAATTTTACCAGTTCACAAAGACATACTTCGTAAAGTATGAAGAGTCCTGTTCATTGCTAGTCATACTACAAGGATAGAAAAAATACGGTACATCTACTATTGTTCAAAAACATCTTCTGAAATGTGTCTTAGTTCAGCAAATCAAGGATACTGGCTATAAGATAACTACAAATAAGTAATAAATACTAAACTTAAGTCATTAACTGGTAATTCTGAAACATTTTTTCATGTATGTTTTCAAGATTAATGCTTCTACACTATTTTTCAGTGTGATTTAACTAATTGCACCAAAAACAATGAATCGTTGCTTTACTGTGCGAAAACTACTCAGCCAACCAAGATGATCATCACACAAGCAGCCTCTTCTGTCCACCCAATCATTCTCATGTCAGTGACTGTTGAGGAATGGTTAGCGAATCAGGGACACAGGTCCCTGGAAGAGCTGTACAAGCAAACACCTTTTTAGCTTGACATAAGCAGGCCTCTTGCTAACTGCAAAAAAAGGAAATCGTGAGAACAGAAATCATGAGAATAAAGAAAGAAGGCAGGGACACAAACACAGTGTTCTTGACAATCCTGTTACAGATAAACAACAGGACATGCTGACAAGATGTACTGACCATGAGAGATGAGGAAGAACCCTGATTTCCCAAAATCGCAACATTAGCAATACGTGCAAAATGTAGCTTTTTACCCAGCGTCAATAGAGAAGTGACAAGTATGCATATTTGAGTGTATAAAAGCAAAGCCTGAATTTCAATAAACTGAAGCTTGCATTATCAATCACACTGATTGTCTGCATGTCTTCCCTCGCTGGAGTTAACATCATGGCGCCTGAACAGGGACGGCTCTTATCTCATTCTCACTGACCGAAGCGAGAGACCGGAGAAGCACCAGTAGCAGCGACCAGAGGGCAGAAGATCGGCAGCTGCAGGCAAGCATCTGATCCATGCCTGGACTGACCTACAGGGGGGTCCGTCGTCCGGCTGACAAGGGCTAACCTGAAAAGGCTGCACAACTCCTGTCGACAGGGAAAGTGTTAGGACACAGGTATGGAAACAGAGGTGGCCCTTGATTTATTTTTACGCTTTTTAGAAAAGCGCAGAGTTAAAGAGATAAACCTTTGTAAGGATTTAAATGGGTTAGTGGCGTTCGGAAAAAAGCAAGGGTTCTTTAAGGACCCAGGATCATTTTTTCACGAACACCAATGACAAGAATATGGTGCTTGTTTATGGAATCTAGTTATAGACAATAATAAAGAAGCTAAAAAGTTAATGAAGCCATGGAGAGCAGTATCATGTTGAAAAACAGGTAGCAGCAGTTGCAACTGCCCACGTAGAAGGGAAAGACCCCCCACCTGGTATGATGTCATTAGGAAGTGATTATGCTGCCGTGCCTCCAACAATGAACACTATAGTTGTTCGACCTCCTACAGAGAAAGCTGAGATATCAGGGGGAACAACAGGGGAAGGGTCCAAACCCAAGCCCACTGCTCCTCCCTTGGAGGAGGAAAGTGAGCTATCAGAAAGTGAGGAAGAAGAACTAGAGCAGGAAGCAACCAGATACCATAAAAGTCTTGTTACTACTAACAGCATTGGTAGCAAAGGAAAAATTAAGGCATGCCGAATCCCAAGTACAAGAGTTAATCGAGTTAATTGGAGGCAAATAGCAAAAGCAGCTCTTGAGCATAAAGACTATGAACTCGTAGAATCTATCGGAGATCCTTTAGCTTTCCCCGTAATTTATCAGATGGATAGAGAAGGTATAGCAGGAGAGTATAATCTCGTGGACTGGAAGTTGTTAACTCAGCTACGAGGCACAGTCAGTGAGTCAGGGCTGCACAGTGAACCAGCTAAGCAAATGTTAAACTATGTATGGGGAAGTGGGATTCTTTGCCCAGAAGATATTAAAACTATTGTCAGAATGATTATGACTCCGTCACGATTAATGTTGTGGCAGGTACATTGGAATCGGCTTTGTGATGCCTCTGCTAACACGCCCCGTGACCCGCCAAGACCCTTTAAATGGGGTCACAGTGGAGCAGCTTATGGGTGTTGGGCAGTTTGCCAGAGTTGAAATGCAAGTACAAGTGGGGCCAGAAAGATTATTGGAAGCTATGCGACTTGCACAGCAAGCTATGTCCTATATAAAAACAACACCCCCTCAGCCCTCCTACCTATCGATCAAGCAAGGAAGGGACGAGTCATTTGCAAGCTTTGTTGATAGAGTTACTAATGCTATAAACAATTCTGATGTACAAGAATGGATGAAAGGAGCATTGTTAAGACAGTGCATAATAGAAAATTGTAACTCTGCCACCCGATCCATAATAGTTACATTGCCAGCAGACGCACCAGTAGAACTGATGCTAGACAGAATGAGCCGAGTACCAGTAGGGCCACACGCAATGCTCGTGGAAGCTGTTAAAAAGTTAGGGAAAGATCTAGTGCACGCCCAAAACCAAGCTTTTGCAGCCCTCACCCCACTGAAAGGAGCAGAAGCACCGAGAAGTGGGAAAGTCTGCAACAAGCCCATGCATTAGTGCATGAACAACTAAGCCAAGGACATTTGCAACCATCTACGAGTCCATGGAATACTCCTATCAATGTGATCAAAAAGAAATCAGGAAAGTATCGATTATTGCATGATTTGCGTGCCATTAATGCTCAAATGCAAGCCATGGGAGCCCTGCAACCTGGTCTTCCCAACCCCGCAGTTGTGCCCGAGAACTGGCATTTGTTAATAGTAGATTTAAAAGACTGCTTTTTTACTTTGCCGTTGTATCCTAATGACATGCCTCGTTTTGCCTTCAGCCTCCCTGCTATAAACAGGGAAGGACCTGCGTCTCGATATGAGTGGACAGTGCTTCCACAAGGGATGAAAAACAGCCCCACCTCATGTCAAATGTATGTTGATGCTGCATTAAAGCCAGTTCGGACACAGTGGCCAAAAACTATTATTTATCATTACATGGATGACATCCTTGTCACTCAGCCAGACCCAATTACCCCCCAACACGAACTTTTGCTTACTAATCAGCTAAAACAGTATGGCTTGATTGTTGCACCAGAAAAAGTTCAGCGTACACCTCTTTGGAAGTATTTAGGGTGGAGCATTACCGAAGCACAAATCAAGCCACAAAAATTAACAATTCAAACTAATATTAAGACCCTGCAAGATGCACAAAACTCACGGGTGACTTGCAGTGGTTACGGCCAGTCGTAGGCATCAGTAATGAAGACCTAGAGATACTGAGACCTCTGCTGAGAGGGACTGATCCCTCTTTGCCAGTTCAGCCCACATCAGAACAAATTGATACTATCCAGCATATCAGTACTGTTATTGCAAATAGAGCAGTTGATCATATGGATGCTGATCTCCCAGTCAATTTTACGGTCCTCCACAGAGAGAGTCAACTTATCGGTGCACTGACTCAGTGCAAAAAGAAAAAGGGGGAGCAAGTTAGGGTCCTGGAATGGATGTTTACAAGCCTACAGCCCAAAATAACATTGCAATAAAAAATCGACAATGTAGCAGAATTAGTACAGAAAGGCCGCAACCACATAATACAAGTCACTGGACAAGAGCCAGGAACGATTTATTTGCCAATGAAACGAGATGAGCTCGATTGGTACTTGCAACACTCTCAAGCTCTACAAATCAGCCTGCTAAGCAATGCCCAGCAAATTGAAGTACAGCCGCTTAAAGCCCCTGTACTGAAATGGATGGCTCAGCATACATGGATTCAGATCCCTAAAAGAAGTAAACAACCACTACAAGGAGCATTAACAGTGTTCACCAACACCGGAAAGAAGTCTCGGCGAGCAGCTGCGACGTGGCAAGTTCAAGGTCAATGGTGTCATCAGATACTAGAGGCTGAACCTGGAGACTCTTTGCAGACCCTTGAATTAGCTGCAGTGGTCTGGGCATTTAAGCGGTGGTTGACTGTTAAGCTCAATGTAGTGTCAGACTCTTTACACGTTGCTGGCATCGTAGAACAAACAGAGGATGCTAGGATAAGGGACATAAGCAACAAGCGCTTATTTGAGCTGCTGCGTCAGCTCCAATCAGCCATTGGTCAGAGAACGTGTGCCTATGCTATAATACACATCAGGAGTCACAAATGGACAGAGGACCTGGGCAAAGGAAATGCTTATGCAGATCAGTTAGTCTCAATGACAGTACCACTGAGTGAGTTTGCAAAGGCACAAGAAGCCCATAGCACATTCCACCAGAATGCCAGAGGCCTTCATAGACAGTTTGATGTTACTATGGAGGAAGCTAAGAGAATAATACGGGCATGTCCTACACGTAGCCATCATGGTCCGGGCCTCGGTATTGGGGTTAATCCCTGAGGCTTAGGCCCGAACGAAATATGGCAAATGGATGTGACCCATGGTCCCGAATTTGGCAGACTGAAGTACATGCATGTCACCATAGACACTTGCAGCAAGTTTATATGGGCATCATTTTCTGTTACTAGCCCAAGGACATGGTTGTGAAGATTTTGAAGGAATGTGCTGTATGAATTTATCCGACCACTCCCAATCGATTCACAGGCAGATAAAATGAATTGCATCAATTAACCACACAATTGCAAAAAGAAGACAGTTTTGGCTTAGAGGGATGGTTGAAATCCCTGGGCTTAGGGCCATGGTTAGTTTCACTGGTACAACACTTCATCACCGTAGGACTACTAATATTATTCATAATAGTGTGCTTACCTTGCCTGTGCCAATGCTTCCAAAGAATGATATACTACATCTGTGACTAACCAGGTGTTATTGCTTGTACAAAAAGAAAAAGGGGGAATTGTTGAGGAATGGTTAGAGGATCAGGGACACGGGTCCCTGGAAGAGCTGTACAAGCAAACACCTTTTTAGCTTGACATAAGCAGGCCTCTTGCTAACTGCAAAAAAAGGAAATCGTGAGAACAGAAATCATGAGAATAAAGAAAGAAGGCAGGGACACAAACACAGTGTTCTTGACAATCCTGTTACAGATAAACAACAGGACATGCTGACAAGATGTACTGACCATGAGAGATGAGGAAGAACCCTGATTTCCCAAATCGCAACATTAGCAATACGTGTAAAATGTAGCTTTTTACCCAGCGTCAATAGAGAAGTGACAAGTATGCATATTTGAGTGTATAAAAGCAAAGCCTGAATTTCAATAAACTGAAGCTTGCATTATCAATCACACTGATTGTCTGCATGTCTTCCCTCGCCGGAGTTAACATCAAGTGACCAGAAACAGAATGTGAAACAATTTGAGTTCCATTCTTCCAATGCCACGTGTATGCACAGATAATGGTTAACAGCATCAGTTGCAAGCAAATTTAGTGTGATGCTAAATACTTAATCAAACTACTTCTCTAAATCCCATGTTATATATACAGACAAGGTAAAAACAGCTGACATTTTTTCCTGCAGATTGGTATTTTTAAAATTCAAAAGCTGCAAACCCATGAAGTGTTTTTACAACTAAACATCATTAGTTTTTTTCAAAATTAACCATATTCATTGGTTTTATAATTGGCGACAACTTGCAACATTCACATTGTATCAAAATAATGCTATCTAACTCCAGGCATTGAGCTCAGAATCACATGACCCTTTTACTAGCAACTGACGTACTCTATTTAGGTGGTTCATATTTATTATACATAAACCTGATAAATACCTTTTCAAAATACAAGCAAATTTAAATTTCATAAACTTAATTTAGGAAGCTAACACATTTTTTGTTTTGAGAGGGGGAAATTTGAAAGTCTGTTGGTACCTAAAAATTTTCCTATTCAATCTAAATATTTTAAGAAACACAATCCTTTTCCACAAAGGAAAAACAAGACAATCAAAACTTCTCCTTTTCTTCTAATCCCTGTGTAAAGTTCTGCCACTTTGTGAAGAACATTGAAACTATCAAATGATTGCTCTGTTTCAAGCACAATAACCCATCTGGGCTACTGACAAACCACTATATTATTTGATTATAGATACTTTTTTACAACCAGAATCCCTATTTGATTACAGTCATCTCTGTGACTCATAATATTTCTAATTTTTATGACAGTTTTCAGCAAGATGTCTGACTAACCACTGTAGCTTTACACATTATTCCCATTTCTGTCATACAGGTTTGACTTCTCTGTAGTTTTCTGCGTCTGTTTTGTTTCCTAGACATAAACCCTAACTAGGAAACACGTCCATTCTGTCAATGGTATGCAACTTTTGCAAAGCTACCAAGATTCTTCCTCTTATGCTGAACTTTGCATCACCTGGCCAGATTTTGACTAGTTTTTGTCAGCTGCTGATCACACAGAAAGTTCTATTAATCCTTCCCCAGAAGGCCCTGTAAGACCTAGCTGAGTCTTTCTAAATCCATTTACCTTACTGCCGTATCTGTTCTTAAATCATGCATCAGATGATGCATGACCATCAGTCTGCTTTTCCTTCTTCACATTTTTCGTCTATGATTTTGTCTAATACTAATATCAGAACACCATCCATTTTTATCCCATCATAACCCCATTACTATTTCCCCAGCTATTGAGATTCACAATCTGGAAGCCTTCACAAGAAATCTTTTAAAGACTTCCACAACCTCTACTGTGTAATAACTATGTATCTTTCCTGATTTTACCACCTCATTATGCAAGGTGAAAAAGTGTTGGTACACATTCTACACTAGCAAATCCATAAAAACAGATTCTAGTTATGGCAATCAAGAGTTAACAGTAACGTTGCTCATAGTATAAATTTTAGACAACCTAGAGATCAGATTCCACTGGAATCATGAACAGAATTCCTGAACCTAAATCCCTGCTTTATTTTGAATGTCACGATAGATTTATTCCCTCTTACAACCTAAATAAACTGTCAGGTCCAGTCTCACTCTCCTAATCCATCTAATTTTGGCTGTCTAAGCATTTTCTCTTCAACAACCTGGTCTCTTTTTATTGACATTGTCACAAAGATGGAACCATCACCTCTTTCTGTAGTATTTATTCCTGTTTACTTTATGACTCACCAACCCTGCAAGGCATTTCGTGATTTATGAAAGACATTACTAAACAGGAGAGTTTTTTAACATAATGTATTGTGTCTTGTCATTTTCAGTCTTCAGAAAAGCTAGGAAGCAAAGACCAGATGGAATGTCACAGAAAACATACAAATTGATATTTAAATTATTGTTTGTATCATACTGTAAGTTTTCACTGTGACCCTTTCCAGGGAAAAGTAAAAACCTAGTTCTTCGTGCAAAAAAGAATTCAGGCCTCCACCATTAGATATAAAACGTGAACAAAATGAGCACAATATTTTAAAATACTACTTTCTAAAGTAAAGTAATATATTCTCTACACACCTCTTCTTCTTCAAAATAAATTATAAAAAAAATTTGTGCTATTATTATTATATTTTAAATACCCACAGTGCCATGAAAATAATTACTTTCACCCTGCCTAAGAAATATTTCCACATATTCTTTACTATTCTTCCTCAAGAAGATTTATATCATCTCAATATTTAAAAGAATTCAACATCACTGTTTTTCACAAGTCAGGTAATCATAACAAAGTGTAAGCCTTCGTTTCAGATATTTAAGAAATCCAGAATTATTTTCAAAAAATGTGAATATCTTATTCAGATTTTTTTTAATTTATAAATTTATAATGTAAATTGAAGCATTATCCATATTGTACCCAAGGATATAGTACATATATTAATAGTGCAACATTTCTACTAGTAACAAAAGTCTGGTCTATGCTAAGCGTTAATTTCCAAGAGCACTTTAATAGTTTAACATGACAAAATTCCTCAAATAACACAAAACAAAAATTAATTATCTTTAGTCAAGACCTATACCCCGAAATAATAAATACAATAGAAGAAAATATTTAACAACGAATTCAAGAGTGAAGAAATTTTTAATGTTAGTAAGCAGTTTAAAATACCATTACAAAATATGTCAATATCAAGAGATAACAATTAATAAGCCACACCATCAGTCACACCAATGCTTTCTCTTGTTAGTAAGACTTTTTCTAAGAAATTGTGATGTAAAACGAGGTACGATCTTCAAGGCACCTTCCCCCTCAGAATGCAAAGAGAAAATTGCAGTAAAAATTCTTGCCTAATAGCAAGTAATTTTAAGTCTCCCTCCAGAAATATCTTTCTCCAACATACCCCAATCTCTTCTGCCCTTTATATTATTCTATTTCAGAGCTTCTAAGTTCAAGTTCCTTCTTCTCCTTCAAAATATTTCCTCTTTATCAGTATTTCTTCTATATTTTTGCAAGACAAAGAAAAATCTATAAAATGAACATATGTATTACACAAATGTATACATAAACATCTAAACAGATGTAAACCTGATTTCATAAGCTAGCAGACACACTTTTTCCCCGTGTTTCATATGAGGCAGTCAATGAAGGAATCAGTATACACAGTATAGAACTAACTTCTCCACATAAGTCTTGAAAGTAAAAGTGCAGAGTGTAAGAAATAGTGCAAGTTAACCTATGCCTAAACACTGCAGAAGGCTTCAAATTCTTTTATAAAGACTGCTACAGCAGTTAGACTCAGCTGTGGCTCTCAGATGGTAGTGGCTGTCCTTTCACAATTCAGAGAAAATATGCTCCATGTTAGTTCTCTGTAAGACCAACACGTCTCTTGAAGAACCACATGTACACCCAGTAAAACCCGACAACATGTATTGCTACTGTATATGTCAGGTTATTTGGTTTCACAAAGGATGCTTTGTCAAATCAGTTAAATTTAAGAGCAGAGAAGATCTTTACTATCTGTATCATAAGACTGAGCTCCTGCCCCACTTTCTTGAATATCATACTAATATCACATTAACACATAACACATCTTACTTATAAATGAACAGCTTTAGCATAAATTATTGCAGCATTCTTCCATTAAAAGGCACATGTGTAACACCAAATAAATCTCACTCAACTTTTTAATAATGCTACATTTCTTAAAAATATGGGCCAACGTGGTGCAGAAAATGTATTCATATCCACCACTATTTCTCCAAAATATCAAGAGGACAATGTTTAATGATTTTGTTCATTAGAAGCATAAACAAGTATCTGTAAACCAGACAAGCATTTATCCTGTTATCAACTCATAACTCCTTCAAAAATACTTAAAGAAGCTTTCCTAGCTTCTTCCCATTGTGTCTTCCCATTCAGAGTTTAAGTAAATGTCTCTACTACTTGGAATGTCACAATATGCAGTGAGTTTTTCTTCAAATAGCACTTTTTAAATTCCTAAGAAGCAAGAAACATCCTATTACTTACATTTGTCCTATCATCTTGGAACATTTTGGAATCATCTATCTTTACATCCATTTTTTTAAAAGATATTGATGTTATGGTTAACAAGACTTTCCATACATTTAATTCTATCAAAGCAGAAATCTCACATATCTATGTATTTAATTTATCAATTTCAAACATGGATGCGCATTACTACAATAGGTGGTACTCACCTTCTCTGCCATAACTCAGGAGATCCACTACATAAGCAAAGCAGGTAAATATAAAGCAGTGACCGAAGAGTGAGCATCTGACTAATTTACCACACTCACAGTATAAATATATGATCAGTATCTGAATTTTGTATGGGTAATAAAAAAACAATGATGTTTTATGGAATTACGAGCTACACATTTTCTGTCCAAGTCTGGACGACTAGAAACTGCCAGAATTGAACTATGCATAACTTATCTTTTGCATATCTTTCTAATGATTTTACATTCTCTTCACAGGTATTTTGAAAAAAAAAAAAATTTATGATCAAAAGGAATATATTTGTCTTATATACTTGGGATACATGTATATCACAATGTTTTAAACCAACTTGTTTATTAAGGCTGTTCAACGAAAAATCTAAGATTACGGAGAAAGGATAGTAGAAGTTTCATATACAGGAAGTACCTTTAGCCCTGAATCTTACCTCCCACTGGTCCAGCTGAGTTAACAGTAGAGAATATGACTCTGATTCAAAGAAGAAATTAAATGCATGTTACATACAAAATATGGTAGGTAGTCCCAAAGGGCAACAGAACCAAAGAAACTGATTTCAAAGAGCTCTTTCCTAAGTTCCTCCAATAGTCTTGGGGTTCCCAACACATCAAACTGTTCATATTGTATCTTTCAAATATTTTTCTGTTGAACTCGAGTAAGTCTTAGATACTTATTTTTCCTTTAATATCAAAGAATACATTGGTGTGATTTCATAGCAGTCTGAGTTTAAAAAAAACCCCTCACCAAACTACTATCTTAGCTTTTTAGTAGTTTACCATTGTGAAGCAATTGCAACCCATCTGCTCAGTTTAGTCAGCTGAAATAAAGATATCATCTAAAAAAGAAAAAATTAACTTGCCATGACTTTGGCTCCCCGAAATGGAGATAATTAATACTGTAGAGATCCATGTCTTCGGTGTGCCATGCAAATGTTGTTTTCCACATGCCAAAATAGAGATATGGTGTATTTACACCTTCAATAGAAATTCCACACTCTTCTCCTACAACATCCAATATTGTATTAAGATGGGCAATATTCCATTCCTCAATACCCTGAAAGAGACACATAATAAATATATTACTAAGCTCATAAAGCAATGCAATTTTATATAACAGTCCCAGTCAAAAGATACACACTTGATCTAGTTTTTCAATATGTCCATACATATTTGTAAACACTTCAGAAGACAGTTGAAGTTACTTGAGGAAAAATTCTCTTGACCTTAGTATTAGGTAAGTCTGAGATGTTCAGAGCAGAGAACATAGCAATGTCCTATCTGGTTTACACTTCTACATCAAATCTAACATGGATTGAACCATCATAGACCATACTATATACAAAAAGGTACACAAAAAAATAGAAATAATAGCTGCAGACAAAACCTTTGATGAGTTGACAGCTGGAAGTCACAAAGTTTCACTGGGCCTATCTAAGCTTTTTTATTACTTACAAAGTAATACCAAATAGTATGAAAAAACTGTTTAAAAATTTTTTACATGCATACATTGACCATTTCTCTGAAAAGTACAACAACTAAAATGATTACTTCACTTCACCTGTATTTCTAATCATAATGATGTACTACATAAGAAATATACCACGGAAGAAATCTATTGATTTAATGGGAGTTAAGCTGTTTCCTTGTGCTATTGCCCATAAAATTTGTGTATTAAAAGTCATTCAGAAAGCAATACATCTAGTTTTTGTTGTACTTCAGATTCAACTGCAAAGTGCAGCTCTAATTTCAGGTAATACGGCATGTAAGAGACAGTATAACCAAGATCAAAGCTACAAAATTGAAGAGAAAAAAATTAGACTTCACTATAAGAGCAATTATTAACGCCTCCGGGGAAGACATTAGATGGTGCTCAAGCAGTCAGAAAACCAAGAAATATACTCAAAACTATTAAAAACTCAATTCAGCCAAGTTTTATTGGGAAGACAGCCTCTAAGCACACTTAACCATGCAGTGCTCTGTCCTACACCCTCCCTGAACCTACAGTTCTGGTAATCTTACTCACTGGGGGACAAACTGATGGCAGACTGCAGTCCTGATGCAGCTGATTAAGACTAAGTAACATGATGATACTTAATAGCTGGACAGCTGGAATACTAAGAATACAGGTTAAAGCAAGAAGCAATGAAAATTTAATACTCTCAGTTTTTGTTTCATTTGTTTTTTGACATTTTTATGTCAAGCATGATATATATGAAGCAGCTAGAATTGATGGACAAGAAGGTAATGTCTATGTGAAGTTCAGACTTCTCATGGAACAAGCACTTCTAACAGCCTGCTTTGACTGTTCCACTTATTAAGAAATACTGAGTTATTTGGAATTTTACAAAGGAGTAAAGGATGTTTATAGAATGATTTTATTTCAGACAGCATTTTTTTCTTCTTTTAAAATGGAAGTCCTGGGTTTGATGCATTTGTGAAACAAAAGCACTTGAAATTTTAAAAGTAAAAAAAAATAAAATTAATATCCTAATAAAAGAAAACAACACCAATCTGAACTCAAACAATAGATGCTGGTAAAATCTGCACCTTTCAAATATAAAAAGTGGCAGCAGCAACTTAATACACCTGTAAAATAAAAAATTTGAAGAAATAGTTTTTAGGTAATAAGTCCTCAAACTAATTTACAGATTTTATTTTTTTAAATCACATTAAATTTGTATCTGTTTACAA
Organism: Corvus cornix cornix; assembly: GCF_000738735.6. Classification (NCBI taxonomy): domain Eukaryota; kingdom Metazoa; phylum Chordata; class Aves; order Passeriformes; family Corvidae; genus Corvus; species Corvus cornix. The sequence continues at coordinate 62,568,742 of NC_046357.1, forward strand.
ATTTTGCATTTCATTTGGAGAAACAAATTAATATAGCAAACTAAGACCAATGATTCAAGCACAAACACATGTACAGGATTAGAAGAAAGCAATAAATACTTGTAAAAATCACCTGCTCATCAATCAATCTAGGCAGCTACTATGACAGTGGCCAAACAGTGCCAGTATTGCAGCAATTTACACTTGAAGGTTTCTTCAGACAGATGTGTTATCTTTTTCTATTCCATGGGCTTTTTTACCCATTATTCATCCCACAGCAACCTTTCACCCATATAAGCTTCTAGCAACCCTAACGTTCTGAAATCTTAGTCTTCTACTAAGAATTAAGTAATAGCTAAGAGAATATCTTTTTTTTAACAACACATCTCATCTTTGCACACTCTGTTAAGTCACATCACAACTAGTCATCAAACAAAAGCAAATCCTACCATGGGGACCAATCCTAGAAAAAATAATTGCTTCAAAATACCAAACATAACAAATAAACAATCCACAACTTCTACACTCAAGATGAATGAGCTATTTCCTTTTCCTAAAGGCTGTTTTGGAGAAGTATTCTTAGCTCAAACGGAAATGTTCACTGAAACTGGCCAAAACACTAAAATCACACTGATTCATTTCAACTCCTCCTAATTTCCTTAGACTTAAAACAAAAAATCAATTTCATATTTATGCCTAGATTGTTACCACTTATTGTTACAAATTATTATTAAAGGTGTTACTTTATATTTTTACTTTATGCTTTATGTATACAAAGTATATTTTTGCAGGTTATGCCATATTTAATAATTTTTGGAACAGCACTACATATATTACTTGAGCATAACACATAACTGGTAGCTTCTTACAAATACATTTAGATATTATCATCCATTCAATATTAGGAAAATACAAAATATTTACTCTCCTCAGAATATCACAATACTATCAGAATATTAGAATAATTTCAAAGGAATATGTCAAGATACTATTTCTAATTTATCCACATTTCTGATGGTAAATTCTTTAAAGAAAACCTGTCATCATTGACAACTGTACCACACAATCCAATAACTAGAAAAATGTTACTTTTCAGCTGTTTTCCTTCTGTAAGATTACAGACAGGCTTGAAACACCTTACCAGTTATGGTCATTGCTATGCACATTACACTTACCTGGTATTTCCTTAAGAGAAATACTATAAGGTACCTAGCAGTTTATATAGAAAACCACTACTCCAATCTTCAGTCATTTTGAAGGTGATTCAAACTTGCTGTAAATTACTATCAAGAGTTTTTATTACTCTTAACAGCCTTTGCATCTGCTTTTAATGCAATGTGGAGACAAAGTGGGACACTTGACAACCATTTCTCATCTGAACGTTTGCACACTTTGGAAGGAGCTGACCCATGTTTTCCCAAAGACACAAAGAATAACGTGAATCTCAGCACACTGGTAAAAAGTGAAGTTCTGAGTTGAAAGCAGAGACCTCTTTGCATGTAAGAATAAAATAGGCTTCAAGTGCAACAATTTTTTATTAAATTTTTTTGAAGTACTTACAAAAGTGACAGGATGCTATTCTTTTCAGTTTACTTAAACCAGTCAACACTGTGATGAACATTTCTCTATGTATACATTATTACACACAATCCTTTTTCAGTGTTTAATTTTTCCTTTGATTATCTCACAGCTTCATTTCAATATTAATCTGGCAGACAACACATCAGTTGTATAAGTAAGATTGAAGAGCCCTTAATGACTGACTGTAACAACTCAAATAATAAAGTGTAAAAAAACCTAATTAAGAGACAGAGTGGAAAGGAATAGGACAAACGTTACAGAAAAACTTGTGCTTTGTAACCCACTCCTCTCTCCACGTAATCATTCACTCACATCAATGAATATAATAAAGCTACTGCCAGGCTTTTACTGCGCCTTGCAAGTCATTAAAACAGAGGAAGAAAAATGCTACGAACAAAATCTCTACACCATAAACACACAGATTAGGAAATACAAACAATCTCCCTCATTGGATTGTTTTTAGTTCTCAGCATTTTCAAGGATATAAACACTACTTTTTAAGCACCCTTTTGAAGAGTGGGCAAGCAGATTCTTTGGAAATCACACTAGAACCTAAATTACTGCTCACATTGATCTCAACTATGAGTAGATCACAGAAAAAGGACATTATAGAACAAATTGAATAATATAGGTTGGAAAAGACCTTTAAGATCATCAAAAACCATCATCAACTCAGCTCTGCCAAGACTAAACCATGTTCCCAAGCGCCATACCTACAGGTCTTTTAAATACGCTAAGGGATGGTGACACAGCTACTTCCCTGGGCAAGCCTGCCCCAGTGATTGGTACTGCTCGCTTTCCATGAAAATGAGCTTCCTAAAATCCAAAGTAAACCTCCCCACTGGCACAACTTGAGGCAGTTTCCGTTACTCCTGTTGTTTGCTTCCTGGGAGAGGAGACCAACCCCCACCTGGCTACACCTTCCTTTCCGGCAGTTGTAGAGTGGTAAGGTCCCATCCTGAGCCTCATTTTCTCCAGGCTAAACACCCTCAGCTGGCTCAGCTGCTCCTCATAGGACTTGTACTCCAGATTCTTCACCAGCTCCATTGCCCTTCTCTGGACACACTCCAGCATCTCAAAATCCTTCCTAAACTATGAGGAACAGAACTGGACACAGTATTCAAGGTGCGGCCTAACCACTGCCGACTACAGGGGAAGAAGAATCACTTTCCTGGTCCTGCTGGCCACACTGTTGCTGATCCAGGCCAGGATGGCATTGGCCTTCTTGGCCACCTGGGCACACCCTGGCTCATGTTCAGCTGCTGGCACCAGCACCCCCAGGTCCTTTTCCTGTGGGCAGCTTTGCAGCCACTCTGCCCCAGCCTGTGGCGCTGCCTGGGGTTGTTGCGACCCAACGGGAGGACCCAGCCCTTTGGCCTTATTGAGCCTCATGCAGCTGTCCTTAGCCCACAGATCCATCCTATCCAGATCCCTCTGCAGAGCCTTCCTACCCTCCAGCAGAGCAACATCCCACCCAGCTTGCCTGCAAACCGACTGAGGGTGCACTCATATACCACGTATGGTGCCCACACCTTATACACTGGAGAATGTAGGCATTAGGAATTGTTTTACCAGGAGAAATAAAACTAAGAGGAGAAAAATGGAAGTAAAGTGGTATCTTCCAGACAGCAGCTAAGGAGAGTGGTGAGAGAGGACACAAAACAATATTTATATGTGCCTCTTCCAAACTTGGCTTTTCTCTGCAGAATAGCACATGCCATTGTCAGCACTGAAGTCAGATGAGTTTTATGACTCATTATAAACTTTAAATCAGTCACTTTTCTTTGGAACTTCTTTGGAAACCAGGAAGATTGTCCCCCTTCCAAGTAGCTAGATCAGTCCATGAAGAGATCATAGCTTTATTTGAGTCACCTACATAGTCATTCTCCTAGAAAGCACTGCCATTAAATGTAACAACAATTATAACGAAAATAACACAGAATAATACTTCCAGCAAACCTTCAACTATATGGAATTTATTTTCCATAAAGCTCTACAGACAGCACAGAACACTCTATAACAAGTCACAGATTATTTGCTTATTTGTAAAGACTTAATCTGAGATAACAAATTCTGGAATAATCCAAACACTACATGGTAAACGTGAACAATTAATGGTAGTTGTCAGACTTCAAAGCATGCACTTTTAGCTTTGTTTCTTTATTTCTTTGTTTTCATCGGAGTTTTTAATTTTGTTTGTTTTGTGGGGTCTTTTTCTGTTCCATGTAACACAGCCTTTAGAAAATTTTGCCCCCTCTTCCAAACCCTTCAGAACCTATCATCCTCTGGTCTAAAAAATGAAATACTACAAGAGCTATAATCTCTCTGGCACAATGCCAGGAGGTGTTGGATTCCACAAATAACAATGTTTCTTAAATTATCTAAATAGTAAAAATTAAGGCTTCATCATGCTTCAGATATAAATGTCTCAATATAAAATTCACAGTCACCAAGTAGAAAAGAAAATACAATTGGTAAACTGTTAAACTGAAGAACAGACTTACAGCACAGCAGTACCTCTCACTAATTTTGATGGCCCACATACACATCTAAGTCACATTTTCCTTAAGTTTCAAGTGGCTTTTTACCTGGAATTCTGTCAGATATTTATGTCAAATGTTACATATATAACAAACTGTTTTCTACAACAGTATTTTGTAAAAAGTAAGCATTTGTTTTGTTTCATGCAAATAGGCCTCCATGACAAATTAATCCCACCATATCCTTTCTCCTGAATGCTGCCCAAAACGTCAGTGATTTGTATTCATCTCCTTTCCTCAAATACTCACAGTCCTGAATAAAACTGAATGAAGACATGAGAACAACCTCCAATTTCAAACAAAATCAAAAAGATCCTTTCTTAGCCCAATAAAGCAATAAGACATGAAAAATATTAGTTGTGCAAGTACACCATCTGCTGGCCAGAAATTAACTGCAGCTAACTAAATTACTCTGAGAGACAACATTTTGATCAGTGGCATCACAACCTTCTCACCAACACTTCGGTACCAGAATATATTTCTTCTTTTCCTCTATACACCAAGTGGGTTGTACACCAGCACCTGGCTGTCACATTAAGTGCTCAATCTGTTCACATTCCTTAATGCCAATTCCTTTCACTAACATTTCTCCTTTGTTACTTGCTTTTAAATGATACCTATTGTATTATAGGCATCAAGGTTTCTTTATTCTACCTTTTATTGCTTTCTTCCCCAGTCACTGCAACTTTCAGTGCTTTGTTTCCTACCTAACATCTGAGTTAGGATCCCTAAATGCTGCTTTTCTCACTTTCGTCTTCGCTTTTTTCTGAGCTCCCTTCCTCATCTTCCCAAGAGCGTAATTCCCTAAGAAGGAAATCTCTGACCTTCTCTTTGACCAGTATTTTCTGGTCAAACTCAGCATTTTCAAATAGAACATTATTGCATTCATTCTCTTTTCTTTGGAAATGTTGCTCACGGCAAGAGTAAACTAAGATACTAAACACAAAAGAAAATACAATGAAAAAAACCATACATTTGTAAAAAGTTATACCATAAGGCATTATCTGCCAACAATAAAGACACAAAGATCAAAGCAGAAAAAGGGCAAGCTTCTATTTCTTGAGACACTGTTTTTCTCTGCCTCATGTTGGTCTTCACAAAGCAACCATCACCTAGAATGTCTCTTCACAGAAACATCCCAAATTAGAATCTTCAATTATTTTCTAAATGATTTCTTAAAGCAGCTATGTGGACACACAAGAGAATTTGAACTTGCTTTCTCTAAACAACAGACCACTGGACATTCTTAGCTATCTTTCAAAGACCACATAACTCAGCGCAAAAACTGAATTGCCTTCAGCCATATTGGCTGTTTTTATCTCTGGACAGTCTTCAATTTTTCTTCCGTGAAGAACTGTGAAACACTAGTAGAGCCTCAGACTATCTGCCACAGCAAAATCATACTTTTTTAATGATTGTAGAAGGCAATTACCATGAAATAACCCAAGAACTTCACACACGGTACTTTCTTTTCATACAAGTTCATCCTGTATTTTTCAAATCCTTAAATCTTTTCCGAAATGCTAGTATTTCTTCTCTTAGTCTTATTACTTAAATAATCCTTTCAAAATCTAGTTCCTGTAGTTACTTACATAGTCTAATTGATATCAATGGGTATTCTGTAATTCTTTGGATAATGAGCTCTGTTTTAAGATTCCCTTTATTATCCTTTTATTATGGAGATCTTGGCAAGTAACCAGCAAAATTAATTTCCTTAGGAAATTTTAATTTCATCTGGTTTAATTGAAAGGTAAACAGTATGAGTAAGTACATTTCCGGGAAACTGCAGACATTCCAAGCATGTAGTACAGCTACCAATATTCCTCATTGAAAGAGAGAAATAAAAGTATTACATCTTTTAATTTTAAAGTAAAACTTAGTCAAAGTATCTCTAAATTTCCAGAGGTACACACAGGAAACATACATACTAAAATGTTAATAAACAAATAAGTAGGAAGGAATCTCAAAGTTCTGGAGAGTTCAAAGTGAAGAAAGGGAGGAGTCTTATGATCAGGAAGAGTAGCAATATTCTACAGTCTAAGGACAGAATTGTCTGACTCTTGCAGATGTGTAGAGTTAATTTCAACCTTGCTTGGAGGCTTTACAGTGAGCAACACAAAGATTTCGAAAGACAGATTTTCAGTCACAAAGCAAGAGTGTATCCTCTAAGTAGAGTACCCTTTAAAAGAGGGCTGGAAGGGATAAACTTCATAAAAAACTGTGCATACTTCATCATAAATGCTCCCATTGATATCTGCTCCATAAATTGGTGCCACAAAAGTCAAGTTCTTCCAGTATTTACGCTCCAAATCTTCATAGTCTACATATCTTGGAGTGCGGTATCTGCAGAGAAAGAGGTAGGCAAAGGTTCATCACCATCTTTCAACAACCACCTTTACAATGGACTATGCTTCTGAACCTCCAAGATAGTCACTTTACGCCAAACTGTTTGAAACAAAGGAATTACCAGTTGTCCTGAATTCTTATTTCATGATTAACCATATCATGGAAACCTCCTACCTGACAGCTACAGTAACTGAAGTCATCCACCAAGCCATACATTTGCTTCAGTCTCTAGCAGCACATCAACCCATCGACCGACTGCCCTTAGGCTGAGCCCCTCCTTTTTATTTCCTTTCCATAAAAAAGACACTTATGGAAAAGCCACACAATTAACAAGTATTTATTGTTTTCCTACCTCACTACCAGCTCCGTAAACAGTCAGATATAGGTCCTGTACAAGCCTGTCTCAAAACAATGTAAACTAACTAAGCCATGCAGCCTTCACAGGCAAAACCAGTACTTCCTTCTCCTCTTCCTTCTGCAGAAAAACCTTTCAAGAAAAGCTGTTGTTTCAAACAGCTGATACAAAAAATTCTATGATGCAGAGAAAATAAATATTTAAGGGAACTTTTATTTTTACTCCTTTATAACAGGACGAGATACCACACTTACATGCTTAATGATAAGAACATAATATACACTTACATGCTCAAATATACTTAAGAAATTTCAAAATCTTGTGGGAACACAACACAAGCACACTACTAACAGCTTTGCCTCAGGATCCTTTGTCAGACCTCTGCACTTCCATATTTAGGTCTTCAGAAAGAAAACTTACTCCCACTTTACTACAACTCTGAGAACTAAACTTTCACAGTAGAACTGCCAGTTCTGCTGCAGTTCTACAGTGCTACAGTTGAACGACTGGAAAGAAAATCCAAACATACAACACTGGGACCAGGTACTTTTATGTCATAACTCTATGTAATAACTCTAAACAGAGACAAAAAAAAATTAGCAAAACACATCTTAACTAAAGCATTCTCAGCAACAGAGTTGTTTTAATTATTTCTCATGACAGCTCCAGAAATCAGATTGTATTTCTGTTTGGCCCTGAGTAACATGCACACATGAACTCCTTGATTACAGGATGTGGCTACGCTCTTATTTCCCAGAGGTCAAATAGAGAAGCACTTTGGTTCAACGGTGAGCTGCAAATGTCTAAACAAATAAGAGACGAAATGCATTAGACTTGAGTACACATAATCATTTTAAAGGCAACTACGATTTAATTTAGATGTTTATGGCCCTTCTCTCTTACCCAAAGGAAACAGATAACATCCTAATACTCCAGAAAAAAGTCTTTAACAGAGAAATCTTCTCCATTAAGGAACAAAATTATTTTTATGGGAGAATAGAGGCTCTCAGCTACTTAACAGTTAAAGAAATAGAGACTGAAGTAAGAGTGTCATAGAAGGTTATATGACACATTTTCTCAAGAGCAGTGACAAATATTTGGAAAGACCTACAGCTAGTAATAGACAGGAAGTCCTCTCCATGTTCTACATTTGCATATAAAATTAAGTTGCCATCTGATATCAGTAAAAAAATTAAAACTGAAATCAGAAACACTTCCAAAATATATTCCATGATGAATATAATAAACTTAACAAACACCATGACACATATTAAAAACTTCCCAGCATTTCTGCATTAATTAACTATTTTAAGAAATCAGTGTATCTCAATTTATTAGGGGTTAATAAAATGTAAACTTTAACATCTATGAAAAAGTATTATTGAAAATTACATCAGATATCATATAGGTCTTATGATTTACTCTCACCTCTAATATATACTAAACAAATAGTTTCAAGAAGTACAAAATAGGTTCCCATTTCCAATTACCAGAGAAAGAACACTGGGCACTAAACTCAATGTTGCACAAGTAATATATGTGCTATTCTTTTTAATTGGGAAAAAAAAGGTCGTCAGTTTTGCACTATCATGAAGGCAGGGATACTATGGAACATTTGATAAGGAGCCTCCTTAAAAGCTTTACATGTCCTAGTTTTTTCCTGATCTTGATAACAGCTTCTACTGTTACATCTAATTTCTGAATTAACCCATGAGAGAAACTTGCCTTCCAACTAAGGCAGTATTACCTTTCCTCATTCAACTATCTTTTATTTCTAAGATCCTTTGATTCATCTTCCAGAAACTACTTCCACTCAGTTTTGAGAAGATACTCAAATAAAATATATTCTTTTTATGTGGCCAAAATGACAGGCAATAATTCCTTCTATCAAGTCCCTCTTATTGAAATGCTCACCAATTTGAAACATTTCAGTCCAGTGCCTAGCCCTTCATGAACATTTTTTCTCCCCTCCCATAATATCCATCTTGCCACAACCAGAACACAGATATTCACTAGATGCCGCTGAGTTCTCTTACATTCATGTAAAAGCTTCTTGACTGGTTATAAAAGATAGTGGGTTTTTTTCAGAATTACATGATGATAGGCCATTCCAGTATCTGAGAATTAAACATTAACAGGCATACTCAAATTAAAACTCAGATATACAGTCTGCATCATCTTCACTATTTTCTACATAAGCATCTCCTGGAACATAAAGACAAAAAGGTAGACAGAAAGCATCATGTCTCAGGTTTTTCAGATGCTTTCTTGCTGCCATGGTATCAGATGCTTTCAACAACATAAACATGAACAACATTCACATTGTGGTACCCTTCCATACCTTGGAAGACAGGACAAAAAGTTAAAAAGATCACTGGATGTCTTGCACAATCCAAAGAAACCACAACATGTGAAGATAAGTATTTGTCTTACTAAACAAGAGTACGTACTTGTCACTGTTGGCTAGCTGCCTGAACTCCTTCACTGTCATGGGCTTTTTCTGAATGTTGTACTGTGTGAAAAGCCCAGACTGGCCAGTGACCATCTGTTGAATCGGAGCAGGAATCACCAAATCTTCAATATCATCATAGTGTTTTCTTGGCTTCCATTCCTTTGGTGGGATAACCTTTAAATTCAGGAAACAAAACAGAACATCACAGTTGCGATAGCAATTCAAAACATCCTGGAAAAAAATTGAAAGAACAGTTGAATATGCCCACATGATCAAAGGAACATTTGCTTACCACCTGTTTCACACTAACTGATAAGTGCTCCTAGACAATGTAGAAACCCATTCAAAACACACACAGTATCACCTCAACTCACAAGCAGCAACTCACCAATTTACAGCAATTCATAGACAACTGTGCAAAAATACACATTTATAATAACAGTTAACAGATTTTTACAATCAGAAAGCCCTATAATTGACAAATAGTTTGCAATCCATGACATCATACATATTTAGTGTTAAAAAAATGTGTGGATTTGGAGATACGGTTTAGAGGCGAACATGTAGGTGCTAAGTCAAAAGTTGAGCTCATTTATCTTAGACATCTTTACCACACCTAAAGATTCAAAGATATAACATTTTTATCCTCAATTAAAATAAAAATTCCTAAAAAAACTTGAGAGTCCCCTGTCTAAATATTATTTCGTATAAACAGAATGTATAACTGTATTTTTTAATGAAGAGTGAAAAAAACCAGCTGTTTTAGAGACCTTTGCATTTCAGAATCTGTTCAGTTTACTCACCATAAAACTATAGGGTACAACTCTATTACAGTAAGAGTTTGCACTAATTTATATATATTAGCTTTTATAATTACATGATTTACTCCTCATAATTGAAGATTAAAACTGTGTGCAGATTAACCAGTTGTAAACACATTTATTTCAAATACCACAGAACTACGCACAGTCAATGAAAACTCCTCAGCAGATTCTGAAGTGTTAGCAAAAGAAATCATTAAGAATTTCAAAGAAACCTGTAGTCATACCAGCGTTTTTTAACAGGCTGGGTAATTTTGAACATTCCTTGCATATATTATTTCAGCTGAAAACAGGTAACTCTCTAGATGTGAAACTGTATCACTTCTAAAACAGAGCAACAGAAAATTTTTGTATTTATTTTTTGATCTGGTTTTGGTTTTGAACTTTTACATGTCCCAAGGCTTAATGACATGTTTTTAGATCCACTCATTATTTTCATTCTTCTGCTATGCTCAAATCAGATTTCCACAAACACTGACTTGGAAACTTTTAAAATATCTTACTACAAAGTAGGACAGCTCTTATAAACATGCAACAAGTGAATTACATTGTTTGAATAATTAATTCATAATTTAGAGGTAGTGTGAAAGACTTAGATGTTATGGTTAAAGGCTTAAACATTGTTATGAAGAACTTTTTCCCCCATTATGGCAAAACTGTATAAAGAAGCTACACTTACCTAAGCCCACCCCTCCCTGAATATGCCTCCTGACTGGAACTTTGGACTGTGAGCTAAACCACCTAAGGAAACTTGAGATGAGTTACTATCCTTCAATTGACACAATTGTTCAATTATCTCAAGTCTAGGGAGAAGTAAACCAGGCTGAGGGAAAATAATGCATCCACAAGAAAGCCAAACCCAGCAGCTGTCCTGAGAATCAGCTCTGGGTAGGTTTGGAGTGGGGGAGGCCATAGCCCACAGGCCCATCTGCTGAGACCAGGTTTGCACGGACTCCCCCACAACCGAGTGGGGAGGAGGAGAGGTTTTGGGGGTGTGGCATAACCTCTGGTCAGAGACAGTGAACTCCCATCCTCCCCTACACAAACTGGGCTCAGTTGCAAATCCCCCCACCCCTGGATGGCCACATACACAGGGCATTCACATGAGAGGCAGCTGAGGAGGTGTCATAAGCTATCAAAGACCCCAAAGCACCCCCAGACTCATTCCTGAGGTAAAGGGATAAAACTGATCAGTTGTCAAACTTGCTCCCCATGCCCTCAACCAAGGACAGCTACCTGGGCATTCCCACCTGTCCTGAACACATATTCATCTACGGAGCTCTGTTTTTTGGGGGATCCTCATTATCAAAAAGACCAGAAGAAGGTGACGATCGGAAACCACAGAGCAGTGATATTTCTACATTTCTACTCAACCTGTCTCTCTGACACTCTTTCTCTCCCCCTTTTCCTTGCTCCTTTTGTTTCTTTCTCTCTCTCTCTCATTTACTGTTAAATAAAATCCATACTTTTCACTTCAGCATATGCCCTTGTTTGCACCTTAATTCAGGCAGAGGCATCTCTCTAACACTTTTAATAATGGGATCACAACAAGGCAGTCCTTCAGATAGGCTGTTTTCTTACAAGCATTTCAGGATCTAAGGACCATATATAAGTGTCCATTAGAAATTTCACTATTACCTCTCTCCATGAAAGTAATAAAATTCTAAAACAGATAGATCCTAAGATCATTGGCCACCTTTTGGAAAACTATCACAAATAGGCAAATTGTAATGTTAATGTACTCAAATAGTCCAAGGAAATCCAATCAAGACTGTTAGTGCTAAAAGCACACAGGAAAAGACGAACATCAAGCCAAAGAAAATTTATCTGATAGCAACATATTTCCATAGCTAATGTTTTTATTTTACACACAAACAGGTGTTTTTATCCAGTTTTTACACAGATGCAACTCCCTCTTTTCCTTTTTTCCTTCTCAGCTTCCACAGGACTTCTGCTGTACAGGAACTACTTAACAAGTTTCAGTGTTGTTTGCTTTTAGAGAAAAAAAAAATAATCCAATCATCTCCTGATTCCTACTTATTTCTTTCACAGAAATCTTAAATTATATGCACATTAACAAAATACAAAATGTTAGTTTGGAAGCAGGGAAGTCATGCATTCAGAATATATGCATAGAAATCAAATATGTGCACAGAGATTTCCATTTTCATGATTATTAAGCATGAAGTTGGAGGTTTGGCTCAAATATATGAATACTGAAAAGCGAAATTTGCATTATCTTATTTAGTTCAAGGTCAGTGTGCTTTAAGCAGTAAAAATATTTTTGTGAATGCAGGTTCAAGACATCCCCTTCCAGCTAACTGGAATGTTTATTACTGTTGTAATTAGAGTGCTGGTTAGGGAAGTGAACTCTGTGGGGACCAATATGCAAAAAACTGTTTTAAAAGAAGATAAAAATAAACTTCCTGCCCCAAAAAATTTGCATTTTCTAATGAAGACAAGGACAAGGACTGAAGATGCTAACACATCATGTTCAAAGCAACATAGAGATAGTATAAGAGCTGGAAATACTGACTAGGTCTCTGGTTTTGCCACTGACCTGTCCCACTGAAGCCTCTTCATGTTTCCTTTAGTAAAAATAGCCTCTTCAAAGTCAAGCTAGTTAGATTTATTCAATGGGTGCAATCTAGATCAAATTCATCAATCAAGCTGTTGAACACTCAAATATGAAAAAGGAAAAGCCAAAAGCAAGGCTTTCTCATTTACATATTTATTTATCAAAGATCCTAAGCATATTAATCCAGTCTAGTATCATTTAGTGTGATAAACATACAGGTTTAGATAGGGATGTCTTAGTTATACCAGTCAGTCTCCGGCGTAAAGACTGCATGTCAGTACTAGTGAGGTTAATGCAGAGTGCTACCAGCACATACATTTCTGTTAAATCCTCTTTCATATACTGGTAATCTCCTGTAGATCTGATTCTGAATGGCACTGACAGTACTACTTCTATGTAACTATTTCTCCCCAACTCATCTGAAAATTGCTTTTCTTGCACTTGCCAGTATCTATTTTCAGCATAGTGTTCTGAAATTACTTTTCTACTTGCCAGTGTGACTGCAAATGAATTTAACTATTTCACTCTATATTAATGCAGTTTGAGTTTTTGAAACACTTCGTTTTCCAGTAAAGACAACTAATCCATCAGTGTCCCTTTTTTGTCATTTGTCCTATTGTTTTCAGCCTTTTCCTTCCTTTTTAAGTATAGAATCTTTTGTAACAGTAAGACTAAACAGAGATTTTCTACGCCTAAAGCTCATTTCAGACTTTCAAAAGCCTAATGGCAATTTTTTTGCCAATTTGCTCAAGGGATGCCACAGCTATGTGCATCTGTTATCTGCTTTGGAAATGGTTTGATATTGCATGTCTAGTACCTTAATTACTTGTTTCAGACATAGTATTAGGAACTTCAGGAGTGGTTGCAGTTTTTTAACCTTGTATTTCCCATACTCCTTCCTTCCTTCCTTCAATATATGCAAGCCCTACAGTCATTTCATCCCCACTGTCACACACATATTCTTCTACACAGGTAACAAGTCCTCCCCCCTTATGTGCTCACATTTAACCCAAAGTGCTGGATATGCCTACTCTGATTGTGCTCTCTGTTTAGAGCTTAAATTACAGTTTCTGCATATACATATAGATCTTCTGGTAGTTGTTACTCTTCTTGCATTCATACTTGAGAGTGTGCATCCCAGACTTCAAAAAAAATTAGGTGCCATGTTAAGTTAATTTTCTATCACTATCAAAACTGAAACAAATATTTTTTCCTGTTACTTTAAACCAAATTTCCAAAACTCAGAAAATGTCCCTTAAACTTCTGCAGTATGAATTATTCACTTCATAGGATTTGTTTTAAAAAATACTTAGTTGGTTTACTTTTATTTATAAATTTTTGAGATATTATCAAAATATAGTGAAAAACAGAATATAAAATTTTCAAGACAACCAAGTATTGAATAGCAAGTAACTGACAGACTGAAAACAGCCAGAGATGCTTTAACTGCTATTCAAGCAAGCAAGAAGATACCACTGTAATGAAGTCTACTGTCTGAAATGAAAGGACTGCAATAGCTCATACCCACACAAACAAACAGGTTCCAGAACACAAGTGAATACAGCAATAACTCACCTCAGGCTTTCCACTGCTGCCTATTTATCACATTTCTACTTCTGTTTGCAGAGAAAAGTTTGAGAATATAACCTATATGTACTATATTGGCTGAAATGAAAAAAACAACCTAAAAGGTTTTCAAAGAGTGAGGAGTTCAGTTTTGCTTTGTTTCACAGGAAGCAGGAGGGGGCAGGGGGGAAACCAAGAATTTCAAGTTTTGTTCCTCCTCTCTCAGATTCTAAATGCCTCGACCATGCAACATCAGCTTCAAAACCCAGTGACGAAGATGGCTATTCCCATGGACTACTCACAATAACTAAGGTGGTATTTCTAGATCTGCACTGGCTTCTACCGATTTGAAAAGTGGCAAAACAGATACAGCATAAACACTTATACAGTGTACCATTAAATTACATCAGACCGACAATCACCTCCTGCTAGGGGAGGAACTCCTGCTGTAAGGTCCTGCATGTGCCATTGTTCAAAGGGCAATACAGTCGCAGTTAGTGTGCCTCCAGTTCTCATTAACAAGAACATAACCCGATCACCATCAAAACGAAAACTATTTCCATTTAAACACTGCCTTACTACCTTTGTGGTCATCATTATGAAGTGGGATTATTTGCTCCAGAAAAGTTTTACACAACCCTAAAACACCAAGTTCAACACCTGGTATATCAGGACTACTTTAATTTATACTATTAACTCCCTGTTTTGTTCTGATTTGACAAAAAATAGCTTAAATCTACTTAGAAAGAGATACTATTTTGCTATTGTAAACTTGAAAACAATTTAGAGAAAAAACACTACATAACATCTTCATTAGTCAGCATAAAATATCAGAGACACCAAAAGGCTTTCTTAAAACAGTAACAAATTATTACCTACTCCTTGAAAACCATTTGGGAAAAAAAATTAAATACTAAAAAGGTCAGGTTTGTAATCAGCAAAATACAAATAATGGGAGAACAGGTATTAGGAGCATTTTTCTTCTATATTATAGATGTTTACCTTTGCAACTCCAGCCCTATGAGCACCTTGTGATTCCATGTATGCTAAGTACTTGTTGAATTCCCTAAATTCATCCATCGAAGGCCTAAAAGTCATGATTTTGCAGCTTGGATTTGGAGGACTATCTGAGATAACAGCAGCCATTCTGGTTCAATTTCAATCCAGCTGTAAAGAAAAAAAAATACACTGTAGAGAATAATCTGTAAAACAAATTCTGATATTCAACATAATGGTTTCAAATAGGAAAAAAGTTTCTACAATTATCTGCCCATGCTAGTATAAAAGGCACAAAACAAATGTATATTTTTTCTCCTTAATCCTTGAAGAATACTCAGCCTTTACCCAGCACAAACACTATTGTAAATTACATGTACACAGTCCAGTCCATACCTCTGCTTTTACAGCATATTTACTCAAGTTAACCTAGCATCTTCCTGTGTAGATCCAGCTGCACAGTCTCAAGAGTTACATTACACAGACATAACCTAGAGTAACAAAGCTATGTGTTTGATAAAATATCACTATTCCCATTAAGTAAATGGAGAAAAACAATTATTCACTTCCCACACACACTGCAAATGTAGAGGAAGAGCACTCAGATTTTCTAGTTCTCACCATCTGCAGTTGTCCTGGGTTGCAGTATTCTGTTACCATCCTCATGAGCTGTTGAAACCAAGTGGGGCAGTGTTTCCTTGCCTCCTCCCTCTGGACTATCCCTCTGTCAATGGCCCATCAGTGCCCTGCCACATGACTCAGGGATAACTCCCTCCGGACTATTTTCTGCTTAATGGGCCCAGCAACACATGGCCTCATGACTCATCATCCCATTGTGAGATGCTCCACCCAGAGGGAGGAACCAAGCATTCCATCCTGGATGTGAGATTCTGAACACCACAGCCAGCCCTTACCTACTGGATTCCCAGAGGACAGGAGCTACATAGCCACCACTGGACCTTCTGAGGAAGAGCAGACCCTTTCTACAGGATCACCGCTTCAACAGAACCACATCCACCACTTCAGGAGGACTGCAGCCACCATCTTATCAGACTGTTACCACCACCCTGCCTAACAGGGAGTCAGGTTGTATCCTGACTCTGTCAGTTTGAACCAGTGTTTTCTGCCTTTATTTTTTTTAATTTCCCTATTATATTGTTATAAATAAAGTATGTAATTCGTGCTATTATGTATAAAACTGAAATGTAATAAAACCATGCAGAGACAGAGTTTAAACCCTCCCCCACCAACCTGGCTGAGAGGAAAATTTCACAACACTAGAGCAGTTGAACAAGAAGTTTTTTCAGCACAGATGTAATCAATAGCTGAGGATTCCACCCCAGGTGGGGTTGGATCTTATGACCAGGACATTAACACTATGATGACTTGATCACCATCTTCTGATATCTACATCTCAGCTGATAAGGAATTGGACATTCCAGGAACTAAAAATAACTGTTCCAGGAACCAGAGATGGCCCATTCATCACCAGAGATGGCCCATTCATCACTCAGGATGGACAATTCATCAGACCCAGGAAAGGCTTTGTGCAGCCCAACTCTGGGACAAGAAAACATCATGAATATGCTAAAATTGCGAGAAGAATAGAATTAATTTGGACTCTGCCCAAGAACTGTATAAGAAGGAACCAGCCAAAGCAACATCCGTGAACTTGGGAGGTCTGGTGCGATAGAGGTCATGATCAATACCTGTTCACCCAGCTCTGACCCCGGGCTCAGAGCTGCTTTTCTCGATCGTGGTTTTCTGTGTGACCGATCTTTCGGCTGCAGAATAAAATCTATTTCTTTATTAAATTTAATTTGGCTGAATTTCTTTACTTCAATATTGTTCTCACTTGGTGCCTCCCACTGGTTTGTCTTCAAGCTAGTACAGCAGTTTAGCAACAGGACACTATTACTGCTCGTTCTCTGAAAGCTTCAACAGAAAAAAAACCATGCAAGCTATACACACAAAATCAGCACTTCCTCTGATTTGCATTTCTGCATTGAGGATGACTAAAAGAAAAAGTCATTTCTATTTCATACCAGTATTCATGAAAGGACTGATCTTTAAGCAAGTGACAGATACACATTATCTTCAGATCAGAAGGTGTTGCAATTTCCAAGTATACATCACCATGTGCCATCTGCTGTTCACAAAATTCTTCACTAACCTTACAAAAAAACTGCTTATAACAAATTTCTTCCAACATGCTCTGGGTCAGATCTGTGGTTACCTCAACCCTTCATGCCTCACACTGGGTGCCAACTTGGCAACAAAATACCACACAGCTGATCACTCACTTCCCCCCTCCACAGTGAGATTAGAAGGAGAATCAGGATAAAAAGTAAAATTCACGAGTTAAGGACAGCTTAATAATTGAAACAAAGTAATTTTTTTTAATTTATTTTTATCACAGAGAGAGAGAAAACCCAAAAAACGCCAAGGAATGCACAATACAATTGTTTACCATCCACTGACTGATGCCAAACCCATCTCCAAACTGCAATCAGCCACCCTTCCAAGTAACTCACCCACGTTATATACCGGGCCCGGCATTCTGTGATCTTGAACAGCCCTTTGGTCAGTTCAGATCCCATCTCCTGGTCAGCTCCCACCCACATTTCTGTGCATCTCCTTACTGAAAGCGCACAAAACACTGAAAAGTCCCTGATTCAGATAAAGCACTGCTTGGCAACAACCAAAACATCAGTGTGTTATCAGCAATATTCTCATAGTGAATCAAAAACACAGCCCTGTACCAGCTAAACAAATTAGTATTAATTCTGCCAATTCATACAAGCACACAGTGTCAATGTCACCAGCATCACCTTTCACTACATCACAGATGAAGACTATTTCCAAAAGCATAAACTGATTTACCAATTAACTCTCAGTTGCTATGTAAACATATTAAATTAAATTATTCATATAGAAAGTCAGTGTCAAAAGGAAACCTGTTATCAACCTTTTAATCCTTGTTTTGTCTATGGGTACAGAACGTAAGAAACCACAATGCCTCTATGGATTCCTACAAACCTGAGACGCTCTCTGGAATTAATTTTTTTTTTTAATATGAAAGGGTAGAAGTTTGAAATACATCTGATTTCCTATATTCCTTGTGCAAAAGGGTAAAGAGACAAGAAGAAGCCATATCCAAGTGGTTCGGCTACAAGAAAAACTGCAGGATTATTTTGGCCAATGTCTGATTTCAAGAACCAGGCACAATAAATTTATTATTGCACTAAATTAGCATGATAAAAATTCCTCTTAACCAAAACGCCTCACCAAAATACACCAGTTTTAACACATGAGCTGCTTTAAATACAGCCATGCACCAAACCAACTGAATATACTCTGGCACTTGATACAATGAAAAAATGCAGTTAATTTAAGGATTGTTGATTGAACTAATGAACTATGATTAACTCATGCCAACTTCCACAATCACACATCAGCATTCTTGCCTGGCTACTAGATTCCTAAAATCCTGTTTGTGAAGATACTAACAAGATTATTCCCTTATTTCTCTGGAACTAAGACAACCATGTAAAGTATCGTACTATGATGAACCTCAATCTGTATCACAAGCAGAAGTAATAACTTTCAGCTAATTATGAAGACACATGTAGAGCACTGAAAAGGCAGAATTTTGCCAACCTTCACTGCAGGGTAAAAAAGACAAATCCTGCCTTCCACAGATCTTTTTTCTACCAGCTTCTACCAGATCTTAGGGTCCAGGTCCCTAAGCAAAGGGCACACAGACCAGCCAGCTGGCTGTGTTACTTTCGGCAGAACTAAACGGCTCTATCCACGCTCCTGTGTAAGCCTTCCTACTCAGTTAAAAACAGCTTCTCGTTAAGTTACTGGGCACAGCTGCTCTTTGGTAACACTATGTTTGCAAGAACTCCTTGAGCAGATTCTACTACATAACATCTTTAGATTAAGTGGCAGAAAGATCATAAACGCTACGGAGAATTTGCTATGCTGTAAGTCCATTAGATATTTCTATTCATTTCATGATTTCTTAGTAATTCAACACCTTTTTACGACTATGATCTATAACTTCTTAAATCTGTTTTACAATTTCATTATTGCATTCCTTCATGACAAACACCAATCTGAAACAGTAAGCACAAGTACTGAGTTACAGGGTCTAAATTTACCACAAAAAATAAAGTCATGCTACAAACTAATCAGAATATGTTGGCCTTCTGATTAAATTCTATTAACTTCTAACACTGTATGTAATTCTTTCAAGGACTTTGTCGAACTCCAGAGTCCTACATACTTTCTCCAAACAATTCCTAGTTTTGGGTTTTTTCCCACAGGCAAAAACTCAGTTAAACCCTAGCCAAATCATTAAGACAAGCATAATATATAGTCCCCTGTAAGAGTTAAGAATTCAGAGGTTCTTTTGCAGACAAAAATCACAACTACTAGGAGGCCATTCTAATAGTAAATCCACACTGCAATCATATTTTGCTGACTTAACTGCTGCACTTAGGTGTACACATAACTACCTATTTTGTGATATTACAAAGCTATACAACCTAAGAAATAAAACTTCGAGAGTTTTTATTTACTACTACACAATGAAAATGTGCAAGATATTAGTAAATACAAAGTTATAAAAAGAAGGCCAACATGCCCAGGCTGCACTTTATGAAACAGAAAGACAAGTAATATGTACATAGGGAAATTTTACAGTTCTTTTAAATCCCTAATACCAGCATTGTAATCAGCCATTTTGTCCTCTTGCAAGACAGTAGTGCACACTGAAAAAGATGCCCATGATTACCTGGAAAAACAAAGGGTAATGTGAATAAATGAGACGACAAACCTCACCCAAATTATCATGCATTAGTACTTGGCATAACACTGAAAGAAGTTCATGCTTGATAACACATTTTATTCTGCGTGTTTTTTGGTAATTGCAAAATCTCCATAATTGTTTCTTCTATATCCTAAGAAAAGGGAAGGACCTCTATACCCCCACCACAGTCAACTGAAGCTTGCTGTCCTGGGGTGACCGGAACACTTGCCTATACAAATTAGTACCAGGCAACTACAATTTCCAGCCTCCACTGCCAAAACATTGAACTGCTTCTTCGTAAAGTCCACAACTTGCCATTCTGTTACAGCTGTCAGAATACTAAAAAAATTTTATTGGTGGAAGTGTTACCAGTTAAACACTGTTCCTCCATGCAGCATCCTCTATGCCCTCAGAAGAATACAGAAAGTATTATTTCCAGAACTGGAAACCATCTTCCAAGTTCTATTTATTGGATACCTATTACAGAAATCTAAACTAGCAATTGTGTTTAGTCAAATTACAAGCAAGAAACCAATTCACACAACTAGAAAATATTAAACCAGAATGAAAAACACTAGAAAAAGAGCACGTTCATTTGCAGTTAGTTAAAACTGCACAAAAGTTAGTTAAAAGGCACAAAAACCTGTAGCCTTCACTACATGAAATCAACTTTCAGTATTACAATATTCTTTCTCCACCTTAATACCAAGATGGCACATGTGCTCTGAAGGCTATTCACTTCTTTTTGCTTCTAGTCTAAAATAAACTAACCAATACTTTGAAATCCACCCATCATCATCATGGAACCAAAACTTCCTGGCTTTAAAACTACACACAACTTGACAAAATAGTTCTTCCAAAGATGCTTTGTTGGAGGTACCTCTCAACTGCCCACTTTGCCCTCTACTGAAAGCCCTGTTGAACAAAAATAAAAAGCACAGACTGCTACATCTACTTTGCTAGACACAAAATTATTAGCCAACATGGAAAAGCAATAACTATAGACCACTGTATCATAAATGTGTTCATATTTTGAAAGATTATTTTTACTCTGTGCATTCTAATACATAAAATTGCAACATCCACAAGCTTTACTCCACTATCCAAATTAATCAAATTGCATAAAGCAAGCTCCAGCAAAAGAGAAAAAATAGGAAGGAAGGTGGGAAAAAAAATCAACTCTCTGAAGGTCATTGCTTCTCACAGACAAATTAAAATACACATTTTTCCCTTTTTCTTTTCTTTCAAGTTTTCACCACACTAACTATGGGACAACAAACATTTGACAAAGAATTAATCCCAGGAACTTTTTTTAAGTAGATAACAACAACAAAATAAACTTGTCCAGAGAAAGGCATGCACAGGAAGCCCCAGCATTTTTTTTGAGGCTGTTTTACAAAATTAATGTGTTTGCAACACCAGCTCTGCACAAGCTGGAAAGGAAGTAAGTAGTAGAAAACCGTGCCTTAATCTATAATAGTTTCAGCAGCAATTTTACTTATAATGTAAGTTAAAACTCCATGGGTAGATTCATAATTTTTAAAAAGTTGTTAGCATATTCTGTAAGCAGGTACCATCCAACTCCCTGTACTGTTCCGCAAAGCAAATTCAAAGACACAAAATATTGCAATAGCGTACTTTCAGGTAACTGGAAACATAAAAGCACAGTTTGCATGTTCAACTCTTACTGAGCATGCCAATAGTTAACTCTCAATGTAATTTGGCTTTGCATACTAATGTTTGAATTGTTCCTTTAACAACAGTAAATGGGCAGGCAATTAGGTCTGCCCACTTTATGCACCCAGATTCAAAAGAGATCCTATCAGGAATTCCAAATCTGTTACTTAGGTTATTTGATTGTATTAACTGTGAAAATAAGTATATGGAACATGATGCTTTGTATTTGTGATACAAGGCTAAATCTCAAGGTTAGGTACCTATTCCTCAGACATTCACCACCATCAGAAAGATTCAAGTTTAAAAATATTAGGAGTATTAAAGATTTTAATAGATCATAAAACCTTAAGAAACGAGGAATCTGGGCAGATAACCACATTCTGAAGATCCTGAAACCACCTCAATTTTACTACAAAATTCTGAGTAGTTCGTAAGCTTCATTTCAAGTTTACATTTCTATGTCTGGTACTACCCTACAGCAACAATGTTTCAAAACTATAAAAATGGCCTAATTTGAGCCCATAAATTTTGAATTGAAAAATGACCTGAATTCATTCCATAGACATTCTTCTCCCACACCAGGCTCACAGCATGAAAAACATCTTGAAATAAGTGATCTGGGACAAAGGGCAAGGAAAAAAAAAACAGACAGAAAAAGTATTTTTTCTCATTTTTATCTGCAACCCACGATTCAAGAATTTTTACATTTTTTTTAATGAAAACACAGGTATGAAATCCATAGTCCTAACTGGAAGCAGCATGTAACAACCTCCAGCAATGGCAAAAGCAAGTTATCAAAAATCTAACTAGTTTCCACAATTGCTAGCAGCACGTATCTAGAAATAAGAAAGTGCTAGGGTAGCTTATAATATACATTTTCAGAATATCATGTCATTCTTCAGCAATGTACATACCTAGGAATCCTTAAACACAGAGGATATTACTCGTTTCTGCAGAGTTTGATGATTTTCTTCCCCATTATTTTGAACCTCTGTAGGCCTTTAATATCCAAAATACTTCATGACAAAGCACTCTACAATCAACAATATGTTAAGTGATACATCTTCCTTTGTGTATGTTGAATATTTCACCTTTTAGTTTCACCTGATAGGTCATCTGCACACTGAGAACAGTTATCTAACTGCTCATATTTACCTTCAGACCATACAGGACTTACAGATCTCTACCATGGTCTCACGCAGCTCATCTCTCTTCTAAGCTGAAAACTTCTAGTCTCACAACAGAAAATCCACTCCACATTTCTGATCATCCTATTTCTAGATCTCTACCAGTTCCAGTAAATTACTTTTAGTCAAGGCAAAAGAATATCCAAGCTGAAAGTACTATTTAAGACGCAAGTAAACCATCAACTCACACAATGGTGTTAACATTTTCAAACTTGGGTGTAGTCCTCATGGAGTCCAGACAGTGGTTAGGCCAAGCTCTCAGTTTTCGAAAAGCTAATTTACAAGTACCTAAAAGTTCAGAAAAATATTCATTGCTAATGCAGCCTATAATATTGCTGGGGATAGAAATTGCAGGTGGTAGATGTGAACTCCTTCCTGATTAACCACTTTTCAACAGTTTTACTAGGCCTGTTATTTCTGCCTATGTGGCATATAATTACTTTTACAAGTCCCCTCCCAAAAGATTCCCTTATAGCTTGAACTTCACAAGTCCTTAACATCAAAACGTACATAACTCTTTTCAGGGATGTGCTACAGTAACTGTGATAATAACTTTCCCAAGGAACCAATATATGGCAAATGCTTTATTAGAAGCTGAACAAGGACAGCATGAAAGGGGAAGAAAAAAAAAAAAAAAAAAAAAAAAAACCAAACAAAAAACACCAAATACATAAATGAAGCTCCATAACCTGAGAAACAGAAAAATGTACTTGTCTTTCTTAAAGCTGCTTATTGATGGAACACCTGAAACTGCATTTCAGCACTACTAATAAAGCTCACCTTCAGTGTGAGCACTCCCACTCTCATAAAGGATTTTGTAATTCAAAGACTTTATGCAATTCCCCTGCCTTCACATTCTGGTCTAAATTACCACAGACCCAATACCTAGCGGCCAGGCCATAGTCAGGAATGTCCTGCCTTTTTGTTGCTATGACTGAAAGCATGCACACTGAAGTAAACCGCCATATGGTCAGCTTGCATGACCAAAAGTTCCTCACTCCAAACTGATCCCAGGCCCCTGAAATGACATACCATTCAACAGGAGTGGCAGACCACGCCATGAACTCACAGAATGGTATCTGGGAACAACATGGCTCTAACCCACAATATTGTATCAGGCAAAAGGAGCAAGTTCAACTCCAAAGGGCCTTGAGGGGAAGCCATATGGGGTCACTCGGTCTGTTCAGCCTGGAGCAGCCTGAGGACAGACCTCACTGCAGTTACAACTTCCTTGTGAGGGGAAGAGCAGGGACAGGCACTGATCTCTTCCCTGTGGTGACAGTGACAGGACACGAGGAAATGGCCTGGAGTTGTGTCAGGGGAGGTTTAGGTTGGATATCAGAAAAAGGCTCTTCATCCAGAGGGTGCTTTGCGACTTTTGGGGTGGTCCTGTGCAGAGCCCGGCGACGAACTCAGGGATCCTTGTGTGTCCCCGTTCCAACTCAGGACATTCTATGACTCTACCCAGGTCTGTATGACAGTAAATCCAAAGCAGATTTCCACAGGGGCAACAGAAGAACCCTGTGAGTTTAGAAGTTTCACCAACTCATATAAGCATAAGCCATACTACAATCTTGAAGACAACAAATCAGTTACAAAAACATTTTTCCTCTATTATTACCTATTTTTCCAAATTTTAGGTATTTTACCTATCTCAGTCTTGAAACATTTATCATAATTTATTCAAATCAAGTACTTCAAATACTTCCATCAAGTCAAACCCAAACATGAAGAGTTTGATTTCTAAACTTAGTTTCTCACACTTTTCTATATCTTTATTTGTAGGTTAGTTTACAGAGTTCTACACTTTTCCCCAATTTAATTTTAAATGGAATTTACTCTTTTTCAAAACAATTTATGATTATAGACAATTTATCCAGCTCCAAAGCTATAGGCTCATTTACCATTTTGGCAACTTATATACTTTTTTAGTCAAAGAAATAAACTGTGGAAGTGAAACAAAACCTGACACAGCAGAATAATGTCTGTCATACAACATCTACCATGAATATAAGTATTTATGCAGACCTTCTTAGAGACAAGCTCTCTGCTAATAACTAGTCCTTTAATTTTATTAGACAAAATCCAGTGGGATATCACAGGTGTAATGACCTAAACCCCAACAATCTGATTGAGTGACTCTATATTTTACTGGCAGAAATGTGACAAAGGAACTAGAGCATATTTTGTTTGTGAAAGTTCCCTATAATATCTGCATCAGTCAATGAATTATTCCATCTTGCCTGAGAATCAGAAACTAACTGGACACTGAAATTTTTTCAGTATTCAGTTTTCAATAAGAGATGTGTTTTGAACTTTAACTCTTGCAACTTTAATACCTTACATTTAAAACCCTGACATGTTTTCTAACCTCTGTTTATATAGATTATAATGATTATATAGATTGTCCTCAGTTTTCAGGGTGTACTGTCCTAAGTATGGTGTCCCAAGTATATTGTCCCAAATAGCCTGTCCCACAAATGTTAGACATAAACAGAATTAAGTATAAAAATGAGTACTTGCATAACTCAGTAGAATAACTACTCATAGACAAAGCCAACAACTCAACTGCTATGTGCAATTCCATAATTTTAAACAGGTGAAATGAAGTTGGAGGAAAGGGCAAGTCTACAGCTGAATTTATTATGACATACAATGCCACCTACAAAACCTGAAGTAAGCTGTAAGTCTTCATATAACAAAACTATGATAAGAGTTTCTTTATAACACATTTGGGGACTTCAGATCAGCAAATTCTTATTAACATCTTCATTTTGTGATTTGATTACACAACAATTACTATCCTTCAAGTACAAAATATTGCTTATCCTAAGGGTCTTCCGTTATTTTAAACAGAAATCAAGAGAAGAACTCACCACATAATCTGCTAATTTTGTGATATATTTTTACTAGATAACTACTAAAATCTTAACATTTCAGAACATCACTCTTTGAACCATTCCTGTGATCATTCAGAGATCTTGAAAATACCTTATATTGACAGAATTACAGTAATACACCTTCCATTCAAAGCTCCATGCATGCTAAATTCATGTTTCAAAAGGTGTTGGGGTGGGGTTTTTTAAATTTACATTGGTAGGATGAAAATATCACCTTTAACAGCACCACAACCCCATTCACATTCTGTTCAGCATAATGCTGATGAAACATATCTCACCAAAAGAAAACTAAGATAAAAATTCAATATCAAAGTGAATTACCTGAAGAACTATGAATTAGACCAAGAGCTGCTTAAACTCAGAAAATTCTTAATCTATAATCTACTCAACCCAATATCTTGTAATACAGTTAAGTATAAAATTGTATTTTTAATAATTACTAAGTTTGCTAATATTACCTTAGGAATAGTCTAATAATTAGCAGCTGACAACATAATTTTATTATTTGAATGCAATACGGATTGTGCATTCAGATCTAGTGCAGAACTATTTATTTTATTTGTTTAGAAATTAGGTCAAGAGATAAAAAATTCCGCATGCAATATTCAGCAATAATTAAAGAGTAAAACTTACAGGATTTGACTTTTTTTCCTATTTTATTGTATTTACCGGGAGGAAGACATCAGAGACCAAATCAGATTACATTTTTTTAAAACAAAAACTGACCAAAGATTTTTCTCTCATATACATTATTCCAACTCTAATCCAACAGTTATTTAACCATGTCCACGTATCTGGGTGATACGTATTGTTTCCTGGGTCACTCCCTAGAATGGAAATTGCTAGCACCAACACCACTCCTAACCTAAGCTGAGAAAAAAAACAGCATGAGGGACAGTAGCTCAGTTTATTCGCATTTCAACTACTGAAACAGAAATCATGCTTGTGATTTCCATTTTCTTGTGTTTGGGAAATACTTGTCTGAAGCAATGCCATCAGGTATTTATCACAGTTCAAGGAAAAATAAACGTAAAGCCCAAGACAAATTTTATACCATAGACATAAAAAACCACACTGCATTAGGCTGCCATTAAGTTTCTTGTGGAAAAAGTGATTCAGCTGAAAAGGTGCTGGTTTGGTACCCACTAAATGTAACTTCAGTTCCTACAGTTGATAATTCTCAGCAAAGAATCATAAATCTGCAGTTTAAAAAGTAAAAAATAAATGCCGTTTATTCTCTGAGCCAGTATAATTGTTTTTAAAACACACGGACACACGAGTATTGTTCCTAACATAGTTAACCTATCAGAAATAATATTTTGCACACATTTCTCATTCCACACTCCCAGCTAAAATCAAATGCAGAGGAGAGAAAGCTCATTAAGAGAAGCCTGCTATCATGGCATAGGGCCCTGATCACACAACCAGCTTCGAAAGGGTGCTATAACCACGGACAGATGTGGAACGGGCGCTTAACTCAGTACTTTGCTCAGCACACAACTCGTAGCTACATACAGGAACAAACAAGATGCACCAAGAAGAGACTTTTGTTTGGAAAGCCCACAACAGTTTCATCAAACCCCTGACAGACACGGAGAGAGGTAAAACTATTTCACGCCGTCCACCCACTCCGAACACGTGAAGAAGCCGCCCGACTTCCCGGAGAGCTCCCACCGGCTGCCCCGACCCAGCACTGCCGGCCGCGAGCAGGAACGCGAGACCCACTTTTCCCACTCTGGCCGGTTTCGCTTCCTCACCTCGGTCCCAGCCGCCACCCTCTCGTCCGCGGCGCGGAGCCCCCGCACCGACCCCTCCCGGCGCGGGGGCTGCCGCGTGCCCTCTCACGCCTACGGGAGCTCCCCAGCGGCGCTGCGGCCGCCCCGCCCCGCGCCCCGGGCCCTCCCCGGCGCTACCCCGCCGCCGGGACCCACCGCGGACCCACGCTCCGACCTGGTCCGACCCGCTTCGGCCGCCCCGCCGGCTCCCCCCGCTCGCAGCCGCGCACCTCCTCCCCGCACACCCACGGCCGCCGCCAGGGCCGGCTCGGCGCTCGCCCCGCACCTGTCCGGGAGAGGCTCCAGCGGGCAGGCGCGGCGAGGGGGAGCGGCGACGGAGCGGCGACGGAGCGGCGCGGGACGGGACGGGGCGAAGCAGGGCGGGGCAGGGCAAGCCCGCTCCCCGCCGCCGCCGGGCACCCGGTCCCCTGGCGGCTCTCGCAGCCCCTGCCCTGCCGCGCCGCAGACACCTCGTTCCCAGATTTCGGATGACAGCTGCTGGATGCGCACGCGCGCGCGCGGGGGGGCAGCGCACGTGACCCAGGGAGCGGTGCCTCGCGCGTCACGTGCCGGGGGCGGGGGGCGGTGCCGCGGGCGCTTCCGGGCGGAGGAGCGGCGCGGGGGGGCGGGGCAGCGGCGCGGATCCCGCGCTCCTGCGGGCCGGAAGGAGCGTGCCCGCTTCTCTGGGCCGGGCCCCTGAGCGACGTGCGCACCCACCGGGACGCACCTGGAGAAAAGGCCATCGCAAAGCTTAGAGCAAAGTCGGTCTGTTGCAGAATCACAGAATCAGCTGGGTTGGAAAAACCCTTTCGGGCCATCGAATCCAGCCTATGACCCAACACCACCGCGTCAGCTAGACCATGGCACTGAGTGCCAGATGTTTTCTTCAACACTTCCGGGGGTGGTGACTCCATCACCGTCCTCCGCAGCCCATTCCAATAATAACCTTTTCTGTGAAGAAATCCTTCTGCAGTTCCTCCTGTTGTAACCTCAGAATGGGCAGGACCTTTCAGGTCCATAGGAATGGTGGATCTGCTGGAGCAAGCTGCAAGGTCGACATGGTTATCCTGATTAATGTCTGTGCCACAGTGTCTCACATCAATCAGTACTGCTGTACAAAAGTGATTTTGTTTGCAAAATGTTAACGTTGCTTTTGATGACAAAGGCCCACAGTGCTCAATGCCATGTGTTTCCTTTCTGAAGTGCCATGGTACAGTATAATTCTGACTGTTCAGATTGCTGCTAAAATGAATCAGTCGGTGGTTTAATCACTGTGTGATGTGCTTTGACTTTTCTTATTCATCAGTAGTCTATGTTAATTTTTTATTTTGCACCTGGTTGCTGTGTTCTAGAAAGTAGTGAAAAACAACCAGAAGATGACTGAAGGACAAAACCTCTTTAGTCCTTCTTCAAGTATACCTGTTCTGTTAAAAGAAGTCATACTTCATCTTTGAGAGTCAAAGACTTTTTCAGTACTAAAGGAGCCTGAAAATACAGGAAATTTTGGGCCGGTGGGGTTGTTTTTTTTTTTTTTAGGAAGCATACTTAATGCTGTAAGTTTGCTGTGCTCAGAGACACTCATGTTGTTTTATCATTTGGACACAATATTATACATAAAGAAAAATTGTGCAGCTGTATCTCTGAATATCTCTGTATGGCACTATGTCCAGCAGTGTCTAAAATGAATCATCCTCTTCTGCCTAGGGAAACAAATTTTGTTTCACTGAATATGAGTAGAAGAAACAGGGAGTTATTTGCCTTCTTCCTTGAGCCTTTGGTGGGGTTAATAAAATATTTGTTTAATGCTTACGGGAAAACAGTGCAGCTGAATGCAGTTGCTCATTGTTTGTTCTCTGCTTGCTAATTCACTATGAAGCAGAAAAGATTGATGACTTTACATTGTTTTCAAATGAGATCTCTAAGACTCATGCAGAGTACTTGGTTGAAGAGAAATTACAGCAATAACTCTTGGAAGTATTGCGTCAACACGTCTCCTCATCTGTTTTTCTTTCCGGTTACAAGTGTCTGCAGGGCCATGGAGTGCCTGGAGTGTGTTACAGTATTGCCAAAGCATGCACCTCCCACAGCCACAGGCTTGAGCAGTCCCGAGTAATGGACTAAGGGTGCACATGGGTAGTCTGGGAGCATTAATCCCCATAGTGCTGTGGCTATGGAAAGCTGTGTCTTGACATCATTTTTCAAAGCCAGTAGCTAAGAACTTCTGTTTTGATAGATGGAAGTAAAGACAGGGGCATTTTTCAGTTATGTAGCAACATGTGGTCAATAAATCAGCATTTTGGCTTTGTTAAGCTGTGCTGGCACGGTGCTTCCAGTACTTGTTCACCTTGCATGGTTGCATCTCAAAGCACCTGTGAACTTGCTGGCATGTTCTACCTGGTGGGAAGAATCTTTTTATTACTGAGGTTTCAGTAAGCTTTTCTGCACTTTCTTCCTGCCTTTCGTGTTTTGGGCGATGCATTTAGGCTACTATTGACTAGTAACAAAACCCTGGTCCCATGACTACAACCACTAAGAGAAGAGGATAACCTGTAAGTTCCCTTACCTGTGTTTTAAGTTGCTGATGCAATATCTAGGCAGCACAAACCTCTGACCAAAAAAATAGCCTTTTCGCTGTGTGACAGTATATATTTTCTCTTTCACGGAGGTCAGAAACCATTCCTGGTTTAAGGAGTTAACATCTGTTCTGTTTTAGTTACAAATTTGTCTTCCATGACACCTCTGGGTCCCTGTTTCAGTGTGGTACCACTCATGGTGAAAATTTTTTCCTTGATATACCCTGAATTTCCTGTATTGCAGTGAATGTATTTGTCTTGTCTTATCACTGTGTTTTTCCAAGGAGACTCCATCTTTGCTATGCCCTCCCACTGGGTAATGGTGGACAGCAATAAGGTTACGCTGAAGCCTCATCCTCTTAAGGCTGAACAAACCTAGCTCCCTCACTTGCTTCTCATTAGAGATATCCTCCAGTCCCTGACAATTTTGTGGCCTTCTGCTGGAAGTCTGGAAATATGTCAATGTCCTTCATATACTGGGAGTTGAGAACTGGTCACAGCGTGCTATTTCACTCAAGTTGGTGCAGAATATTTCATTTTGGTTTTAAATGTAGGTCATTTCCTTATCATGTAGCAGTAATGCTAAAAAATCTTTTCAGAATTTTAAGTAATGTATTTGCTTAACATTGCAGTCACATAGCTATCTAAAGTTATTTTAGATGTACGAAGCACTCGCTTCTAGAATTCCACTGCAATACTTCTTGAACACATGAGATGGCAGCAAATACCAGAAACAAAACACTAGTGTCCCGAAGCAGAGAAGCTGATGGCAGTGAGACAGATTTTGCACTGCTCCTGATGCAGTTGTCAAGTCTGTGAAGATTGCTGCAACTTCTGTTATGCTGCATTGAGTTATAAATCATGATGTGAGTGCTGGCTGTTTAAATGCAATAGTGACTGAAAATTTCTGTAGCCTGTATGTTTCATTAAGAGTATGCAGTTTGGTAATGTTATATAATAGAAGAAACAGCTTTTTTTTTTTTTTTTTTTAACTATACATCTTCTGTCAGTTTTGCATCTTTTTCATCATATTTTTAAAGTATTGACAGCAATATGTAAGCTTCTAACTTGCAATGTTCTGGAAATTCATTCGCTCATGGAATTCTGTAGCGATTAAACATTTCCATGACATGAAGATGAAGTTAAGCACATTTGAACTGGGAATGATGAACAGTAAAAACATTAGGAGGACAAATAGGGAGTTTGTTTAGCCACAGATATAGTTGGTAGGTATCCTTCTTCCAATAATGTCATTCTATTCAGATGAAAAGAATTTTAAGTGCTCTGTCTCAGAATCTTTTGGCTTTATGTAGACAGTCCCAGAATATCGATGCATCTCTTAGAAAGGCCAGACTAGATAATCATAAATAGAACTTCCAAGTTGAGAATTCACATTAAGTATTTATTTTTATTATATTTACCCTTGAAATTTTATTTTAAACATAGAGGGAACCTTACTGTATTTAACATTAATCACTTTCATTAGAAAGTTTACTTATACAGACAGTGTTCCTTTCAGCTGACAGCTTTTTTTCTCAAAAAATTCCAGGATAAAATACAAAGGCTATTCCATATTGTCTCTGCAGGGCAGTAGTGCCAGAGCAGTGTATTGCAAGTCTACATAGGTATCAAGTCTCTGAGGACCAGATTCTGGCCTCCCCATCAGTTCAACTCAGCAGTCCAAGATTCATTATTTGGTGACCCTAGATTTTTCTTTGGTCGTGTTCTTGCTGCCGGATTTATGAAAAATATAATTCTGATTTCCAGTAGTACTGGACAGATGGTTAAGAGCCTTAATTCTACTGTAGTGTGAAAGGGATAAAAAATTAACATTACATAATCAGGTCAGCTTGTCTCCCCTCTGTGTAAATGAATTTGTCTTCTTTTCAGTACACTGTTTTCTGACCTATATTTAATAGTGTTCTAGATCAAAATTTTCACAGTATCTGTCCATCTGGTCTGCAGTACCCATGTGACTTCAATGGGCTTCTGTAGTTTTACATGTATAAAAGACAATTCCATGTTAATGACAAGGTGAAGATGAATATTCAGAGAAGGAGAAAGAACACAGAATTTTTTCTTGCCCTCCACTGTAAATAAATAACAGAATTCATGTACATAGGTTTACCTGAAAAGAAAGCAAATACATTGTGTAATTACATACCTCACCCAGGTACTTTATACTTCCGATGAATTTGGTTTGTTGATGCTGTTCACTGAAATGTGGGAAAGTCTTTCAGTTTATAAAGTGGGCATAGAGCCAAGATGAATTCCACTTAGATAATAGCTTATACGTTAGGGGAACCAAAGTCTTTATTGGGAAAGTGATAGAGATGGCTGAAGCTCTGAACTCAGGATGCTCACGTTCTCTTGCTGTATGCAGAGATTGTGCTTTATTTCAGAACAATAGGTGGCAGTCTTTATCTTCTGCTTCTCTAATCCACAAGCAGTTAAGGTATCTTTCTTCCACACAAAAGAATTACTAATATGCTTAGACTGCAATAGCAGAAAGTAAGGCTTGGCTATGTCAGTAATCAAACTGCTTACATTTAAACCATAAATTAAACTTCTGTAAACAGTACATGAATCCACACAGAATCTGACAAATATGAGCCTGCAAACAAGTCGCATTTAACCATTACTGTCCCTTTTCTGCATTTGCTGAATTGAGAAAAATTAATTATGTCCCTTTGTAAAGCCCCCATCCAGAAATATATTCTGTCCTTTCTTGCTGAGCAGGTGAATATGAGAGGTTTTTTCACTGTTGTCTCGAAGAGTTTGTGTCTCCACTGAAGAAAGGTAATGAAGGACAAGAGAGGAAACAGTAGACACCAGCTGGGCAAGTACTGGCCTAAAGATAACGTGAAAAGAGCTGGAAGTCCATTTCAGTCTGAGAGATTCCTCAAAATAATTTGAAACTATGAAAATAAATTAGTTTGTATGAGCTACTTTGGCAACTTTTCCAATCAAAAGAAGATGGATGTGGACTCTGCCACAAGTTGACTAACAAGAAAAGTCAACCACAAGGAAAGTCTGGTGCACCCATGATCATAGCTGGAAATTAAGAAAGCTTCTTTTAAAAAAAAAATTTAAAAAGCATTGCTTCCATCAGCTGTGGTGTTTATTCTAGTGCCTTTTGTCTCTTTTGTCTTTAAAACCCCTTTATGTGATATTACAGAAAGTATTTGGACTAGCTCTATCCTCAGGCCCCTGCATAGAACAAGTATAAAGGAAAAAAATAACCAAGTGTATACAACCCAAAATATTGCATCAGAATATTATTTTCTAGAATTTGCACTATGTTTAAGCTTCTTCAGAAACTGTAAATTGAATGGAAATCGAGTTTCCACACTTTTAATTGTTCACTTAAATTCTACATTGTAGTATCTTACAGGGCGATATAAACGGTTAGTATTTGTAGAAGAAAGGAGTACAAAGCTAATATAAACATTAAGTAAAAATTTTAACCATAATTAATGGCTTACATAGGTAGAATCCTTTAATAAATAAGTTGTGATTTGTCAGTAGTCAGAATGAGCATGAAATGTATGAATCTTCTTGCATTTGAAGTTTTAACAATTCATCCTGTTGAGAGTTAATGTAATGTAAATAAATATTGAAATAAATTTTGACTTGATTTTCATTTGGTAGTCCACAATTTGTTTGCTTTATTTTCAGTATGGAAGTCTACACACTTCTTAAAAAGGATTTTTTAAAAACAGTTGATTAAATTCAAAGCACTAATACTGTCATGGTTCTGAGAAGCAACATGAATTCAGAACCTTTAAAGATCTTGGAACATATCAACCAAGCAATGCTTGAAGATTACTGTTTGTCTCACACATGATTTGATTTGATTTGATTTGATTTGGTTTGGTTTGGTTTGATTTGGTTTGGTGTACCCATTTTTGTCCTTAGATACAGCTATCCATCCCATTAATAATACTGTAATAAAACCTACTACATCAGAGCACCAGAGGAAGTAAAAAAATATACCTAAGTCACTTGACACTTAACTGAATTTTTAAATTTTTTTTTCTAGCTGTAAAACAATGAAGAATACCATTTGCTGTACTGGAATCAAACAACAAAATTTCTGTGTTCAGAAATTCAGGTGTGTGCAGAGTAGTATTGTCATCTTGGATGATGATGACCTTGACTCTATTAAAAATGCACAAAGTGACTTTGGTAAATGGAAAATACTGAAATCAGTGACACTAATTACAGGATGATAAATACAACTTAAATTTATGAAGAGAAATGCATCCAGTAGAAAAATATATTGTAACTATTTTTTTAAAGGTGTATGAACACTCCTGAAAATCCTTTTCCTGTTCTCTCATGCTGGTCGGTTTTGCTTATTCCATTTCTGTATACCCATTCCATGTATTATTTTCAATCTCATTACTCTTCATTCCTGTGGGAACTGCCAATCCTTGTAAGAGATTATGAACTCTCATGTGCCAATTTAGTAGGATTTTGGTAAAAACAGTAAATTGAAATGGGGGGTGACAGAGCTTGGGGATGTCTCTTAGTTTTCTTCACACTATGCAATGGTGGAATTAATCCACTGGATATTGACCTGATGTATATCAGTATATAACATTTTTAAAGAGCAAATTCTTGATTTTTTTTTCTGTCTTGGTTGTTAAGGCATAAAGGGACTTTTCAACATCTGTCTAAAGTAATGAAAACATTTTAAGAGACAATAGTTTGTGGCTTTCAAATTAAATGACATCAGGGATGGCTGCAATCCAGAGGTCATCCACAAAAAGCTAAGAAACAGTAAGAAGTTCTGCAGAAATTAAAGTCTTTCGTCAGCTCAACTCTCTTACATTTCTACCTTAGAGCTTAGCTCTAAATTCCTATTTGCTTCTCAGTGAGATATATTCAAAACAGAGGATAGTCACTCTGTCATGGATATAAATAAAGATACTGGTAAAATGTTGGATTTCTTTTGGAATTTCTCTCTGAGAAGAGATTTTGAGAAGAGGAACTTACAAGCAAAAGATCTGACTGTTTTCTGTGCAACACCCATGTGACTTCACAGAGCTTAGGAAGTTTTGTGTTCATAAAAGACCATCCCAGGATAATGACAAGAAGAAGATGAATACTGAAACAAGAATGGAGACTGAGTGGGAGGGGGTGGGGTGGGGGATGATTGTTATTTTATTGGGGCTTGCACAGCTGGCATAGCTTCTAATTTTTTTAACCAGATCAAAATCTTAGGATATCACAGAAATAATTATAGGACCAGAATCTCAAATTAGAACTTCAGTTAAAATAAGACAGCTTACTATGCAGGTTTTTGAAAGCAGATACTGCCAAATTAGTGTTATTGTGTTCATACTTTTTATTTGATTTTTAAAAAAATAAAATTAATTATTTGATCTCAGAGCCTATTGCAACAAGCAATATTGTTATCCAGTTGAACCACAACTAACATGCATTTTATTCTTTTTGTGTCTCTTTTATCCACTTCAGTGTGCTCTTCCATGTGTTGCAAAGTACAGATGGTGGAATTCAATGTTGTCAGTTAATCCTTTTGTGAGCACCAGCTAATCCTCATTTTTCAATTTCTGGTGTGGTCTGTGCAATCACTTTGTTTAATCATTATGCCTGAAATAAAGAATGGCTGTTAACAGCAAAAGTCAAAGGGATTGAGTCAAATTGTTTTTCCACAGACATCCATGCACTTGATTAGCATCACTGATACTAAAAGGTTTAGCAAAAGGGAAAAATTTACCCACTGTTTTACTCAGTGGTAAAGTCTTCACAAATACGAGAAATAAGGCTACATTAGACAGCCACAGAATGTACAGGAGAGTGCATACCCCAGACAGATGCTTGAATGCACTTGGTGGTATATTGTAGTATAAAGAAAATAGGGAAGGAAGCAGTGAGTTACAGAGAAGCAAACAATATTACTAGGGGTGACAGATGTAGGAAACATAGGTACTTAGTATTGCAGTACATGTTCTAACATATCCTTTAAGCCCAAGACTAGCTATATGAGCAGTGTTAATCTGGGGGAAGAAGATGAGGAGGGAACTGTACGCTGCACTTAACTGTAGCAATGGTGAAGTAACCCAATTAGAATAAAACAGTAAGGTTACTAACACAGATAATGCACATCCCAGTATTGGGCTGCATCCAGATACTGTGCTTTCCAAGACATACCTTGATAATGAAACACAATGTGTTTCAAAGGCACTGCCATATAGAAGCTGAGCTTTCTCACAGTGTCCAGTGTCACTGTGTCATTTTTTTGCTGTCTGCTTCCAAATGTGATGGGCAGTGAGTGGTATTCGTGTTGAATCAGGATATTTTTCCACTAGGTCAATCCAACAACTTGCTCCTACTGAGATGAGATGGTGTTTCTTCCACTCACACCTACACAGGCACACAACCACACATGCTTGTTTCTACCACTTACTCTGCATAAGCTCTGAAAGTTGATAGACCCCCTATCTGTGCAGTCTTAGCTTATTAATTAAGTGATAAAATACGTATCTGTAACTTTCTGATAAACTGGGATATTGTATCAGTACACAGAAGGACCTTTCAGTGCACAGAGATGTTACAAAAGCACTTGGCAACTGGTGTTAACTGAAGAGTATACGACATCTCTCATTTTTTTAGTGATCTGTTCAAGCCCTCACTGGTTGCACAGTTCTCGTTGTCCACTGGTTGTTATCTGCATCCTCTTACTAGGACAACTTCCTGTTTGTCTCTTAAACTCTTTCTACAAAGTTTAAAAATCAGTTTTAAAAGGGCATCTTTTTGAATACTTTCTAACTAGAGGAGTTAAACAGGGCGATATAGGAGATAATGTTAAGAAATATGGTTAAGCATCTCACACTCTACAACCACAACTGGGTAAAAGGAAGGTAAGTTCTGCCATACTTGTATGCTGTGCCTGTCTTCTGGAGGGTTGGAGGGTAGGAGTAGGAACAGACACAGACACTGGAGGACAGGGTTGGGCAGACAAAAGGAGTTTAGATTTTACATTAACCTTTTACTTGCTAAGAGTTTTGTGATAAATTTCATGTGAAGTACAATTATATGTCTGACAGTGTGTTGGCCCCTACAGTGTCTTCCTTAAGGAAAAGATTATGAAGAATGTTATTAATGACAATAGTAAAAAAAAAATCTTTCTTATATTACTTCCTACTAAGTAGTTTACTTCAGATTTTATTGGGCAGTCAATATAAACCATTTGGCAAATGGCTTAAGGTACCCAGAGGGAAAGTTGTGAATGGTTTTTTTGCTCTTATCAAGGATGTATCTGCATGGACTTCTGAACAGGACTAAAACTTCAGATGAGTAAAATTATTTTACAAGGAAATAGAACCCTTAAAGCTGCAATTCTCCGATTCTTTTAGTTAAACAGGCTGTTGGAAATTCTCCAATTTTTCGACAGACTATTTCAGACTATTTCATTGAACATTTTATTGTTGTGTTCAAAAATATTACTATTCATATACATTTTCATAAATGAATTACAGACTGCAATTACAATTCTGCAATTAAAATTTCAGAGCCTTATAATGCTTTAGAGTCTCTTACTAGCGTGCAGTTATTTTGCGTCTCTCCGTCCATTATCCACTTTGTTTCTTCTGTTACTTCCTGCTAAGTAATTTCTGAAATGTTCAGGTTAATTTATAAACAAAGGTTCTTAGAGAAACATGACACATACTCCGTGGTCATAAATTTAAAATGTAAGGTTTTATTATCTGCTTCTTAGTAATGGGTGACCTGAGTTTAATTATTTATTTATTTCATATATGACTGAACGGGTTAATGAGATATGACCAGGAGAGAAAAATGACTCTATTATTTTGATTTCAATACCACTACTGCATTTTATTACTTTAGGAGCTGCTGAGTACTAAGTCCCATTTAACAGTCCATATTGCTTACCTTGATTAAGAATTGCTTAGACAAGGAGGTACAGACTGTATTAGCCAGTACTCCTCACCCTGTGTTTTCCCTGCCAATGAGTCTGTTTCCTTGGAAAGACATATTTCTGTCTTTTAATTTTGTTCTAGAGTTGATGTTGATTGACAGAATACCAAACTTCTGTTGAAACAGTAAGGAGAGTCATCTGCTTTTTAATCAAGTGAAAAACAAACATGATTTGATCCTATTATTTATTTCAGCTTTTTTAAAAGATTACCGAGGACAGAGTTGCTTAATGCTATTTTGCAATTGGTAAACGTAAGTGCAGAGAAGATACCTTTTAAATATTTGCACTTAGGCAGGCTAATATATTAGCACTGTTAGAAGGTAG
The DNA here is from genome assembly GCF_000738735.6 of Corvus cornix cornix. Lineage (NCBI taxonomy): Eukaryota > Metazoa > Chordata > Aves > Passeriformes > Corvidae > Corvus > Corvus cornix. The sequence goes on from NC_046357.1 coordinate 62,607,177, forward strand.
TGATCTCTAATGTTCTCATACAAGTAGTAAACTAACAGGCTATCCTTAATTAACTCAGTGTACACTGGAAAATGAAGACAGAGAGATGAATCCATGGGTAACAGGTATAGAGTGCTATAAAAGCAGATATACTATGAAATTACATAATTTTCAGAAGCTAGTGTTACAGAAATTCCAACTTCCTCTTGCTTCTGTTCAACTATTATTTAATATTTTGCCATGTCATCCTTTAGGAGAGTGGCTGTAATGAGAAAATTATATGAGATAGTGTGTCCTTTCTTAATCGTGATTATGTTGAAAAACAGCAAACTAATTGTTAGTAGCATCTGAGATTTCTCAGCTTCCCTCATCATTATATGGCCATGCTGGTTTAATTACAGATAATGACCTGTCAGTTATCTTTACATCAAATGAACTGAAACACTGCAAATAATGAAATTAGGATTTAGGATTTCCTCTGCAGGTTTAATCTAGCCTGTAGACATATGCATTAGAATATATTTTTAGAATATTTAAGGTCATCGTTTTCTGACATATACCTTATTTAGTAAATAGGTAGTTATTTGACTACTTTTTCAGTGCTACACTCTCTGTTACTCCTAGCTCACTCTCAGCTTTTTCTCTTATTTTTTGCTACTGGTCAGTCCTGTCTCAGTTTCTATTCTGACCAACTGCTTGTTCCATCACCCTTCTTCCATATAAACCATGTTGACAATGACCAGCAGATATCAATCTGTCAGTAGACATCCCAAGACTGCATTTTTCATTTTCTATTTGCAGTCTGCCTTTCCAATTGCTCCCCAAAGTCTGAGCATTGCTCCTTCTCCACCTGAGTCAGGTCAGGTCACCTTGCTGCACTAAAAAAAACAAAATTCTGAATTAGTTGAAGGTCATTATCATGTTTAAATCCTGTAGAGAGGCAAAGTATGTTAATGCAGCACTGCACTGAACCAACATTAATGCATGCTCTGTGGCCAGAGCTGCAGAATTATGGCTGTACAAATTAAGTGCAATCCCTTAGAGATTCAGGGACCATAAGTGAATGGCAAGTCATGGTCAGGTAAAACATGCTTACTGTAACTGGGATTTTTACAGGAAATATGGCTGCATCCTGAAAAGTCTTTAGTAAGTGTATGTGAACCAGTCCTTTTAAAGAGCTTATATTTTAGCCATGTTTGATAGTTCTTATTTTCTTTTTTTTTTTAAACAGGAACATTGAAAAAATATCTAATACCACAACCTGGACATTGCAACATCTTACTCTTTTTCTAAGTTACATGTTAACTAAGATATTATGTAACATAAAAGCATTTATTCAGTTTTGATTTCAGAGACAGATTCTTCAGTGCTGGTTCAGTCTTGGTCTATATTTAAGAGTTCACAGTCATTAGGAGTTTGAAAAATATCAGATACTCTAACAAACTGCAAATGTTGAAGAAGATATCTGAACCAATCTTTGCAGCTTCTAGTTTGTTATCAGAAGAACCAGTCCCATTTCTTTCACTCCCCCATCCTCACTGTGCAGTCCCACTTCCTACCTTGTACTGTCTGTGGTACTCATCTCCTGTGATCCTTTGGCAGGCCAGCAAAACTTATTCACCTGAGAAAATCAGTCCTCTTCTTAGGATGGACACAATATAATGAAATCTTACGTAGATTCAATCAGAAACTTTATCTGCCTTTATGTGGACAGATCTGTGAATACGTCGGTGTAGTCAGGCTGTGATCAAACAAAATGCCATAACCAATTGCAGGCCACCTAGAGCCTGATAGAAAGTATGTTTTGATGGAATCGCTTGCTGCATTTGCAGAACTGGTTTTAATAATCTCTTAAAATCATTACAGCTCTGAAAGCAACAGCTTTCTTTCAAAAGATAAGGACTCAGAAACTCCGTAAAAAGGGAAATTCCCCATATGATTTCTTCTCAAATCTTTTGCTTTGAGATGCAAAGATGAAAGAGGTTTGCCCTATTGGAGTTTCTGTGATTTACAGAGAAGAACTCAAAAACTTTTACCTGAAACAGAGACTAGGAAAATGGCTTTGTAATTGATTTCCTATTACCAAAGGATCTTGTTCAAACCCTGAAAGATGAGTAGCTGTGACCCAATCTTGCAACAGGAAGAGGATTTTTATTCAGTGTTTTTCAAGATGAGTGATAGTTTCGTTAATATCTGTTGGACTGATAATCTAGAAAGACATCCTGGATCTGAGGGGTTTTTTTAATGAAAAGTTAAGTTTTTGTTGAAGCTCTCTTCTCAGCAGTTTGTATAGGTGTGCTAGCTGAAGAACAAACAAATGTAATAATAATTCCATTTCTACCCTAAAAGTAAGAAAATAAAATTCTATGCATATGCGAAATCTAGTCTTCTGAAAAAAAAGTCTCAACTTTTAGACTTCCTGAATTTGCAAAATCTGTGTATTCTGTTGCATAATACCTTTAACTCCTAGATAAGAATAAGAGAGGTCAGATGTTGATTTCCCAAAGAATACCTTGTCATCATGATACACCTGTTAGGGTCAGCAGTATACAGGTCTCTCTGTGCCAGAGAGAACTCTTTTATTGCCTAATAAAACTAGATTAGGCAAGAGAAATTCTTGCAATGCAATGTCTATTACATAGGTGTTCATAATAGACAACACCTCCTGATATAAGATATTTACATAGGCAATAGTCTTATCATATAGCCATATTCAGTATTTAAAAGCCAGTGGACACAAATAGCATGATAAAAGGGATAACATATCCAGTATTAAATAACTGAATTTGCATTCAAGGTCTATCCAGCTTACCTTTGAACCAACTTAAAAAAGAGCAAGTGACAAAAAGAAAGACTAGAAAATCATCTACGCAGCAGCAAGTAATTCTGACTGTAAGAAATCCAGTATGGGTCCTCCTGGCTTTCTTTGGAGGGTTTATAGAGGACATTAGTGGGCATTTGTAAGGGATTGACAGTGATAACAGGGAAAAACCCCCACATATTTGATTGTAATTCAAGAGATTTCAGGAAGGAGAGATGTTTGCCATAGAGACTGAGCAGCAGCTGCCCTGCTTGGCTAAGTGTCTCAGAGGTGTCTGGCAGTTCAGTTAGTCACAGCATAAATGAGCAAGGTGGCAGATGGCGACCAAAACAGTGATGGCTGGAATTAATTCTGTTTATCTCTTCTGTGGATATCCCCAACTCCAAATAGAAAAGGAAGTGAAGTACAAAAAAGGTTTAAAAGAGATTTAGAAGGCTGAAGCATTAAGATACATTTTTTGCCAGAGGACTGGATTATTCAGGGGGGGTTAAAATAATTTAAAAGCCTGTGGGCAAAGCCAGAGTACAGAGAGTCCCTACGTAACCAGGACAGAGTCCAGACACCAAGTGCACCTCTAGAATCTACTGACCCTGACCAGGCTCACCCGGGGCATGCACATACTGCTTGTGAACCCAAGGTCTCCATTTCACCTCAGCCCCAGACCCTCAGCTATCTTGCCATATGCTGGTCTCCAGCCTACTCTGGCCCTGCCATCTGGAGAGACCTCAAACCTACATGGTAGCTAGTTTTCCTCCTGAATATATCTCTCAGATGTCCACTGCCCACTGTCTTTAGTCCTGTCTGCTGCATGGATTTCAGATTCAAGATGAAACTTGGCCTACAATCCTACCAGTAGTCTCAGCTCCTTTTTCTCTTGCCTGGGACTGTCAATGCCACTACCACCACCACCTAGCTCACCCTGCTATGACTATACCTGTGGGACCATGCCCTGGAGTTGCTCTTTACTTCTGGAGCACCTAGTTGGAGGGAAAAGCTGGACTGTGGTGCTCTTTGACAGAGGAAATGGAGAAAACAAACTAACCCTTAGTACCTTAAAAACCTTCTGACACTTGTTTTCTTCAGCGTTTGTCCACACACGAAATGGAGTTGGAAGGACTTTGCTCCAAGGTTAATATTCATGGATACTTACATGTATATTCAGTGAATATCCCCGGTCTGGTGGAGTCCCTGCTGACTGGAAAAGAGGAAGGATAACCATTTTGGAAAAAATGAAAATAAGGAAGTGTCTTGGTTTGAAAGACAGGTGTCTGCTAAGGAAGGCAGAAGCCTCCCTTGGAATGGCAGATGCAACCCCCTTCCCTCCGAGTTAATATAATTTTGAAATCAAGGGGGCTTTTAGGCAAAGATATGGAAAATAGGAAGAACAGTTCTTTACTATTATATATCTGTATGTGTATAACCAGTCAAGCAAACAACAATAATTATGGCAGTGACAGCAAATCACAAACCCAGTGCCAGCCCTCTCGGCTGTCGGGCCCTTTCCCCTCGGGTGCAGTTCCGCTCGCAGCCGGCAGGGGCGCTGGCGGCTCCCGGTGAGCAGGGCAGGTGCAATGGTTCCCCCGCGGCTGCAGGGGGCGCTCCGGAGCGAGCTCGGGGGAGCACGCGGCAATGGCGCCCTGGGATCCCAGGAAGGGATGGAACAAAGGCTTCACAAACCCTGGGCAGCCGATCCCGGTGTCCGGCCGGACCCTCAGGAACAGCAGGCTGGAACAGCAGGGACGAGCACAAATCCCGGGTGGCAGACGCGATGTATCCAAACGGGGAACCCCCTGGAGATCTGGGCAGGCAGAGCGAGCACGGCTACAACGCAGCGAAGGCTGGAAGCAGCGGCAGGGCAGGGCGGCCACAGCCCGGCCTCCAGTGGGGCAGGGAAGGCGGCTTTGGGATCCCGGGGCTTTCCAGCACAAGGAAAAGCAGCCAAAGCAAGCAGACTCCTCTCTGTCCAAACGCCAGAGACCCAACTTCCCACACCCCCAGGTGAAACAAAAGGAGCAGCCAGGTCTTTTGTTTTTTCTTAAGCACCTAGCTATTTGTTCCCCTAGCAGCATGTATAGGGAAAAATTCCTTTAACAGAAAAAAACCTAGGACTAAACTAAGACCCCAACACTATCCACCCCGAATTTTTCCCATACTAACACGTTACATGAAACTTAACCCTTTGAACCATATAAATACATGTGTCACCCGAATTATATATATACATACATGCTGATACTGATACAAGTACAGAGCCATGCGTAGTTCACCCTAAAACAAGGTCCCCTTGAGGTATGCATCGGGTCTCTCCATCCTTTTGCATCACCCACCGGGTGCAACCTGGTCCCTGAGCAAAAACAACCCCACAGATGGGTTTGTCTTTGCTCGAGGCAGAATTAACCCAGTTTTTCCAAGCATACCTCTCACGTGCACCACTGGAACCTTATCCCCATCTGTTGTTTGTAGGCGTTCAGATTGGGCAGGGCCTGCTCAGCTGGTGGAGCCTCGGGTGTTAACTAACCAGGTGGCTCTTGCTAAATGCACCTCCCAGTTTTTGAAAGTCCCCCTACCCAGTGCCTTCAAGGTGGTTTTAAGCAGTCCATTACACCGCTCAACCTTCCCAGCTGCTGGTGCATGGTAAGGGATGTGGTACACCCACTCAATGCCGTGTTCCCTAGCCCAGGTGTTTATAAGGCTGTTCTTGAAATGAGTCCCATTGTCAGACTTGATTCTCTCAGGGGTGCCATGCCTCCAAAGGACTTGCTTTTCCAGGCCCAGGATGGTGTTCCGGGCAGTAGCGTGAGGCACAGGGTAGGTCTCCAGCCATCCAGTGGTGGCTTCTACCATTGTGAGCACATAGCGCTTGCCTTGGCGGGTTTGAGGCAGTGTGATGTAATCAATCTGCCAGGCCTCCCCATACCTGTATTTGGACCATTGCCCACCATATCACAGGGGCTTCACCTGCTTGGCCTGCTTTGATCGCAGCGCATGTCTCACAGTCATGGATCACCTGGGAGATACTGTCCATGGTTAGATCCACCCCTTGGTCTTGTGCCCACTTATAGGTGGCATCTCTGCCCTGATGACCTGAGGCATCATGGGCCCATCGAGCTAGGAACAGTTCTCCTTTATGTTGCCAATCCAAGTCTATCTGGGACACCTCTATTTTCGCAGCCTGATCTACCTGTTTGTTGTTACAATGTTCTTCATTAGCCCGGCTCTTGGGGACGTGAGCATCTACATGACGGACCTTCACGGATAGCTTCTCTACCAGAGTGGCAATGCCTTTTCACTCCTCAGCAGCCCAGATTGGTTTTCCTCTGCGCTGCCAGTTTGCCTTCTTCCACCTTTCCAGCCAACCCCACAGAGCATTGGCTACCATCCATGAATCAGTGTAGAGGCAGAGCTTTGGCCACTTCTCTCTTTCAGCTATGTCCAGAGCTAATTGAACAGCTCTGAGTTCAGCAAATTGGCTCGATCCACCTTCTCCTTCAGTAGCCTGTGCAACTTGTCGTGTGGGGTTCCATACAGCAGCTTTCCATTTCCGGCTAGCGCCTACAATTCGGCAGGAACCATCAGTGAAGAGGGCGTATTGTCTTTCACTCTCTGGTAGCTCGTTATATGGTGGGGCTCCTTCAGCATGTGTCAATTGCTCCTCTTCTTCTTCAGAAGATAACCCAAAAGTCTCACCTTCTGGCCAGTTTGTAATCATTTCCAAGATCCCAGGGCGACTTGGGTTTCCAATTCAGGCACGCTGCATGATGAGGGCGATCCATTTGCTCCAAGTAGCGTCAGTGGCGTGATGTGTGGAGGGAACCTTTCCCTTGAACATCCACCCCAGCACCAGTAGTCGGGGTACCAGAACCAACTGTGCCTCTGTGCTGATTACTTCTGAGGCAGCTTGGACTCCTTCATAAGCTGCTGTGTATTCTTTCTCTGTGGGAGTGTAGTTGGCTTCGGCTCCAGAATCCCAGTGATTGGCCCCAAGTCTCACCAGGCACCTTCTGCCAGAGGCTCTAGGACAGACCATGGCTCCCAGCTGCAGAGTAGAGCACGTTCTTCACCTCTGGTCCCGTCCTGACTGGGCCAAGGGCTACAGCATGAGCGATTTCCTGCTTGATCTGGGCGAAGGCTTGCTGCTGTTCAGGGCCCCAGTGGAAATCATTCTTCTTGCGGGTAACCAGGTAGAGAGGGCTCACGATCTGGCTGTACTCGGGAATGTGCATTCTTCAGAAACCTATGGCGCCTAGGAAAGCTTGTGTTTCCTTCTTGTTGGTCGGTGGAGACATTGCTGTGATCTTATTGATGACCTCAGTGGGAATCTGATGTCATCCGTCTTGCCGCTTTACTCTCAGAAACTGGATCTCTCGGGCAGGTCCCTTGACCTTGCTCTTCTTGATGGCAAAACCAGCTTGCAGGAGAATTTGAATTATTCTCTCTCCTTTCTCCAACACTTCTGTTGCGGTGTTGCCCCACACAATGATGTCATCAATGTACTGCAGATGTTCTGGAGCCTCACCCTTTTCCAGTGCAGCCTGGATCAGTCCATGGCAGATGATGGGACTGTGCTTCCACCCCTGGGGCAGTCAATTCCAGGTGTACTCCACACCCCTCCAGGTGAAGGCAAACTGAGGCCTGCACTCTGGTGCCAGAGGAATGGAGAAAAATGCATTGGCACTGTCAATAGTGGCGTACCACTTCACTGCTTTGGACTCCAGCTTGTACTGGAGCTCCAGCATGTCCGGCACGGCAGCGCTCAGCGGTGGAGTCACTTCATTCAAGGCACAATAATCCACAGTCAATCTCCATTCCACGTCAGACTTGCACACAGGCCAGATGGGGCTGTTGAAGGGTGACAGGGTCTTGCTGACCACCCCTTGGCTCTCCAGCTCGCGGATCATCTTGTGGATGGGGATCACAGCATCTCGATTTGTCCGATACTGCCGGCGGTGCACTGTTGAGGTGGCAAGTGGCACTCGCTGCTCTTCCACTTTCAGGAGCCCAGCTGCAGAAGGATTCTCAGATAGTCCAGGCAAGGTGTTCAATTGCCTAATGCCCTCTGCCTCCACAGAAGCAATCCCAAATGCCCACCTGAGTCCTTTGGGTCTTTGTAATAGCCATTCTGGAGGAAGTCTATGCCCAGAATACACGGGGCCTCTGGGCCGGTCACAATCGGATGCTTTTTCCACTCCTTCCCAGTCAGGCTCATCTCAGCTTCCAAAAGGGTCAACTGCTGTGATCCCCCCGGTCACCCCAGCGATGGATACAGGTTCTGCCCCCACATGTCCCGATGGCATTAAAGTACACTGTGCCCCAGTATCAACCAATGCATCATATTTTTGTGGCTCTGATGTGCCAGGCCGTTGAATCCACACCGTCCAGAAAACCCATTTCTCCCATGGCTCTTCCTGGCTAGAGGCAGGGCCCCTCTAGCCCTGGTTATCATTCTTTCCCTGGGCGTACATGCTCGAGCTACCTTCAAGGGGATCCGACATATCATCCTCCCTCCTGTAATGCCTGGCAGCTCGGTCACGGGAGGCTGAGGCTACTTTCACCTTAGTGGAACCCCCTCAGTTAGTGCCTCCCTCCTTGAGTTCACGCACCCGCGCTGCCAGGGCAGAGGTGGGTTTCCCATCCCACCTTCTCATGTCTTCCCCATGCTCACACAGGAAAAACCACAGCTCAGCTTGTGGGGTGTACCCTCTCTGTCTAGCTGGGGGACGACGGGCTCTGACTTGGGGGCCTGTGACTCGCACTGGTGCCACACTGACCTTCCTCATCTCCTCCCTCATCTCCTCCCTCATCTCCTTCATCTCCTCTTTGAGGTCCTGGACCACAGCAGAGACATGAGCTTTCAGCGGACCATTGACCATACTGTCATAATTCCTGAGCTTGTTGGCAACAGAGCCCACTGTTTCTCGGTTGTTGTCAGCATCAATCGTTGCAATGAAGGTGGTGTATTGCGGTGGCCCTAGCTCTGTCCTGTGCACCTGACCTTATCGGGGTCATTATCATGCTGTCCATCCCTCCCAAAGAGTACCTCTAATACTACCACCTCTCTTAGCTGCTGGATCCCTTCCTCGAGTGTCTTCCACTGCATTCTATGATGATACTCCTGCATTCTTTCTTTGTGAATGAACCTTTCTCTCACACTTATTAAGAGCCGCTCCCAGAGAGAAAAGGGTCCTGGCTCCCTCATAAATATCTGGTCCACACCTGGGTCCTAGGTCAACGATCCCAGATACCTTGCCTCACCACTATCCAGTTGCACACTTGTGCCCATAAGGTCCCAAACCCGAAGCAGCCAGGTGGTATAAGGCTCATGCCCCCTTCGCACAATGTGTTTTCCCATACTATGGAGACTGTTGTACGACAGGGACTCGATGATGATTTCTGGCTCTGGCTCTCCTGCTGGTTGTGAGGGCCCTGGTTCCCCATCATCATTAACTGGTCGTACTGATTTGGTGTTATACTTCCTCCTTTGCACAGGGGCGACTGCTGCTGGCTGTGGTTGTCCTTGTGGTTCAGCTGAAACCTGGACGGTTGTAACATCCGTGGGTTCCACTGCTGCACCATCGGACTCAGCCTCTTTGGGGCAGGGAGAGGGTTTTTCACTAGCTGAGGAGGTGTATTCCCTTAGCACTTGGCATATCTCCTGGCCCATCTCCTGGCATATCTTCTGCATCCCTTTTACCAGTACACCCACCCAGTTCAGGTAGTCCATTTCTGAGGTGGGCTGTTGGGCGGTATCAGGCTGTGGGGTGGGGCAGGGTCTCTAGTGTCTGGGGCCGTGTCAGGTTCTGGGGCAGGATCAGGCTCTGGGGTAGGATCTCTACTCTCTGGGCCCAGTGTCTGGGTAGTTATCCAAGCCGATCTCAGCTTATCCCTGAGTCCTAAATAGAGTAGGCCTACCAGCACCAGTTGGTTAGTACTGAGACGGAATCTAAACCCTTCGAAAATTGGTGGGGTGGGCCCAAAGAACTGGTTGAGGGGTTGGGAGAAAAGTTCCCCTGGTGTCATTTCCTCACAGAAGGTACCATTTTTAACGTAACCCCAAAAACATATGCTCAGTGTGTGATAGCCGTTTATCCATGTGCCCACATTCCGGAGGAAGTTAAAAACCCATGAATTCCTCACCTTCTCGACCCGTAGCGCAAACTGGATAACAGCAATGGTAGCCTTAGTGAGAGGACCCATGTTTAGGTAAGGAGCTGCAAAGGGGAAGAATATAGCCATGACCACCTGCCACCCGAACCAGGGTAAAGTAGACCACATAGTGCTGCCTAGCAAGGTTCCAATATCCAGCACACAAAATTAAGTTATCCAGGAACTGTTATTCCTTTTTCACCTCTCTCTCTTAATGCCCTCAGGCCCCACATTGGGGACCAAGATCAAGACTCAGGGAATTATAAGCCAATCAGTGTCATCTCAGTGCCAGCAAGATCATGGAGCAGATCCCTCTGGAAACCATGCTAGGTCACATGGAGGACAGGGAGATGATTAGTGACAGCCAACATGGGTTGACCAAGGGCAAATTGTGCCTGACAAATCTGGAGGCCTTCTATGACAGGGCTATAGCATTGGTGGATGAGGGAGGAATGACTGACATCATCTACCTGGACTTGTGCAAAGCATTGGACAGTGTCCTGCCCAACATCCTTGTCTCTGAACTGGAGAGACATGGATTTGATGGACGAATCACTCGCTGGGTAAGGAACTGGCTGGATGGTTGCACTCGAAGAGTTGTGGTCAATTGCTCAATGTGCAAGTAGAGACCAGTGATGATGACACCAATCTGTGTGGTTTGAGACACAAAACACGCTGGAGGGCAGGGATGCCATCCTCAGCAACCTGGACAGGGTAGAGAGCTTTGCCTGTGTAAACCTCTGGAAGTTCAACAAGACAAGTGTGAGGTCCTGCACCTGGATCAGGGAAATCTCAAGCACAAGTACTGTCTGGCCAGAGGTGGACTGAGAGCAGCCCTGAAGAGAATGATTTGAGGGTGTTAGTGGAGAAGAAGCTACTTTGTTCTTTGTATAATGACAGTCATAGTGCTTTCCAAATCTTATTTTAAACAAAGAATCATGGTACAGATTAAATATTTCCTGAAGAGAAAAAAAAATCTGTGTTAAAGATGTCTCAAATTAAAAGGCAGCAATACAGTACAAACCCATTTACGGTTTACAGTACAAACCCATAAGCAGGAACAATTATGGAGATGGTAATTTAAACTGCTAAACACTTGCTTTCTGTTGAGGAACTTCCAAGGAACAAATCTTGCATCAGGACATAAGTCAGCATATGTTGGACTAAGTCAGTACTGATACTCGCATTTTTTCTTTTGCTTTACTTTTTGCAATGTCCTTAACATTATGAGTGCTTTTCATTACTTTAAGAAATTGTAGATAAAGGAAGAAAGAATTATAATATGACTGCTTTTGAAGAGTAAATTGTTATATTCATTCCATTAAGAGTTTACATGGGCTCAGTGATCAGCTGAACAAGTTTGGAAAGAAGGTACACTAAGGAACACTAAATACTGAAATACTGCAGCTTGGTATCAGTACATCTTTTCTTCCTAGTCTTGTGTTTCTCTTTAGGTAGCTGTTGCTGGCCAGTATCAGAAATAGGTTATTGTTACAGATAACATTGTAATCTGACCTAATCTCCGTGTTCTGTGGTACAGTAGTGCAGAGGCACATCAACTGGAATAGATTTTCATCTGTGGGTCATAGTAGGGAACTGAAGTGAATCTTAAAGAATACAACAAAATTTTCTTATTTTGATAGTTCATGATTTTAAAAGAGCACAGAAGGATAATGCCACCACCACCCATGAACCTTGCAGTATTAGAACTGCAATATATATTTTGGCTAAATCACAGCTGGAGTAAACACATACATAGAAAGCTTAAAATACCAGTGTTAAAAAGAGTACATATACCATGTCACTTTAATTTAAAGAGTATAGGGCAATCCTTTTAAAGTCTTGTGCTTTATCTAACAAAACTGACATTCCAAAAAGCTACATAGCAACTCACATAGTCAGCTCATCAGGCAAAGACATATGCATCTCTGAGCCTTGTGCAAATGGCTGTAATAATAGCGAGATGCGGTTTCACAATGCTTTCCTCTCTTCCGAGAAATCTCCTTCCTTCTGCTGATATACATGAAGAAAACAGCTGGGTTTTTGACTATGTATTTTGAAGTGACAGATTTATTCGAAGCTACAAGACGGGTTAGCTTTCCTTGATTTGATATCAGAGCACTAGTCACCTTTGATATCCAAGTTTCAGTTTCTATTGAATCTCTTGTTCAAGATTCCTATTTTGCTAGTTAAGCAACAAATAATATTTTTCAGGAAGCAGCTCAAGAGCTGGCTAACTGGTCAAGCAAATAAACCAAGCTTGTATCCCTACCAGAGTGATTACACATAGCCAATGCTAAGGTGCTGAGTTTCTCAGTAAGAAAGCATTTTCCATAGAGTGGCTTAACAAGCCATTCCAGACGTGGTGCTTTCTGAGGTGGAGTGGGCATGCATTGACATTATTGCATGATTCACTGGGACATCTCTCCAGTCTTCCTGCTCCAATGCATAGTTTTCAAGTTGAACTAAAATTGGGGTTAGATCTGGAAAATGAAGAAATATGGATAAAAATACATTGTTTGGGATGTTTGGGATGCTTCTGTATTTCCTCAGACTTCGCTTCCTATAGCACTACGGACAACTATAAAACTCCGATCTCGCACTGAAGAAACAATTCTGTCAAAGTTATCGTTTTGAGTGAGCTGACTGTAATGTCTTATTTTGTGTGAAATATCATCCTGATACTACCTGCCAGAGAAAACAGATAAATTTTTAGGAACGCTTAGTACTTGAACAAAGTCTGAAAGAATATTTGAACGCAATCTGCAATTTTTTTCAGAAAGCTTCAGAATTGCTTTAAAAAGAAATTATGTAGGTACAAATTCAGAACAGGATTTGATTTGTTACTATCATGGTTATCATGGTTTTAATGTATTTTTCTAATATTTCTATTTCACTCATGTGGTTTCAAGATAAAACCCATAGCAAAATTTTAATTTCCTTCATGCTACTGTCATGTTTATAAAGAAGCAGTATATACATCTAGAGGAGTAAAGCAAAACATACTTCTATTTTAATGGCAATCAGTTAAAGTCAGTATTGGATTTATATCACAAACCCTTGCAGCAAACAGCCTTGCCATTTGAAGCAAGCTTCATCTCACTTAATTTCGGGATCTCTCATTCTGAAACCGGGGACTTAAATCATTACTCCAAATACATACTGGCATGAATTTGTGAGGGCCTTTTCCTTTATAAGGGAGTATTTATGATAACTCAGATTATATCAGAGAAGTAATTTCATGTTTACTACAGGAGAGGAGAGCTTGCATGGATCAGTGATCTTTGGTGCAAAGTAAATTTACTTTTAGGTTCAGAAGTAGTTATAAAAATTCAGAAGGCAGTATATCTGTGATACAATTAAGATGAAATTAATTACCATCTTGGATTTTTTTCCCCCTTTCTTTCATTGTTTTATTTAAATGTTGATTCAAATATATATCCTCAATGTGGCAACACTGAGGTTAGTTCTGGAAGATGAAGAAATGTGGGCATCTGTTTATAAGTAAAGATACAAGTTTGTAACTATGTTGATATCATTCCCAGAGAGACACAGAACTGAAAGATAGGGAAAAGTAGGTTCCAGTTACCTCTTCGCTCCCCAAGACTAACATTACCAAAAGTTAAAGCAGTAATAAAGTTCTCAGACACAGACACAGACACACACGCCCCGGTAACAGCTGTGAATAGTGGCATGTGTTGCTCGTCCTAAAACTCGGCTCTCGAAAGCAAGTCCGCGCTCTGCTGCGGAAACACAGAAACCTTTTTCTCCTATTCGAGCAAGGGTTTTGTGAAGGAAGACCCTCTCTCCTGGGAAAATGTCCTCCGGGGAGTGCCCGCGAGCCGGGCAGAGCCGGGTCAGCCCGGCGGGGGATGCTCGGCGCGGGCCGGCGGGGGTCAGGGCCGGGGGCGGGCGGGCGGGCAGGTGGCGGCGGGCGGGGCGAGCGCGGCACCGCCCCCGGGCCCTATTGGCGGGGAGGTGGGGGCCGCGCCGCGCCGCCCCCCGCACACAAGTGCGAGCGCCCGGCGGCGGAGGAGCTGTGGGGCTGCGGCTGAGGAGCCGTGGGGCTGCGGCGGGGCCATGCAGAGCTGCGGGCGCTGGTGGGGGCGGCTGGCGGCCCGCGGGGCGCCGCACCTGCGGGTGGCGGCGGCGCAGCGGCGCTGGGGCGGGGGGGAGGCGGCGCGGTGCATCGAGCAGCTCCTGCCGCGGCACGATGACTTCTCCCACCGGCACATCGGGCCGCGGGAGCAGGAGAAGCGGGAGATGCTGCGGACCGTCGGGGTGCAGGTAGGCGCCGTGCGGGGCGGGGGCGGCGCGGCCGGACCCTCCCGGCGCGGGCTGTGCCGGCCCGCGGGAGCTAACCACGGCGTGCGGGCGCTTCTTGCAGAGCGTCGAGGAGCTGATGGACAAAACCATCCCGGCCAGCATCCGCCTCCGGAGGCCGCTGAGGATGGATGACCACGTCTGTAAGTGAGCGCATGGCCCCTTCCGGCCGCCAGCGCCTGTGTGGGGGGTGGGGGAGACTTGGGGTGCGCACCCCCTGCCCCTGATGTCCCCGTTGACACGTGTAGCGATCTTATCTTACCACTCAAGTATTAAGTGCAGGGTAAGACTTAGATAAGCATAGCAGCACCATCACCGACACTTCATTCTTCTCCGACCAACTCGGTAGAGTAGTTTGGCTGCTGTGTTTATTGCTCTCCTCTTGGAAATCGGTAGGAAAATACGTGTAGCAGGCAGGGGCTGCTCGAAAACCCGGTTTGGAGCTCAAGTGCTCCGTTGACTTCACTTCGTCCCGAGAGCCTGATAGGGAGGGAAAAGTATGGCTAAAAATTGTCCCCTTAGTGTGGACCGTAGCTTCAAATGGTCTTTTGTTGGTTCTTAAGAATCTGCAAGATTTCTTTGTTATTCCTCCCCCCGTTCCTTCCCCCACACTCCCCCAAATAAACCTGCATATTTTAATAACCTGAAAAACCTGTGTCTCCGTATTATGGATACGCAGATTTTTATGGCCAGATTTTTAAATCTGTCTGATTGAGGGTTAAGCTGCAGGAATACAAAACATCTTAGTCAGCTATCATGGCATTACAGGAATTCAGCAAATTGCTGTAGAAAACCTGACGTGATTTCATGAGGTTTTAGATATTAATGTTTTTAAGAGTTTGCAAGCACAGTACGAAAGTTCTTCCAGCATAACTGCATTTTTGAGCGATATCTGTGAACATCATGCTGGAAGTCCTGTAAGTGAAAGAAACACTTTAAAATCCCCAATGCTAAACAATTACACTAAAACTAACAAAGCTCAATGGCCATTCAGATGTGGGAGCCAGTTACGTCAGTATTAAATTCATTTTTGTGTCGAGATCCTTTGCCTGGTTTGAGAAAACCTGATTCCTCTTGCTGGCATTTTCTCATTGCTCATCTGTGTGCTGTAATTTGAGTGTAAACTTCAGGCCTGCAGCTCCGGTGAGGTTCCTGGCCAGTTCAATCTGGTTACTCTGAGATGACATCACGCGTGAGAGGCAGCACCACAATGAACAGCCGGGAAAACTAGACCCTGAAAAGATAGATTCTAGCCATGAGGGATACAACAGGGACTGATAGTATCTACTTCTAAAATGTTTTATTAGTACAGTGGTATTACAGTTTTTGGTAACTTTCTATCTTATTAAAATGGGAAGAGGCTGAGTAGAGAAACGGAATTTAACAACCTTCTTCTGTCTATATAACTGCTGAAAGTATTGTTTGGCATAATTTCCTATGGTTAATGTGTTTTAATCAAGGTACTGCCTTACTGACAAGTGATTTTCACTGACCTCAAAGAAAATAACTTTCTAGGATATTATATTTTTAGGTCAGTAGAAGGGGTTAAATGCACTTAGTCACTAAAAATTATGTCTTAGGAGCCTTCCTATTTTTTTTAACTACTATCTTTTTATTAATTAATAAGATACTCTTATGAAATTTTACTTCACCGAAACACACATGAAAATGATCCAGGATAGTGGGCATTAAAATACATATATGTTATTGAAAACTAAACTGGTGATGTCAACCTAAGTCACAATCTTGATGCAGTGCTCAAATGCTGATTTTCATAGTAATTTTGAGTGGATGTCTCCTACATAGCAGTACATTAATTGATGTCCTGTTGTAGGCAAGTTCTCACTGTACAACAGGACCTCATTAGCTAACAGTGTGTTTCGTTCATTGGCATTTTGCTCCACTTGCTATGCTGTTCTTGTTCCCTTAGAGTAAACTTTGAAAGAATGTGACTGTGATGCAGTGTCTCACATTGCGCAGCATGCAACAGTGAGTTTTCAAAAGCGATGCTTGCATGAGGTACAGAAAACCTTTTTCTGTACACTACTGTGTTTTTCTTCTGCAGCCAGTGTGCTGAACTATATTTTGTAATTTAGTATGTAGTTATTTGTCACTAGTTTTCCCCTGCATTGGTAGCAGAAAAATCCACAGCTTTTAAAAGAAAAGTTAAAAGCCTCAGCTTAAAATTGTGCAATGTCGCATTGAACATCCTGTGCCCAGGACACTGTAATCTGAGTGATGCTTCCTCTTTAATGTACCGTTAGAGAGAACACTTCCAGTCACTAGGGTGGTATTTCTTTTGTGAGTATGGGGCGTTATTTCTCTATCATATACCTTTTACTAAAAGGAAATAGCAAAATTGGGAAGTGTTGTGAAAACTATTCTATTTTAATTTAAACATTTGTTTTTATTTAAATGAATGCTCCCACTGTCCCTCTAACTCACACATGGAATGAGAGAACAGGACAAGGCAATGCAAAACATGTCATTCAATGAACTTCAGCATTTATGGAATTTATAATACAGCAATTTCCACTTGTCTTTATAACTCAAAAATGTAATCATAGTGACTCCACAGATTGGAGTGCAGCTGAACAAATGAGCTGTGGTGGAGCTACTCCTTTGTAGTAACAAACAGCCGAGCTTATGTTGAAGCCTCATTCAAGTCAGTCCTTACAGATAGAACTAGACATGCAGTTCAAGAAAACCACACACTCACCATAAAAAGCATGTGTGGATATCATAGGCCTCTGCAATTATGTTTGGGTGTTTTGGAAAACTGTCGTAGCTGTAGACCTCATCTCAGGTGTGTACATTTGATGTATATGTGTATCTTCAAGTTTTGACTGGGTGTTTGTCACTAGGAAAAATTGCATTATGGATCATTCCATTGATAATCTAACAAATTATCTAAAAGAATGGAAATAAATCAAATGTGTGTATGCAATAGCAGTAAAAAAAAAAAGTCTCCTGTGGATGCAGCTTGTGTTAAAGAGATGGTTTATATGGCATTGCATATTCCATTGATGATAAATAAAACCTCTGATTACAGCAGAAGTACACTCTTTTTGTACCTTTGTTGTCTTTCCTAGACATTTTAGCACAGTCCTACTCTTCCGTGGAAGAATCAAGTTTCATTACTTCCCTGAATGACATTACATATATATGGAGAGAAAGTCTTTAATGTTACTTAACCGGACATTTCCTGAGGGTAGGAAGGCTCTGCAGAGGGATCTGGACAGGCTGGATCGATGGGCCAGGGCCAGTGGTGTGAGGTTCTACAAGGCCCCGTGCCAGGTCCTGCCCTTGGGTCACAACAACCCCAGGCAGTGCCACAGGCTGGGGCAGAGTGGCTGCAAAGCTGCCCACAGGAAAAGGACCTGGGGGTGCTGGTGCCAGCAGCTGAACATGAGCCAGGGTGTGCCCAGGTGGCCAAGAAGGCCAATGGCATCCTGGCCTGTACCAGCAACAGTGTGGCCAGCAGGACCAGGGCAGGGATTGTCCCCCTGTACTCGGCACTGGTGAGGCCACACTCGAATCGTGTGTTGTTTTGGTTCCCTCACTCCAAGAAAGACACTGAGGTGCTGGAGGGTGTCCAGAGAAAGGCTACAAAGCTGATGAAGGGTCTGGAACACCAGTCCTATGAGGAGCAGCTGATGGAGTTGAGGTTGTTTAAGCTGGAGAAAAGGAGGCTCAGGGGAACCTTATCACTCTCTACAGCTGCCTGAAAGGAAGGTGTAGCCAGGTGGGGGTTGGCCTCTTCTCCCAGACAACAAGTGACAGGACAAGAGGAAATGGCCTCATGCTGTGCCAGGGGAGGTTCAGGTTGGACATCAGTAAGAATTTCTTCACTGAAAGGGTGGTCAGGCATTGGAATGGACTGTGCAGGGAGAAACACCATTCCTGAAGGTGTTTGAGAAACAGCTGGACATGACACTTAGTGCCATGGTTTACTTGACAACTAAAGGTGGTAATCAGTCAGAGATTGGAGTTGATGATCTTGGAGGTCTTTTTCAATCTAAATGATTCTGTGATCTGTTTTTTTTAAGTCTGAATGAAGTAGCCATTCTGGTAAATGCTAAGTTTTGCTGGTACAAGTGCATCTATACTCTAAATGCTTTTTCAATAATTATTAGTGTTATTTGTATTGGCAGATTTTTTTCTTGTATTGCTATGGTCAGTGATGGAGGAGAGAAGGTATGTAGCTAAGAGGTTTCTGAAATGAAATCCTTTCTTTGGTATGAAACATGACAGAACTAGCTATTTCCATTTTCTGACCAAAAAAAAAAAAAAGCCATTTAAAAAGTGTCTCTTGACATGAGCCTGCTGACTGTGTTGTAAAATCACCTGAACATGCCACTGAACGCCAGTAGGGGTGAAACAGCAAAATGTCTGATTTCAGCTAACAGTAGTTTTCAGTCCTGTACCTCAACTGATTCTGGAAAAGGGTTTTTTTTTTTTTT
The DNA here is from genome assembly GCF_000738735.6 of Corvus cornix cornix. Classification (NCBI taxonomy): domain Eukaryota; kingdom Metazoa; phylum Chordata; class Aves; order Passeriformes; family Corvidae; genus Corvus; species Corvus cornix. The sequence continues at coordinate 62,625,906 of NC_046357.1, forward strand.
ACAGTCAGATTTTTCTTTAGATACAGTTAAGGAAAAATGTCATTTTGGCATGTGACTTCTGTTCAGTCAATATTTACAACAAGGCTAGACATCTGTTTGATACTTAATTGGGATAAGCTGTTATTACAGAGCTTTTTTCCCAGGGTTACAGTAAGTAAACTTGAACAATCAGCTTTTCTTTAGGTATTGAAGGTGCTTTAGAACATATGTAGTGATTGACCCGTTTGAAGTAAAATAACATACTGTCTTTTATATAAGAGTAATCCTCTTTATTTTATCCCTACAAACCTGCTGTCTGTGTCAGTTGTAGTTATCCCTGCAATGCTGCCATGGTATGTCTGTCTTTCTCTGTAATGGGTAGGTCTTGTGCATATGTTTGTATTTCTGCTTTTTAGTTCAGGATTTGAATTTTTTAAAAGTTTGAATTAAAAACTTTTATGAACTCCACCACAATTTCCCCCCAAACATTCCCACGTACATTCTCAAATTTTAGAATTTATACACATTAGTTCCTAAAATCAAGAATGCGATTGGGTCTCCAGTCTAAATATTATAGAAGCAATACTGTTCAGAAGCAGTTACATTGTAATAAAGACTATTTGTGTCTCCAAATTTAACAGCTCTTTATGCAGTGAATCTTCTTTAATTGGATTTTATATTTAAAATGCCAGTTACAAATTAATTCTGGATGAGTTTATAATCGCCTCCTGATGTCAGTCATATTTTTAGAGGTGATTTAGTAATTTCAGATTCTCTGCTGCTGGAGTCCACGCAGCATGAATAGATCTGAATAGATGCCTGTGGCAGGGGTAATAGTTACCCTCCAGAGTGTTGCCACGTGTAGTGCACAATCTGCATTACCACTCATGGCACTTTGCTCCTCATGCACCTTCAGGCTGCTGCTCTTTTTTCCACAGGCAGCAGCCCTTGTGGGTAGAACAGGGAAAGGCATCTTGTCACTCAGCCTGCCCATGCTTTTGGCTCCTGGCAGCATCCTCAGGTTGCGTGTGGTGCCCAGGCTGGCTGGGTGAGCACAGGTAGCCTGAGTGAAGGAGGGGGAGGGGGCAGGGCAACAGATGCTCTTGGCTTTCTGCCTGTATCTTGAAGTTATGGAGACAGCACCTGGAACATGCACATTCCTTGTGCTGTCCTACAGCATTATTACTATGTGTCTAACAGTGCTTCAGAACTAGTTTGCTTCAATATAATCTGGTTTTTGGGGTTTTTTTTAAGAGATCGCATGAATTATTAAAGTAAGAGAAGTAAATTAATCCCCCTTTTGTCAGCTGTTCTAAGGATCTTGCTTCCTTGATCTCAGAGGCTAGATTTTCTTTTTAAGATCTGATATAAAGTAAATAAAAATACATCAGACAAATAGTAACCTTCTTTTTATATTGCATGGTTCAAGTTGTGTAACTTGAACTTCTCCTTTTGTATTTTCTCCCCTCTCTTTCTCTAGCAGGTATCTCACAAGTTCAAGGGAACCCTACTGTGCTAACCACAAAAACACTAGCAAAAATAAGTGTATCATTTTATGATCTGAATTTGGTCCCTCTTACTATTTTTGTGATATATTCTGCCTTTGCTACTTGTGGATGTAGCAATCTGGAAGTGTCCTTGCATAACTGCTCAGACCCTCAGTAAGTTTTCTCCAGTTATAAGGTAGGAGTACAGCAAAAGCAGTGGACCTTATTCTGAGTACTGTCATTGATCATAATTTCTAATTAGTTGATAAGGGGAATAAAGATCAACTGCAGTGATTAGCTGGCAATTTTTTTTTTTTGCTGAACAAGGTTCTTAAAGAATTTTTATTGTACACCCAATAAAATGAGCTCATGATAAAGGCATTTCAATCACTTTGTCGTAGAACACTGGAAACAAACAGCTGAATGTGAGGGTGGCCAGAGTCCAACCATTACTTAAATATAGTAAATTTTTCTTTCTATTTCCCCATTTTGCATATTGCTTCTTAATCTCATTGCTGGGAGAGCAAAAAAAAAAAAAAATTAGTAACACAACCAAGAAATATCTCAAGCTGTGATTTTTGAACTATGTAATTAAAATTTTTAGAACTCCTGTATGTTTTAATTTTAAAGGAATGAATAATTATTTAGAATAATACATTTCTGCTACATATGCTCCAAGTTATATACTTTATACAGCAGAAAAAGTCTGTTATTTTCTGAGTTTGGTGACAGTCTTGTGGACAAAAATGGAAACTTAGCAACTTTTTTATGAATTTGAAAATTGATTTTTAAGCATATGTAATATCACTCTTGTGGTTCACATTCATCTGCCTTTGTATTAGCATTAGTTATTTACAAAATGATCAATAAAGAGGTAGACCCCTTTCATAAATAACATTATGGGAATACACTGTTGAAACCTAGGCTTGATGGAGTGGGAAATAAGGCTATTGACAGAGACACAGAGTCCTGTTCAGGCATTGCTGTTAAGAGCCTGGCTGCATCTCCTTTGTCCCCTCCTGTTGTTGCTGGGGGTACTGGTAAGAATGGTATGTTTCACTGCCTTGCTGTCTGGTCTTTGGACTGCAGCATCTGTGTTAATTTCTCTCACCGTTACCTACATCAGTCTTATTTGAATTCAGAACCCCATCAGTGTAAACCAAACACTGAATTAATGGAATCTACACGGATTTATGTTTGGTCATAGGTAAGCCAGCCTAATAGATAAATCAGGAGCTATTGACTTCCCTTTTTCAGGGGCGCAGTTACTTATGAGCTATCTTCCTAAAGACATACTGTGATGAAGTACTTCAAGGCAGTAGAAGGCAAAGGATCTTTATCCCAGGTGTCTTTAAAGAGGCATGTCAAATGTGGGAGATGTACATTTGAGTTGTACTGCTGCCATTGCCCTCATAGTGACCAAAGGGTAGGGTCAGTAAGGTGAAGCTGGAGTGGAAGGAGTATGCCCCTCCAGCATTTTGCCATCCTGGTTAAAATTAGCTGTGTAACTGTCTTCACAGGTACCTCATTAAAATGAGGTTCTAAGACTGAATATATTTTAAATGACCAATCAGTGTAGGTATTCTAGATGGAGTATGGTTCTGCTCTTAAGCATAATCACTTTCTAAGCTGCTTGCAGTCTCACTAGGCTTTTGGCTTTGTGCCTTCGATTGGTTTGGAAGCAGGTTTATTTCAGAGATCCCCAGCACAAGCTAAGTGCCTGCATGTAGTTGTTGTTAGCTACACTTGCTGAGAAATAACTCTAGAAGAAAAGCTCAGCGGGGCGAACAAAGGAAATGTTATCTGTGACGTTGTACAGTATTTGAGGCATGTGTTTACTGCAGAAAGTGCACTCGGTGCATTTTTGTGTGTGACATTGAGCTAGTGAGCAAGTTAAATGATAGCCAACTTCTGCCTTCAACTGCAGCTTGGAATTAAGCAAGGAAATTCATTACCATTTCCAAGAAATCACTGATGTTTGATTATGCAAGAGTACAAGCCTCTGTCTGAAATTGCAACCAAATTGTGTTTCAGCAAACTTTTGGTTTGCAAGTGGTAGAGGAAGGTCTCTACAATGTTAAAGCTCACTTAAACAAGCAAGTGCATCTGTCTTATTAGAAACTCTGTGGGAAGAGTACTGGGGAGTGGAGTTTTTCACTACACTTTTTTGCCCTGGACATTGCTGTGTTCAAGCCTAGTAAGCATATAACAAGTCTCCAGAAAAAAAAAAAAAAAAGCAGTTTCCTAAAACTAAGAAATCAGTCTTCATATGTTAGATCTAATGGTAACCCTGAGTAAAGGCAGAGAAGAAAGGAACTTTGAAATGAGAACTGAACATCAGTAAAAAAAAAAAAAAAACAAACCAACTCTGTGAAAGGTGTAATGTGACTGTGTAAGAAATTAATTGAAATCCTGGAGATTTTTGAAAAAAATTAATCTTTGTGCATGGAATGCAACAGTAGCAACTTGAGTAAAAGGAAAAAAACAAAATTTGAAATCAGAGCTGAAGTTCTAATATCCTTGTTTGTGATTGCGCTAGAAATTAATTCAAAACCTAGATAATTATTTGCCACCACATTCCAGAGAATTAACTGTTCTGACTTGATCTCTCTTGCTGGAGTAACTTACAGAGAGAAAATAGATTTTGAGATATCCAGGACCCAAGCTATTCTACTTCTGTGATTTGTAGCCTTATATTACAAAGTGTGGTCTTCAAGTTGCAGCACAGAGTGAACCTAACTTAGTATAACTGTCCTGTTACAGCAAACTCTAAAGTCAGATTTGGAGGAAGAATTAAAAAACATCTGGTTCCCTCACCTTAGGAGGATTGGTGTCCAGTTCTACCCAGGTCTGTTAGGTTGGGCAGACCTATCTGCACAATCTTAAGACAGTGTACTGACCATCTTGCTGCATCCTCAACTAATAATGTCTTTTTTAAATACTACCCTCAGGCAGATGTTTGTAGCATTATTTGTTGACTGCTAGGAATGGGTTGACTCAGTGTGATTTTTGCACAGCTTTCAGGACACTGAGAAGTATGTAGAAGCAAAACAAACAGTAAACTATGGTTGGGGGAGAGAGGGAGTGCAAACGCTTTCATTGTGTATGCTTCAAAATAATTCTTTTGTAATCTCTTCAAACTAGATTGGCAGACTTATTTAAAAGTTAATCACATTTGGAATTTCTTCATCTAGAAATACTCTTATTAACACCTTTTTTTTTTTTTTTTTTAAATAAACTCGTGAAGCATGCTAAAATTGAATTAAAAGAACTGTTCTGTTTTATCAGCAGTTTAGGGAAAATGTGAGAAAATACAGTTCTATAATACTAAGAAATTACTCCTGGGTGCTTGCTGTAAAAACAGTTTGTGAAAACATGACTCTGTTAGAAACACTAAATGACAGCTGTGGATGGCAATGGCTTCAACCAGTGTAGATTCTGCAAGATTCAGCTAATACAAAGTGCCTCCTGAGGTATGTTTTAATGGCATGTGCAAGATGGGTTGAATGTACATTGTGTTACCACAAGAAGGGCACCTTCTGCCTACAGCTGGTTCTTTCACTATTCTTTCCACATGCTTTGGAACCCTTTTATTATTCAGGTGTTGCATTTTCCAGAATTCTGGCAGAATTTAAACTTTCTCAGAATATTTTACCACTTTATCTTTGCTATTTTTGGCTTGCACTTTATTCTGCTACTGTTTATACTTGCACCACCAATGTTTGGGAGTTTTTTTACACTGGGATAGAAGACATTTCAGTTAAAAACTGTTATTGTTACATGTAGCTGTAGCATTCTGACAAAATTTCTTTCCAATTAGGTGAAAATGAAATCCTTGAAACTCTGTACAATATTGCAAGCAAGAACAAGGTATGGCGGTCCTATATAGGCATGGGTTATTACAACTGCTCAGTGCCTCAGCCCATCGCACGCAACTTGTTGGAGAATGCAGGATGGTAATGTACCACATTTTATTGTTAAATGTATAAGTACGCATTTGAAGTTTGTCCCACAAACCTTTTTTTTTTTTTTTTTTTTTACTAAGGCTTTAATATATTTGGTAATGATGTGTATCCTACTGTGTAGGGACTGTGTTCATGCTTAAGCTAGAAATTTACTTTCTGTAAAATGTGCCACTGATTCTGTGACTTCTATTTACAGCTCCTATGTATTATGAACTAATACAAGATTACATGTTTGCTTTAAGGAAGTATACAGACTTACCTCCTAAATGAAAGTAATTCTTTCCTAACTTCTGCCTAAATTAAAAACAGTTCCCTCCTCCACTGGTGTATGCTATTTGGGTGGAGGTAGTTAAATACTGTGCAATACAATGATCATGATTTTCTGATGAGGAAGTAAGAAATTTTGAAAATTCTAAAGGCTATTCTCTTAGTATCTCTTTCCTCTTTTTTTTTTTTTTTAAACCAGAGACCTTAAAGAGTTTGAATGTTTATCCATAAAGTGAGTTCCTGTCTTGTCTGATGAAATAATTCTCTGGTGAAGAGCAGTGATATTAAACTATCATAACAAGATAATACATTTATGAAAAGGCTGAGAATATTGTACTTGGTTCTGATGATCCAGCTGACTTCAGTTTCTAAAGAACTGTAACTCAGAAATGTTGCAACAGGAAAAGCTAAATTTCATGTCGAGTCTCAGTTTCCAACAGACTGAATGTCACTGGTACCTGGCATTTTCTCATTTAGTTTACAAGTTCCCCTATCACTAGTAAGATCCTCCTTTTATACTGTATTAAAATGGCAACTGTCATCTTTATTATTGGGTAATTTTTATTTGGTAAAATAGGTATTTAAAAATTTTATATAATAAAAAAGCCCAAAGATCAAAAAAAACCACAATCAACCAAAGGATCATATTACTCAGTGCAAAAAGTCATTGTTACTTATATGTTACGTATTTTTTATACTTTGGGTTGCCATAAATGGGCCTACGTATCTGTAGACCACTAAGTCTTATTTATTTTTAGATTTGTTGGCTCTGTTTGCATCACTGGTGGAAAAGTTGCATTGTTTGGAGTCAAAGAAGAGATGAAGTATACCTATGCAAAGTTTTATTTGGCCTTATCCTCATTCACTTTTTGCAACATATGCAATCTAAATATTCAGTACAGTACCAGGAAACAAATGATCAGTTGATAGAGGCAAAAATAAGAACAGTTAGAAAGTAAGTGGAACAAAATGAACTGCAGCTTATCACTATATAACTTTTCAATCCTGAAAAGTTATGTAGAGTTAATGAAACAACTGAGAGTTCATCCAGAAACCTCATCTTGCACTGTCCAGTGAAGTCAAACTAGATGGCTAAAAGCTAAACTATTAGGTGGCTAAAGTGAAGGCTAAAATGTTTGTTGGAGGGAAAGTATGTGTGTGTGTGCATGTGTGCTAAAACAACTACACAGGCTTTATGGAAGCTGTTTAAGACTTCTCCTTACATCTGCTGAGTGTGTAACACTTCCCATGCTGACACACTTCACATTGCAGCTCCAAGGGACATGCTGCAAGCTCAGGCTTATTGCTTCGGATCTTTTCTGTCTCCCTTACACAACTTGTTTCTCTTTGCTTGGCATTTGTTAGAGCAACTAAAAGTCTTCAAAGTTCAACTTATTTGATTCCTTTGCCCTCAGACATTAAATATGTAAGAATACACACCTGTACCAAGGAAGCCTACAGTCTTCACATCTCTAATGTAAATTATTAAACTTGTTAGGTAGTGACACTCAAAATACAATGAAAGCATTACATTCTGAAAATAGCTACATACTCTGCAATAATTACTTTTAGAGAGTCGTTTTTAAATGAGTTTAAAAAGTTAGTTACCATGTAGTATAGATTCAGGCAGAACACGGAATACAGACTAAAGCCAGATATTTTATTTGGAGAAACTGTGGAGAAGTAGAATAAATTAAAATATATAGATGCTTAGAAAATGCCAAAAAACCCTTTTGAAAGAAGTGTTTAACTAAGTGTTCTTAAGTTATAATAGGTGTCTTTACTTGTAGAACTTTTAAGCTTCATACACTGTAGCTTAAAGTACTGCTTGTAGCAGTACTGGAATTCAAGATTTCTTGGTTGATTTTTTTCCTGTCCTTCTGAAATTGATTTGGTTTAGTTCAACTGTGTTCACCACTCAAAACTATAACATCAAAATCAAAGGCCTTCATTAATTCTGTTTTGTAATATAGTGGACTTTCCCAATTATGTGCATAGGATTTCTCTAATGCATTTCAATTAACCTCAGTGTTTTAATTCTTGTTAGTCTAATTCTAGTTCCTTCCTCAAGTTAAAATACAAAAAACAGCCCTTAAATTAAATGAGAAAGCACGATTGTAAACTGTAGGTACAGAGGAGTTTCTTCTACTAATCAAGAAAAGTCATTACTTGTGCAAAGGCATTTGGAATAATTCTTTTTATTGGTGAGAACTGAGAGGGCAGGGGGACCATACAGAAAACAAATCTTAATTCTCCCAGACTGAAAGTTTATCTGGCAAACCAAACACTGGGTTTAGCTGCTATGGAGAAAAACACCCCTACTATTGGGATTAGCAAGGTTGCATGCAGCCTGGGACATGGTCTCACTTGTGAACTATGCAGTCATATGATGATAATTAGTTTAGTTCTAGAATTGGCCAAGAATGAGAAAAAACCTACAGGTTTTGGGAAAATCATCAATATTTATGTACTCAATACATACCTATTGCTTTCTGTTACTGTGCTGAATAGTGTATATGAGTAATTTGAGCAGATGTATAACTTAATTAGCCAGTACATACATTAGCATTATATATTACACTTTGAGTTCACATATTAAGTATGTCCTTCTTCTTGCTCTTGCATTACCTTCAGGACTTTTTTCCTAGTTTGTCTCTCACATTACTATTTTGTTGCTCCTCTCACCTTGCTTGATACCAGGTTCTCCAGCTTGTTTTTTAAAAATCTTTGGCTTTTACCTTCTATTGACTTTTTGAGCTCCCAAATACTTTAGTCTTTCTGGAAAGCTTATACCTTCACTTCATTTCTCAAAATTCTAAGGCTTACTACTGCCCTTTCAGGGAAGAAAACTGCTGTTTTCTTCTATCACTAGAAAACAGAGGCCACAAGTGTTCCCACTTACCACTTGTTTCTGGCTGCTACTCTAAATTCAATCTGGCGTAAAGTATGTCCTGAACTACTGTGGAATCCAGTGGCCAAATTTCCAGCAGTGAGAGGAGAGTCTGACTTCTATTTTTGCCTTTCATCCCTGGACCCATGCTGCTTTGTTTTCGGGACTGTTATAATAGAGAGTTTCCCTTATATTCTTGTGTTTTTGAAGGAGTTCCTTATCTTGCCACTACTGTTTTGTTCGCCAAATGACAACAGATAAGACTTATATCAATCTGACTTCCCTCAACTGGAAACTGTCATTTCACAAGAAGTTACATATTTCTGAGCTTGATTCTGTGAAATGCCAAGTCCCTTTCCTCCTAGAAGGGTGGAGACAACTTTACAAGTAAAGGGCTTCAGAAACAGTGTTGAAAAATCATGGCAACACCTAGATGATTGAACAAAATATACTCAACAAAAATATTCAACTTCTTTAAATATTGTGACTTGATTTAATTCTTCCACACTCAGCATCTACTTACTCTGTCCCTTCTCCATAACGGCCTCACACTTCGGCTTTAAAAGTAACTTCTCTTTTCAAAATGGAGAAACAGAATTCTTGTCCTGTAAAAAGCCAAGTCAACACCAGAAGATAAAAATTAAGGCATTTAAAAATAACCGTTTTCTAACAAATTTCCATATTAATGAATTACACTTCACTATTTCTTTTTTCTCTGATATAGTTCAGTTATATATTGTCATAATTTTGTTACACATTTCTTTTCCTAGACCTAAACTCAGAACTTTTTTTTACAGGGTTACCCAGTATACCCCTTACCAGCCTGAGGTGTCCCAGGGCAGGCTGGAGAGCCTCCTAAATTACCAGACTATGGTGTGTGATATCACAGGAATGGATGTGGCTAACGCGTCTTTGCTGGATGAAGGGACAGCTGCTGCAGAAGCCATGCAGTTATGTCACAGGTACTGTGTTTAAATCTGCGGTTAAATCACAGCAGAAAGTAATTTTGGAATTTGAAGGGATCTATCCACGTGTAGGCAATGAGTTGAAGTTGAGTGTGGCCTTCTTGGTGTGAGCAGATCACTGAACAGCTAGAGTCCGTGTTGCCATGCCCCCAGAGAAGTTCCTAGTGTTGATGTAAATGTTTAACTCAGACATATAAGGCCTTCAGAAACCTAAGGACCTAAAGAGAGGACTGGAGAAATTCTAGAGGAAGGAGGACTTACCCTTGTTGGAGGGGGGTCAGGCTACAGAGCACTTAAGCAAACTGGACTTACTCAGGTCCTGATGTGCTGCTGGTGTGGCTGCTGAGGGAGCCTCCTGATATCAATCCGAGGCTGCCCTTGATTGTCTCTGAACAACCACAGTGACTGGGAGAGGTGCCTCAGCAAGGGAGCAAAGCAAATGACACTCCTGTCTCTAGGAAGAGCAGGAATGAAGATGCAGGGAACTACCAGCCAGTCAGCCTCACCTCAGTGCCTCAGCAATGATGGAACAACTGCTAGCCCTGGAAGCCATTTCCAGACATATGAAGGACAAGAGGGGATAAGGAGTCATGAGCATGAATTAACACAGGGGCAGGTCATGTTTGACCAGCCTGATGACTTTCTACAGTTGTGTGGCTGCCTTGGGAGGGGAAAGCAGTGGGTCTCCCTTAAATCTCCACAGAGAAACCAAAAATTACAGGCTGGATCAGGTGGGAGTGAGATAGATGGAAACTGAATGTTGGCCCATGGGGTGCTGGTCAGTGACATGAACTCTAGGTGGAGGACAGTTGTTATACCCTAGGGGCAACACTGGGTCCAGTTGAGGATCTGCATGATGGGGCAGACTGTATCCTCAGCAAACTTGCTGATGATCCAAAACTTGGAGGATCAGCTGATAGACCAGTGGGTCACAGAGATTTCCAGAGGGACTAGGACAGGCTGGAGAAAATGGGCTGACAGGAACCCTATGAAGGTCAACAAGGGGAAGTGTGAAGTCCTGTACCTGGGGAGAAGGAAGCCCAGGAATATGGGGTACATGATGGGGTCTGGCAGGCTGGAAAGCAGCTTTGCTGGAAAGGCCTTTTTGGGGTTTGGGTGTTACCAGATTGAACACAATCAGGCAGCGTGTACTTACTTGTGGCCAATAGGCTGACAATCTCCTGGGCTGCACTGGGAGGAGTGTTGCCGGGAGGCCAGGGAGGGATCCCTCCCTCTCACCCTGGTGAGTCCCCATCCCACAGTGCTGTGCCCGCCTCTGGGCTCCCCAGTACAACAGAGACATGGACATACTGGAAAGAGTCTAGCTGCCATGCCTAGGGCACCAGCCCAGCTACTGGCACCAGCACAGATATGAGGGCCTATATTGGTTGATGTGCTGCTCCAATTGCTGGCACTGAAGTCCACTCACTCCAGTCACTTCAGCTGCTGCACTATGGAAATGTGGATCCTTCATGCTCTGACTCCAGTGACACTCAGCCAGCCATACACACACAACACAGAATACAGAGTCTCCTTACCCATGAAAAGAATCAGAAAGTCATTTAACAAGAAGAGTGGACAGACTTCACTAGTTAGGTGCAAGTGCTTCAGCAACCAACTATTTATATGTGACTGTCCCAGTTTATCTCCTTACTCCTCTATTTCGTTATGCTTGTTGCTTGCAGAATCACTTAGCTGTATTATTTTTCCCCTAAACATCTCATAATAAGAGATGTTTGCAATCCTCAAATGCTCTTCTCATGCATACCATGATGTCTACTTGCCAAGTGGGGAATAGCACCCAGTGTGCCTGTTTGGGTTAATTGATTAACTACAGTTCCCACCTGCCAGGTGGTCTCTTTGCTCCTCTGCACTTGTGGAGATGGGTCTCTGTTGGGCTGATTTTTTTCCCTGGGGAGCAGCAGGAACAGAGTGTTACTTGGGCTCCTCCACCAGCCATTGCCTCTCTGCAGGGGGTGCAGAGGACCTTTTATCACATACTCTAACAGACTGTGGCCCGAGTCTCTTGTGTCCATGAAAGTTGAAGATGTGCATTATCTTTTTCCATTAGTGATTAAAAGAAGCTTTAAAAAATGGTGGCGTACATCTTTCTAAGTTGCTAAAAGTGAAACTCTTACTGGTGTATCCAAATGTGCTTTCATGGATGTCTGTTGTAGGGCCATGTGAAAGGGATCTGCAAATCAAATTAAATACATGAGATGATTGAAGGTCACTGCAGAACTGTGTATCAGGAAGGTGATTACACAGCAGAGAGTGTGTAATCATAGTTTTGTGTGTGTAAAAATAGTTTTCTAAGTATTCGCTAGTTCAAAGTCTCAGTATGATGTAAAATTCTGCTTACCAGAGAAAGCTAGGGAATGGTCTTACCAGAATCATAGAATGGTTTGGGTTGGAAGGGACCCTAAAGATCAGCTAGTTCTATCCCCACTGCTGTGTGCATGGACCCATCTTCTTCATCTCCCTTTACCTACTTAGATGGCTCATATTTTTTTTATCCAGGGCAACACTGAAAAATCTGTATTAAAGACCACAGTTGTATTCCTTTAAAAAAGTATGTGTGTGTGGACCCATTCCCATGGCTTTTGAAATTACCGACCTGCCTGTTCTCTTTCATAATCTGTTTAAATGTATGAGTCTCATTTGAGTGTCTGAAATGATCTTTCTTAATGTAAATTTGAAAGAAATGTCATTTAATCTTACACTTAATCTGGTTATAATGTATATATAATAATATATATATAATATCTTCAACTGCCTTTTTACATAGGAAAACTCACTTCTAGAAAATAAGCTAATTTTATTTCCAAGGGAAACCATATATTATTGATATGTAAGCCTTCTTTTTCTTTTTTTTGACAGACACAACAAAAGGAGAAAATTCTATGTAGATGCCCGATGCCACCCTCAAACTATAGCAGTGGTCCAAACTAGAGCAAAGTAATGTTTTCCTCCATTTTTAACCATATATTTTCCCTTACGCTGAATCATTTTCCATCTGTGCCTTTTTGCCATATATCTAACATTTCTGGCCTGTGCTTTCTTTGCAAACTAAAAGCAGAAATCTGTTATCATTTGGCTTCACTTCAAGTTCAAATACAACTGCAAAGAAATTAAAGCTGTTTAAAAAGAGACTAAACATATGATAAAAAGAAAATATTTAATTTTTCCTTAAATTGTTGCACAAATATATACATTTGACTGTTGAATTCAGTCTTGTCTTTTTTTTTTCTTTTACTAACAAGCGTCTTAAGCATTCTCTGTTTGCTTTGCTCTGTATTTCTGATGGTGATATTGAATGCAATTTTTCTTCAGTACTATATACAATGATGTGAAACTTTCTCAACATTTAGTGCTGAAAAGCATGTTCAACTCTCTGTATATTAAAGAAGAGAGTCATATATGAGTCCATGAAAACATCTTACTAAGTGTCACCCCAAGGTTGGAAGTGGTTTGACTATTTTGCCTTCTGTGTATTTTTGTTTCCAGTTACACAGGTGTTATTACTGAGCTCAAATTACCCCATGAGATGGATTTCAGTGGAAATGATGTCAGTGGAGTTTTATTTCAGTATCCAGACACTGAAGGGAAGATCGAAGACTTCTCTGAACTTGTTCAAAGAGCTCACCAGAATGGGGTAAAGTAAATTTTATTGGTCATACAGATACTAATCTGATGCATCAAACAGCCATTGAGTTATCATCTCACCTACATGCAATTGATAACCATAACAACCATTGAACTTCAGCTCTGTGCAAGTCATGTGTAACTGTTTGAAATTAAATTTAAAAACCTAGCTCCCACATAAACACCATTCCTTCAGAAGAGAGCCTGACTGCTTTGTGCATTTCTGTTCTCAGACTCTCGCCTGCTGTGCTACTGACCTTCTGGCACTCTGTATTCTGAAGCCTCCTGGGGAGTTTGGGGCAGATGTTGTCCTGGGTAACTCCCAGAGGTTTGGCGTCCCGCTGTGCTATGGGGGACCCCACGCAGCTTTCTTTGCTGTCAAGGAAAATCTAGTGAGAATGATGCCGGGCAGAATGGTGGGTGTCACAAGGTAAGGGGTCCCTCTGCCATTAAGTGAAGATTGAAATCATAGTCTTGGAATCCTTAAGGCTGGAAAGGACCTTCAAGATCATAAAGTCCAGGTGTCAACCTACCACAATGTTCACCACTAAACTGTGTCCTCTAGTGCCACACCCACACATCTTTTGAACACTTCCATGGTTGGTGATGCCATCACTTCCCTGGAAAGCCTGTTCCAGTGCTTTAGAACCCTTTCTTTGAAAAACTTTTACCTAATATCCAATCAGAAGTTTCCCCTCAGAGATCTTAGTAATACATAAAAAACCACAAAAGAACACACTATGACTATCTTGTGCAGCCTTTGAGAACAATAGCTGACCATGGTGTTGTACTGAGCACCCTTTTTTCTTGAAAACTCTGAGAATAAAAGTTGCCTTCAGTTTTGAGGAAGCAAGCTCCAAGAATTCCATTTGTGTGGAACTGTCTATAGTGCTTGTGGCAATGTGGGATGAAGAGATAACCAAAAGCAGAGTGGATTCATTGTGATGGCAGGAGGCTTTGCAAGCTAACTTACTCCACTTACTCTGTACTGTTAGACCTTTATCAGTGAATCTTAAAAAACATCAAATGGCAAGAAGTAGAAAATTCAGTGAACCTCCAAAATAATCTAGAAGGAACTTAATCAAGTTCAAATTTTAGTCATGCTTAAACAAAGCAGAGAAATAGTGTACAAAATCTTGCTTCTAATAGTTGCTGTTGGTGATGTACTGTGTATTTTGACAAGATGTCTAACTAGTAATAATTGAAATGCAAAGTCATTGTCACTAGAAAGACTGTGTATCTTTGGCACAGAAGTTATCCAGAAGTACTTCAGTAACCAAAATAACTAAAACATTCACAGTTATCAATAAGTTTAGGAATATTTAATTTATATTATTACTCAGTTAAAGTAATTGCAATAATCTGTGTCATTTTAAGGCAAATACCAAATTCTCCTGTAGTATGCTTAGAAATTTCGCTGTGTGGTCTGCTGACCAGCCATGATATAAACAGAAATCTAGAAGTGCTTTAGTCTTGCTCTGTTTGGTATTGCAACTGTCCCAACTTCTGCTTTGTTCTCTCCAGCACCCTTCTGTCTCTGAGGATAACTAGTTTCAGGTTAGCATGCATAAAGCCCTATGTCACAAATAACTATAATTTTAAAGTAACAGAAGCAACATTTTCACTTGTGACTTAGAGATGCAAGTGGAAAGGAAGTGTACCGGCTTGCTTTGCAAACACGAGAGCAGCATATCAGGAGGGATAAAGCAACCAGCAACATCTGCACAGCACAGGTAACTTATGCTTTATTTTCAGCGCTAGAAAGGAACAAGTTGAACAGTGAGTTAGCTTTACTTTTGAGAGATTTTAGTAGAAAAATGGAGGACATAGATATATTCTGGTCTTTGTTCATTTGTTTTGAGCCCTTTGAATAATGGTCTGCTTGAAAAGAGAGTATTACTATGTGTTTCCTTACTGTAGTCCTCAATTCTTGCAGTGTCATGAATCTGTCTGTCTTGTAGCATGAACACCACTGAGTAGTGCTGTGTTTGTTATAAATGAGACAGAACTCTTAATAAAATAGAAGGGAATTCCAATAGCCTGAAATTCCCCACTCAAGCCAGAAGAAATAAATTTTTAAATTCTTAAACTAATTATTCAAATTGTCACAACTTATGTTTTTGTCAATGTGCTTTGATGCAAGAATGTTACATCACCAAGGAGATATCTTTACAGGAAAATTCCACGATTAAGTAAATAAGTATCCAGAATAGTTATCTTCACCATACCTCCACAGATCTCCAGACAGACAGGGTCATAACTTTTTTTGCTCCTATCATTGCCTTCCTCCTGCTCTTAATGTTGTGCCAGATTTTGAGGAGAGATTATTATTATTGTTCTTGACACAAGTTTAATTACTTAGTATTCAGGAGATACTCTGTAGGTTTTTTGTACTGATCCTAAACAATGGGTTCCTGTGAGACTAACTTGACTTGAAAGTCTTCAAATGTCTTTGTTGCAATAGTTGAATTTAAGTATGTGTTAATTGCTAAAACAGTTACATTTCAAAGGGGATTGAATTAATAATCGGTGCTTACAGTTTCATGAAAGTATTTTGCCTTTCCCTCCTTTTATTTTGTAGGCAACACATAATCAGCTATAACATCAGCTCAGGATACATGGTTGTCTCTGGGTGCTAAAGAAACATTTCACTAAACTTACATGAAATAGTTTCTGCTAACAATAACAATGTCCTAAACTGTGTTTGGATCCTAGGCTCTTCTGGCTAATATGTCAGCAATGTTTGGTATATACCATGGATCTGATGGACTAAGGCATATTGCAAAACGAGTACACAACGCTACTCTAATCTTGGCTGAAGGTGCGTGCTTAACATTTACAGAAACTGTTCCAAGATCCTTACCCCTTAAATAATACATCTTAAATAAACTTACAGGGTGGGGGCAGGGGTGTCCATCTGATGTGTGTTCTCTCGACTTGGGAGAGACATTTTAATATAAAATATACAGCTGATGTTTTTTGTGTAGTTCTGATAATGACATTAAAGAATTAGATGTCTGTGATAAGAACTTGGAGGCATTACCTCTGTTTCCTTGGGAAACTAACAGAAGTCTACAGAGCTAGTCTCCAGATGGTAGTGTTGAACTGCTGTTTGCCAGCTTCTACTTCTTTTGATGGACCATCCTAGTTTACACACAGAAATCTGCACAGAGTATTAATAACATAGCAAAGGAAGGTAATAAATTATATTAAAGCAATAGAAACATTTCAGTTAAACTGGGTGGAGTATCATACCTGCTACGAACATTGAAATCACAAAGGTTAACAGCTAAAGAATAGCACAGAATCTAGCAGAAGTTAATGATTGCATCTGGAGTACGTGGTCTGGTAGTTTTTTTTTCATTGATACAACTATCACTGCTGTCAGAGCTATACAAAACTGGAATGCTTGGAACTAAGGGATTATTGTAAGAAACATCCATACTTTATTTGCCAGTTTAGCCAGAAGACCTCTTGCTACTACAAAAAACCCTATGACTCCAAACTTTGTTATGGCAAGCTCTGTGACAGTTAGTATCCGTTAATATCTTTCTTATTATTTTGTCCTTACTGCATTCATATACCAATTCTGCTACTGTATATATGACGGATTTGATGTATCAGACTGACTTTCCCTAGACTCAGTCTGCATTATTAATTAGGTTTGAATATGATTTAGTTGCATTTCATACACAGTGACATTTCACTAAAAAGCTGGTGATTTTGCTGCTCTTTACACAAGCGGCATATTTTGCTTTTTTATGTAAAAGCATTTACTTATGAGATAGATGGTATTGTTCTGCAGCTACTGCCTGAGCAAACAATATAGTGTGCATATAATACAATTAACTTACTGTTTTTTATAGGTCTCAGGCGAGCTGGTCATAAACTACATCATGATCTGTTCTTTGATACCTTGACGATCACGTGTGGATGCCCAGTCAAAGAGGTTTTGGACAGGGCAGCTCTTAGAAAGATAAATTTTCGGATTTATAGTGATGGCAGAGTAAGCAACTTTCTAACCCTTTGATAAATTCAGAAATTTTGTAGTATGGCATTTTCTTCATTAAGTTTCTAATCATTACATGTGCTAAACGGAACAAAATGATTTAAGATCTTGTAATTTGCTCAGATATATTAGTCAATTGTAAAGATAATATAAAGAATGAACTTGTTAAGTGAGGCACTGAACTTCCAGAAATAATAATTGTATTTTCATTTTATGCCTTTTAACAGGAATATGTAATTTTCTCCTGTTAAATATGGCACTGAAGGGGAGAGATTCAAAAATTTAATGATGAAATACAAGGTGACATCCAGAATTCAGGTCTTATGACAGTGTTTGAAGACAGACTGAAATCTAAACCACATTTTGGTAGGCATGAAGGAGTCTTCATGAAGTGTAGTATGTTCTGTAAATTGGAATGGGGGGAAGGGGTGTCACAGGAAAATGGGCAATTTTCCCATTAAGTAGGAAACACTTAGAAACATTAGGAAGGCGATCATGAGTCTCAGTTTCTGAGCCATCTGGCTTGGATAGTTTGGGAGGGTAAAGGGAGGAATTGGAAAGTGTTACATAAAGAAAATAAATTTATATATCATAAATGCCTACAAATATGTATGTTTACATATTGTTGGGTAGATAGATTTCCCCCCCCACCCTCCCCCGCCTTGTGTTTCTGGAAAGTTTTTCTTGACCAAAACAAATGTACTATGTCTTTAAAGTTAACAGCTTTGAGTAATTGGTAGTGCTTTTATCCACAGCTTGGAGTATCACTTGATGAAACTGTAAATGAGAAAGATCTAGATGACATATTATGGATTTTTGGTTGCGAGTCTTCTTCTGTAAGTACATAATAGGTCATGTGGGTTACATTATCTGAATGTTTCCAGAGTTTAATGAAAACCAAAACTGGTCTTGTGTAGTGGGTGTCTATATGATGACCATTTGTTAAATATTAAGAATTTCATATCTTCTCTTAAATAAAGAGGTAGTGTTAAATAAAGGATTTATGTAATGCCATTTTCCGGTTGCAACACTTAGTTCTTTCGGTCAGCTTGGACACCTTGCATTTAGGCTATTTCTTCTTTTGTGATGGTTAGGACATGGGGTCAGTGATTTCTTTCCCACTGGAATTTTTGTTGCATGTCACTAGCATTTAGCAGCAATACCTACAAGATGAGGACTACTGAGATATCTGTACCCAGTTTTAATATAATACTGTTGTCATGCTAGATATATGCAGATACATATGCTAGTAAAATTGGGGGGGGTTTACCTTGAAAGCTGACTAAAAAAAGCTTGACTCTCTATTTCTTTGTGTCAAAGGAGCTAATTGCTGAGGGTATGGGCGAGGAAACCAAAGGCATCCTTAGCACCCCATTTAAGAGAACTTCCAAATTCTTGACACACCAGGTTTTCAACAGGTTTGTGAAACTGCTGTATGTTTGCTATTTTTATGGAATCTGAAATATCTCCCTTCAATACTAGCAGTGGAGTCTGTTGAGGACAGTTTTGTACCTGGATTCATACAGTGATTTGTTACTCTGAAATAAAATGTTGAGTAGCATTTTTAGTTATCTTTCTCATTTTAAATGAGCAGAGCAATACTCATGACTGTTAATCTGCTGTATTGTACAACCTATTATTTGAGGACATGGTATCCTTATATTCTGTATTTTCTGATAGTGCTACTGAGATAATAATAAGCATTTTTAATCCATGTTGCTATTAGCAAGCTTAGAGTGCCTGTTTGGAAAGAACTACTTAGTATATATTAATAACTGTCATCAGTCTTCCTTTTTGTGTTCTTTTCCTATGTTAGCAGCTGGTATAGCTGATCTGCTTGCCTTACCACTGTGTTTTGTGTTCTCCAGCTATCACTCTGAGACAAATATAGTGCGGTACATGAAAAGATTGGAAAACAAAGATATTTCTCTTGTTCACAGCATGATTCCCTTGGTAGGTATTTACCAAAAAGACAAAAAAATATATACTTACATAGGTGTTTGTGTATTTCAATAAATACTAAAGTGTGTTTGTATTTTTAGGGGTCCTGCACAATGAAGCTCAATAGTTCAGCTGAACTCACGGTAAGTTGCAATAATACTGTCTCACTTGATACCCACATGAATAAACTATCTAGCCAGCATCATTGTAGAGAAATAAAGGCTGCTCTTGGTCTAATACTCCAGCTGAGTGAGGAGGCAGTTTCAGGGGTAGCTGAAGTCACCCTCTCCTTTTTCCTCTAAGGAAAAGTTCTGAAAAGCACAAGTAGGACTGCAACAACAGTAGGAGAGTGTGTGGTCTTGAAGACTCCATTTTGAAAAAAATAATGAAAATAATTTTTGGAATTAGGTATCACAGTCCTGTTCCCTCAAGCAGTGTTGCATTACCTAACTCTGTCTGCTTTACAAATCTTAAAATCAAATCCTCAGAAATATGGAAAGAGTCAGGTGGGACTGACAATTCATGCTTCTTTTTCAGTTTGCAACTTCTTAGGATAATCCTCTTTTCCCCAGCTGAAGAGTCCCCAGATATCTTCATTTTCCTCCTGTTGTTTCTTGCCCATTTACACAGCGTGTTTTTATCAAAAATCCTTGGTTGGTTCCACAGGTATCTGTCTATCAGTGTTTGAGACATATACATTAGCCCCTTATCTTCTAGGCTTCTGTACCATCCCATAGCTCAAACATCAGCATTTACTTGGTGATCTGTTGAGAAGGGAAAAAAGAGCAAGAGGGAAAGGGGCAAATGCATTCTGTAAGCTACTTCTAAGCTTTGGGGGTAATCTCTTTATAATGCCCCAAAATCTTTGTATGGTAATCTGATCACCAAAATAAAAAGCTATAACGTTAACATTAA
This sequence comes from Corvus cornix cornix, assembly GCF_000738735.6. NCBI lineage: Eukaryota > Metazoa > Chordata > Aves > Passeriformes > Corvidae > Corvus > Corvus cornix. The sequence continues at coordinate 62,645,969 of NC_046357.1, forward strand.
ATCAGTTAACATTAGGCCTTGTTGAATCTCACACAACTGGCTTTGGCCCCATCAATCCAGCATGTCCAGATCCCTCTGGGCCTGCCAGGAGCCTCCCAAGCCTCCAGCAGATCAACGTACTTGGTGTTTGATACTTAACTGACCACAAGGCAACTTCTTTCCTTCACAGTGTTTAACAACAAAACAGAGTTGTCTGTAGAGTATTTTGTTACAGCACTCTTTGTTTGTTTTGTTTTTATAGCCTATTTCATGGAGAGAATTTGCCAACATCCACCCTTTTGTTCCCCTGGATCAAGCTCAAGGATATCAGCAGCTTTTCAAGGATTTAGAGAAGGACCTATGTGAGATTACTGGCTATGACAAAATCTCCTTCCAACCAAATAGGTAGTACCTTTTTTTCTGAGTATTTGCACCTTGACACATGATTCCAAAAACTTATCTCCAAAAAAGTGCAAACTGAAAATGGAAGAATTTACTAAAATCAAATTTGTCTTGAATGCAAGATTATGAAATTACTAAGTAGGTTTTTTTTAAAAAACTATGGTATCCTATTTTGTCTCATCTCTTCTAAAAGTTTTATGATTTGGTCATTTAATTCCTTTAATATTTCCCCCTCTATGAACTAAAAATAAAGATTTGGAATAGGAATAAGCTGTATGACCTGCCAACTGTTTAATTGTTGAAAATGGTAGTTAGTGCATGAGGTTTGACGGAAGAATGCCTAAGATCTGCATGCTCACTGAAATTAATAAAGCAGCATTTCATGAGTACTGCTGCAGCCCGTTTATGTCCCTTAGCAGTTTTGATACAAAATGAACAGCATGAACTTACTCTACACTGAGGGTGTCACTGAAAGACCTTTTATGTTTCATTGCATACACTTTGCTATGCATTTCAATATTAGTTTGCCTCTCTGTAATCAAGCACAGAGCCCTGCTAGGTGCAGAAATGTGGATCAGCTCAGTCACCAGAAGGATTTAACGTCATAGTGTAAACACATAAAATGGCATAACCTTTGTCATCTACTCTTTTCATTCACATCCAGCTGTTAATTTAAACATGTCCATTTGTAATTTAACCTATGGGATGTGCTCCTTTTAATTTGGTGATACTTGCCTGAAGTCATTGATAAGGGTCAGGGTTGGACAGTTTTGAAGCTCTGGCAGAGAGGTGGCACTTCCTGATGTGTGTGCTGTGTAACAGTGTTTGTGTTCTTCTTGCAGTGGAGCCCAAGGAGAGTATGCAGGCTTGGCTGCAATCAAAGCTTATTTAAATGCCAAAGGAGAACGTCACAGAACCGTAAGTGTCAACAATCATGTAGGGAAGAGTGTTGGGTGAGAAGTGGAGAAGGGAAGAGTTGATTCAGCAGCTGGGACTCACCTAGAGAGCAACTAGGTTGTGTATCATCCCCTCTGATAGGCTTTCAGTGTTCCCTGCTTCCCGCATGGATCCTCGGTACCGTCTTAGAAGTTTTTACAGAGAGTGAGAATCACCCAGAAAGGGTGATTGTACTGTGTCTGACTAGGGTGCATTTAACTTTCTCCATAGCAGCCATATGGTGCAGTGCTTTGTGGCTGAAGCACTGTTCATAACACAGGGATCTCTTGGCAAATGGTGAACAGTGCTTTCAGAGTGTCAAGGCTTTCTTCTCTCTGTGCCACTGCCCTGTGCTGACCCTGTCCTTTCCCAGCAAGGAGGCTGGGAGAGACACAGCCAGGACAGCTGACCCTGGCTGACCAAAGGGATGTTGATGCTATATAATGGCACGCTCAACAACAAAAGCTCAGGGAAAGGAGGGTAAAGCAGGGAAAGTCATGCTTACGACATTTTAATTCCCAAGCAACCATTGCATGTGCCATGTGGCCAGCCATGGGACATAGTGAAGAAAGGAAGGAAGGAAAGAAGATTGAGATATTGAGTTTACAATTTCATGTAACACCCTCTCACTCTTGAAAGATGAAGAACAGTTCTTCCATGTTCACAGCTGATATATCATGTGTTAATTCTGGGATTATTTATTTTATCCTTATCCATCCTCATTTCCTAGTTGGATTCAAGTTATTTGTCCATCCTTCTCAAAAAAGCGATTTTATAACTTTGTTTATCTTTAAAGTTTCTGTGTTCCTTTCACTTTTTTCTCTTACTCCCTTTCTGGTTTTTGATGCAGTTGCTTTCTTTCCCACCAAAACTGTGAGATCTTTCAGTAGTAGTAGGTTCAAAGCTAAAGATCACAGTGGTGTGTTGTTAAGATGTGTTTGCTCGTGTCATACTTTAGATCTGTCTGGTTCCAGTATACATACACTGCTTTGAATGCTGCTTCTCAGTACTGTGGGTCCTTTCTTGAACTCTGCAATCAGTTCTTTTAGTGACCTGGGGCGTTTTGTATTAACAGGATATTTGGCATTTCACTGTGTATCTCCATTATAAACCCGATTATGAGTAATTTTAAATGCTAGAGAATCAGCACAGATATTGATAATATTCTATTAGGATGACCTTTCCCTACAGTGAAAACTGACTATTTTTCTTTTCATTTCTTTGCCATGTATTCATTAAATATTTACCCAAATGTACCTTCCGACTTAACCCACTAAAAGTTAGTTTAGGAACGCTTTTTTGGGACCACATCAAAAACTTCTTGGAAATTTGAGATTACTTAGGTCTTCTTCTTTCACACACTCATAGAGTTGGCTTTAAACAGTAGAAAAAAATCCTTAGTGCAATAACATCCATATCCTTTGAACCTGATTTCATCCTCAGCTTTGAGACTCATTTGCCTTCTCAAAATGGAAGGGTCACTGTCCTGGCCTCCTGGGAACTATAGCCTCTGTGTGAGAAAACTACCTAAAATTGAATCTAAGTGTTGTCCTCTTCTGTCTTTGTTTCTTTCTTATATCCAGATCATGTCAAACTTAATAGAAGGCAACCACCCTTTACAGTTACAAACTTTGCTTTGTGAGTAGTTTTTTCTCAGTGGGAAGTGAAATTAGGCTAAAATTCTATTTGTTGGAGAGTTGTCTTCTGATTATCTGCATATGATCTGCCATTTCTCTTACTCTGTGCAAGATCCTTGGACATCTCTGAGTGATACCTCTGGAAATATCCAGAGGTGAACTGCACAGGAGAGCCTGGGGGCTGCTTGCACTCTACTCACAATTTACAGATTTCAAATGTTACAAGAAAATCGTGATACTCTTGGGAAAGAGTAAAAAGGAATAAGAAAATAAGACAGCCTGTGAAATGTTGACCTTTCAACTGAACTGCCCTTTTCTCCTGGGCTGGAGAAAGTAATTAAACCAGCAGTTCAAGGGTCTCACAGTTGGCCTTGTTTGGATTTGGTGCCCTCTCGTGGGAAAAAAGTATGGACATGAACGGACAGCTCACATCTCTGCTTTTTTGTGAGATCGGTAATGTCTGTACCCTGCAAGACTCAGTGGCCACCTGGAGTCACTTTACATTTCAGCTGCGCAGATAAAATGGCTGCAGGTGTGGCACAGTGCTTCCTGGCACTGGCGCTGGGACCCCTGTGCTTCCAGCGTTCTGAAGGAATTCACATTTGTCTCAGCATCGCTGTGGATGATGGAGCTCCATGAGCCATCGTGCAGTTTCTCAGGAAAACAAAGTGCTGTGCTCTTGTTTAATGAAGCTGAGCTTGAATAACTTAAGAAGCATAGTTAAATATTTCCAAGAGAGTCATTATAGACAGATGTTTCAATTTCCCTATTGAATAGAAGCAAAGATTTTTTTTTTTTTGTGAGAAGTATTTATTGTCTTTACAAGGGGTGGAATTACTAGAAAATGTCTGGAAATATCCTGACACGTGTACCATTTTCCTACCGTTAACAAGAGCCTACATTTATTTAAGTAGAAGTGCTTCTCTTTTTTTTCTTCTTAAATTAATTGTACAGAGCATGCAACTAGCTCTGAATTTCTTATCTATAGCAAAAATATTTTGGTTTAAATTTTTGTTTTGAACAGAATACAGAAGAAAATGCTTTGGAAACCAGAAAAAGCTGTAGTGGAAATTTGGAATTAGACAGTTTTTCTTTCAAGTCTTTGTACATATGGAGACTGATAACTGTTAATAAAATATCAAAAAAAAATCAGTGTTTTAAAAAAAGGTGGAGTGAGACAAAGAGATTCTAAATATGAGTATCTGAAATAATATTCTGGAATTGCATGCCTAAATATGATTATGCAGCAAATGAAACTTTAGTAATGAGTATTTAAATGCTAATACCTGAATGGATTTTCTTAAAAAAGTTGCATCATTCAGCAAAAGAGGCAATTCGCTGGTACAATCAGGATTTCTTTTTGAAACTTTGATAATGAATTGTAGCTGAGTGTAGACCGTAAAACATAAAGATTTTTTTAACTAGTTATACTTTAGGTTCTGTTTTTCTTTCCCTTCTAAGGTTTGCCTTATTCCTAAATCTGCTCATGGTACTAATCCAGCAAGTGCACAAATGGCAGGGATGAAGATTCAGCCAATTGAAGTGGATAAAAATGGGAGCATTGATATTTCCCATTTAAAAGCAATGGTAAGTATTAAATTATCTTTGATTTTCAAGGCAGGAACACTTCTTCTCTGAAGGTAATACTGTTGGCAGCTGAATCACATTTTTCTGTGAGAGAAAATAAAGTAATAATAGTGAATACATGCTTGGAAAGTAAGTAATTATTTTTTTCTTTTGTTTTTTGCTCACTCAGACACTTACCATGTGACACTTGTGAGACTTCTTTTAATTTGAGGATCTTTGGTGCAGGACTTGCTCAAAGAGTCTTTCTACACAGTAGACTCTTTTATAGCAGACCCCTTTGGTCCACAGCTAGTACTGGAAATAAACAAGCCATGATCATGAATGTGAAGCATTTGAAACTGCACTTCAGCCTTCTTTTAGCAAAGTTTGAGTCCACCTCTGCTGGAGATGGTGTCGCTAGGCAACTTTTTTTTCTCTTTTTTTAAGCGTACTGGCTGCAGGTGACTCTTGCAATCCAAGAGAGATTAGCAGGACACATTTCCACATTTGAACAAACTGTTACGGTAATCGTAGAACTCTGTTGCTGAAAGTAGGGGGAATGGTCATTATTTCACATTAAGGCCAGATGTTTCATTTGGTTGTCTGAAGGTCCCAGAAATGACTATATATATATATATATATATATAGATCTTTTAATACCTGCCTTCTTCCCTGATTTAAAATTCTGATTTATTCAGAAATCACTCTTTTTCCATAGGCATGGCCAAAGGAAGGAGCCCGGTTTCCTCTGCTGACTATAAACTACTTAGACTATCTGCTGATAGACTTGCTTCTCACCTGTAAAACATCTTGACTTTTATTGTACTTTTTAAAAATAAAATCTTGAGAAGCTCTAGGGGCCTCAGTGACATTTTTTTCTCTCCCCTCCCTGCCACCAGGTGGACAAGCACAAGGAGAACTTGGCAGCCATCATGATCACATACCCTTCCACCAATGGTGTGTTTGAAGAGGAGATTGGAGATGTGTGTGACCTCATTCACAAACATGGAGGCCAAGTTTACTTAGATGGAGCAAATATGAATGCTCAGGTACAAAATCTAGGCAGTTTTATTACTACTGGGAGTCCCTGGAGTAAAAACAGCACAGCTGTACTTAGTTCAGACCATAACACAGCTTCCATGCAAGATGGCAGTGTTAGGGGGAGGAGGTGGTATTTCCAAGAACAGTAATAAAAGATGGTGAAAGTAATTCTCTTTTATTTGATTTTGCCCTGAAACGTGTCATAAGATGTGTGAGTTGTTCACTGAAATTGGCTTAGTCTGCCTAACCTTTATCAAAGATACTCTTTACAGACATAATTAAGAATTCCTAAAGCAAAATATTATTTGCATCAAGTTCTTGTTTATGATGCATCATGATAAAGAAAACCATAAAAACATACACCATCTTTTTCAACCTGTTCTTCTTGCATTCATTAATAGGTCTTAAATGGCATATGAAGAATGTATTGAAACAGAGTATTCCCTTTACAGGTTGGTCTGTGTCGTCCTGGAGATTATGGCTCTGATGTCTCTCACTTAAATCTTCACAAAACCTTTTGCATTCCCCATGGAGGAGGAGGACCTGGAATGGGACCAATTGGAGTGTGGGTATCTCTTAAAAAAAACCATGTATATATAAATATATATACATATATATCCCTTATTGAATCTTGGTTGGCCGTTCCCTTCAGTACGGAGTCGTGGATGGGAGAGGTGTTATGCTGGTTGTAAATGTCCATCCTTCTCCAGCACAGTCATGCGCTGATCTCATGAATGGTGGTGTCCACCTGTATTCCCAAACCCTGGCTTCCATGGTGGCCTTTTAGTGTGTATGGTAGACCTCACTCAGCAATCTCTTTCCTGGGTAAGGGATGATTTGTGGACTTGAGGGCTGATAATACTGCTTGTAATCCAGAACACAGAAGTGGTATATGAGCTGTGTGAATTTATCCTGTGGAGCATTCATGTTTAAAGGAAAATAATCTTGTTTAAAGGAGGTAATTTTTATTTGGATAGCACCATGAATATCTTGTGATAGGTTGAAAACTGAGTGCCATCCTCCACTGGTACCAGTTGTGTTAATAAACTTTCCTTTGAAGAAAGCATAGACCAGACTTTCCTGGAGGACTGTAGGTGGAAGCAAGGTGAAGAGAAACTACTGCTGAAACTGTCCAGATATGGTAACACAGGAACACACATTTAAGTTCTAAAATCAATGTTTTTGTTTTAGGAAGAAACATTTGGCTCCCTACTTGCCTACCCACCCTGTCATCAAAATACAGCCGGATAAGGATGCATGTTCTTTGGGTACTGTCAGTGCTGCACCTTGGGGTTCCAGTGCTATATTGCCAATTTCCTGGGTGTATATCAAGGTGTGTAGACTTTTATAAGGAGTATCAGCTGAGGTTCTGTTTCTCTTTCAAGTTCAATCACCACTGGAATCACAAGAAAAGGTTTAAGAGCAACTCATCATAAGATGTTTGCACAGACTGAAATGCAGGTGACTACAGCACAGTCATAGGTTATTTACATCCATCAAGCCTACTTGTTTTATAGTAGGACAATGTTGCCATGAGAAAGGATGTCAGGACAACTGCTGTCTCTTTAATCTCTTGTCTGTAATAACTCTTGAGATAAGTGGACACCAGGCAGAAAACTGCAGTCAGGCTTCCACTTTCTGACATTGAAGTTTTCATGTTTAAAAGCTGCTTGGTAATTACTGTTCCCCCAAGAGTATTTTTAGTTGTGTGATTCAGTATTGTTACACTTGACATCTGTGTAACATTCAACTTTACAATATCCTGAATTCCGGAAGATTTTACTGAGTTTGAAAACTGAACTTAGTTTTTGGCTTTACATGTGAGACAGTTTGATCATGATCTGTGTAATTTGTTAATCCCTTGCAATTTAGTGATGAAACAGCAAATATTTGGTTACATGTATGGAAGTGTTTAGCCAACAGAGATGAATGTTGACTCACATTCTATTTGAGAGAAGGGTGCACTGGGACTCTGAGCAACATTTAAGGCTTCCAGTGACAGAGTTGGGGAAGATTGAACCTAGGCCGCTGTCATTCAGGATACTTTGTTGCCAGTTTCATATTATTAACCACGGAAACTTCCTCTGCTGCGGAAACCAGCTCTCCAGGAATTCAAAATGTGCAACTATGAACTGGCGCAATTTCCATGGTGGCTTTTCAGCTGTGGGTAAAAATCACTTGTGACTGTAAGCTGGTTCCCATTGCAGAATATTTAATCCCTTAGAAATTTTTAAGGGGAGCTGTTTCTTCACAGTGCAAAATGCCATATATTTACACTGTCCCATCTACAGTTCTCTGCACACTCTTGCTGTGGGATGGAGACAGGCAGCCTGTGCCTTTCGGCATTGTTTGTGTGCGCACTTTTTTCTATTTAGTTCAAAGCTTCTCAGTTTGAGGAAAGGTTTGGGTCACTCACTTGACTTCACGCTAAACCTCTTACACAGTAGATACTCTCGTAATCTATGTACACCAAAGGTGCTCTCAGTCAGTATCCAGTGCTTCTCCGTGAGTGTCGTGTGGAAAAGTGTAACAGCAGAGTGACTGCCTTAGAACTAGCCAGGTGCATCGAGGTGTGCTGTCTGTCGTGCTTGCCACTGCAGGAGCACACTTGGCTTGCTTGGGACCTGCTTTAGATCTGTTTCTTCATGTTATCTTTCTTTCAGACAATGGGAGCAAAGGGTCTGAAGCATGCTTCTGAGATTGCTATACTAAATGCAAACTACATGGCAAAGAGGCTAGAGAAACACTACAAAGTCCTTTTCAGAGGAGCAAGAGGCAAGTATTAGACTTTTTTTTTCTCTACCAGTCTGACTTTTTTTTGCTTCATGTAGAAGTTGGCTTGCAGTATGGTTTTTTTTTTTTAATGCTATGTGATAGCTGCATTTCAAACTTCTCTTGATGTTGTTCACAAGGAGAGAAATAGCCTGCCACACTTCTTCTATGGATGTATTGCAATGAAACTGAGATATTTGGAAGTAGAAGAAAAGTAATATCTGTTTGTAATGAGAAAAAATTATGCCGAAAGATAGAGTAAACCATTAGATTGTTCTCCTTGAAATCTAATCTAATGGCAGATTAATGAACATTAGAAAAAGGAAAAGCAAACAAGTTGAGGCTTCCAAATCTCCACAACCAATGGTGCAACAATTTAGGAACTGGAAGTAATTTTTGGACCTGTACTTCCCCTTGCACACTTGCTCTGAAACAAAAATACCACCAAGTTTCCCTCATTTCTGCTCCTTGTTCACTTTTGTGAGATAAGACAGAATCCCCTTGGCAATGCACAATATTTTAGCTACATTCTGGTACCCTGTTTTGGCTCTCCAGACTTGCAACAGGACAGCAGTAATGAAGAAGAGATGAAAAAAATTATTGTGATAGTAGAGTAACTATCAGAGAATTTATTTTGCTTGTTTAAGCCGAACGGCATCGAAGAACATTTGAGTACAATATACATTATCTTTAAAATATATCTTAAGTTTAATGGTGTACACCTTGGTTAAACCTGCAAGTTGTACTTCAATAGAATTGAATGAAAGTTGCAAATTTTTAAGGATCTAACAATATAATGAAACAAGGTTCTCCAGAATCATGCATATAAACACAGATAACTTTTGCCTTTAGCCTCTGTATAACACTAGATATGAGATTTGCTCTGGCATAAGATAAAACTGATTATCTTGATTAATTTAGGATAGCCTAAGACCCAAGTGGTGTTGGGCCATTGACAAATCCAATTAATTTATCAGAGAACATGTAAATTGTAGGAGTTACTTTGACCACTCATTCGTGATTCTGGTCTTCATCCTAGTCTGGATAAGGCTTCTTCTTAATGTGATGTGGGACTCAAGGAGCCAGTCTTCAAAAACTGAGTTGTATGTCTCCTACCTGACAATTTCTCAGATTTGAGGTTTTGCCCAAGTGGATATTTTTGAGTTTGTCTTTTTGCCATGTTCTCCACAAAGCCAACCAGAACAGACAGATTGGTAAATTGCATTGTTCCCCTACTAAGTAAACCTAGTGTTCACTTTTTCACTTACAGGTTATGTAGCCCATGAATTCATTTTGGATACAAGACCTTTCAAAAAAACAGCAAACATTGAAGCTGTAGATGTTGCTAAGAGGCTTCAGGATTATGGTAAATCAAATGTCTATTCTTTAAAATAGCACTGCAAGTGAAAATTTTCTAAATCTCTTCTAAAGGGAGACACAAACATTCTAGTTCTGTGCTTATGGATGATGAATCTGTCACAATCATTGCAGGCTTCCTCATGTTCTTTAAGGGCTTGGAGAGATATTTGCATATACTGAGTTGTAGTAGGTACTTCTGACTCTGCTGCTACTTCACAGTTTTGTCTACTGCCCCATCAAATTACTGATTACATGACTCTCAACCGTTCGGAGTAAGTGGGTTGGAGCCAAAAGCTTAGTAAGATTCCAACAAAGCAAAACAAAATAAAATAGGGGAAAAAAAAGAAATACTGTTGAAGTAGGATAATAGGATTTCAACAGTTCCATCCTCATATAGTTTATGCAGTTTTGTACACAGGCACTTAAGGATCTGACTGTGGATGCTCTTTGGCTGCCAGACAAGAGAACCCATTGAACTGCTTGATCCTATAGAACTGTGCTTCTAATAAATATGCATGAAAGCAGTCAAAATCCTAATCAGTAATATGTCTTCAGTGAAATAATCTAAAGCCTAATTGTGATACTAAAAAACCCACCCTTCCTGCCCTTTGTAAGTGAGCCTTAAATATCATGCACCACTTTAAACAGACTTTTCACTAGGTATAGAGGTGAGTTCCCACAGATAAGTATATTGAAGTTCCTTTTTAATTAACTGTTTCATTACATCAGTGTGTAACTCTACTGTAAATAATACACTGGTGGTACCCTTCAGTGCTAAAAACAAAGATACTTGAAAAGTCTGTCTTACCTCTAAAGTATAGTGCCAACACTACCAATGTTCAGTCCTGTAAAGATGATTGTATAGGAAGGGTTGAATTTGTTAATCTGCTGATAGCTAATGCATGTATTCTCTTATAACTTATTGAGAGTGACTGATTTCTGCTATTGTCATCAGGTTTTCATGCTCCAACCATGTCTTGGCCAGTGGCAGGGACACTTATGATTGAACCAACAGAGTCTGAAGACAAAGCAGAGCTGGACAGATTTTGTGATGCAATGATCAACATTCGGCAGGAAATTGCTGAAATAGAGGAGGGCAGGATGGACCCCCAAATTAACCCACTAAAGGTAAGATGACATGTAGAGCAAGGTACCAGCATGATCTCAACCCTTGAGACTACAAAAGCCCACGTCCTGGTCTTTCAGTACTCTCAAAACTAACAGTGCACAACAGTGAACACAGTATTTTTTTGAGAAACCTTCAATGTTTTCTGAAATTTGAATTTTGACTTTTTCAAGTCAGAAGTCAAGCCCTTGCTGACAGAGCAGAGCAAAGTTATTTCCACAAGCATTTAATCTATATTTCAAGACTATCTCAAAGTAACAAGAGAAACGCTTATTTTGTGTGCTTAAGACAGGAAGTGGAATGATCTTAGCAGTAACAATTAAATAAAGATTGAATTAATTATTTTAGCAATGGCAGGACAGAACTGGTATCAGCTCAAGTTCTGTTCAACTCTTTTAATATTTTACTGACTTCTAAGTTTAGTGAAAAGCCAAAAGCATATTCAAGCCTTGGGTATCGTCTTCAGGCAAACTGAAAAAAAATCCAAATACTGACTTGCCTCCTGGTTTAAATCTGCCTTTCCCCCACCTCCCCTGATAAACAGTGTTCTCTAGACAGTAATTATTCATATGTGGTAATGTGAACTTGAAGAAGGCTTCTCACTGATATGCTCAACTGAATTCAGTAAATTCATGTCCTAAACATGTCTTGTTTCTTGCAGATGTCACCACATACTCTGAACTGTGTCACTTCTTCCAAGTGGGATCGTCCCTACTCCAGAGAAGTGGCAGCATTCCCACTGGTGAGTACATAATGGGAACTTCGTGGTGTGGTAATACATAAATATGCTTTGTGCTCTGTAGTTTCTTACTCAGTTGGAGATGAAGTAATGTAGTAAGAATGAAAACTTCAGAGCCATTTTATTGTAGCTCAATTTTTATGTGTGTGAGCTCTACTGCAATTTCATTAGTTTTGTTTTTAAAGACAAGGAAAGAAGAGCTCAAAAAAAAAAAATCTCTACATGTAGGTTCAGACTTGGATTTCTGAATTAGCACTTCAACACTGAATAGTCATTCCTATTGGAAACAGCCTGTTCAGTTCTGACATACTGCACCAAGGGCTCCCAAAACAGAGTCCCATGTGCTGACATTCAAAGCTCTGCTCAAAAGAACTTGCGTAAGGGTGCGACCAGATGCCCCATGGTCAGCATGGAGAAAGCAACACCAGTGTGGACCTGCTACAAATAAAGGTCACATTGGAGCTGGACTCTGATATCAGACTTCCTAATTGCTTCCATAGTCATAGCAGCTAAATGTAGGTGTAACCAACCTTTCTTATCTGAAACTTAAATGCAAGTATTTTAGTGATATGTACTCTTTCAAAGAATAAGAATTCAACTACACCTGTGAAGTTTGCCACTTTCCTTTATGTATTATATTGTAACTATATTGAACAGCACAGCAGTCTCCTCCACTTTTCCTTCATTCCTATCTGTAAGCCAGTTGTTCAAAGGATAATAAAGTTTTCTTTCATCTCATGAAAACTGCTTCTTTGCAAGCATGTGTTAGAGGACATGACTACACTTTCTTGAAAATCTAAACATTCTTTTGACTGTCACCTCTATTGTACATGCTTGTTAATTTTCAGTGACAGCTAAGAGATTTGAAGGATGGCTTAAAAATCCACTTCCACAGCACTTGTAATTCTTCAAGCTTCTAATGTCTATTACAATTTTGTAGCTTTACTTGGCAGAAAAATTAAGATGGTTGGGTTTTTTTCTCTCTGTTAGCCATTTGTGAAGCCTGAAAGCAAGTTTTGGCCCACAATTGCTCGCATTGATGACATATATGGCGATCAACATCTGGTTTGTACCTGCCCACCAATGGAAGCCTATGAATCTCCATTTTCTGAACAGAAGAGAGCATCTTCCTAAGACTGCTTCCAGCTGCCTGCATTTTTGACTCCATCAGGATGGCCCTTTCCTGATTTCCTGGGGATATTTATACTGTGTATATTTTGAATAATCACCACGTTTGTTAATTGAATCACTGCTCAGTTAAAATGTAAATACAATCAGTATGTTAGGTGTAAACAAAATGTGATTATTTCACAGCAGTTGATGTTGGAAGTTGCCTTGATTCAGCATTTTGTCTGTTTTGTGCTGAAGTTTTAACAATTAACACCCAATTTGCAAAGTGGCATGGAAAATACAGTTTAAAAAGTAGAAAAGATGCAGATACACAAGGCAATACTAATAAATATTAACTGCAGAAGTAATTGTTTATATTTTGTAAAAAAATGATTAAGTAGATTTTAAAATTTACTTCTCATATTACCACTAACTAGCATTGCTAGTGTTAATATTTCATACTGATTTTTTACCTGTCAGTGCTATTAGTCTAATAAAACTGGTCACAATTTTAAGTGTTGTCATGTTTTGGATTTAAACTTTTCAGCTGGATTTGTCCAACAGAACAATATGAAATTATGAAGCTTAAGTTCTGATTTATGGCAATGGCTGCAGCAGCAATAAACTTCTACACAAAGGAATACTGTCAGAGATTAATATTTAAATAAATCTCTAATTTTTTTAATGAGCCAGCATGATCCATTTTACCAAGCAGTAACAATCTTGTTCTATATCACATCATTTTTTCTTAGTGGTTCCATCTAGTCCTCTCTTATTCTGGAGAAGGCATAAAAGACCACTGTGAACTTTTTCGTATTACTTAAATCTTGGGTAAAAAAACCATTCTCTTTCTACAGTTTCTCAAGTCTCCCTCTGGCGCTTTTTTATACAGAGCACTCAATTTGCCTTAGTTTATCTACAGTTTGTGTAAAAATTGATGCACAGCTGAAGCTGTGGCCCTCCAAGAGCACCAACTGCACTCAGACCAGAGCCCTCCTGCAACACACAGTGCCACATTAAATTACTCTGCAGCCAGAACTCAGACCTTAAACAGGAGCCTTTTCCAGCATGTTCCAAATCAAATTTACAAAAAACCAATCCTCTCCATCCTCTGTGTGACTAGTTACACAGTCAGACCTTTGTGCTACCAGCACATTTGAAAGGAACCTGCCCAGGGCTGTGCAGAGTTGTCTGTGTTTGATGTATGTGAGCATCCCTGAAGGGAGCAACTCATTCAGCCACACGAAGCACAATTTTCATGAATTAGGAAACAGGCACTGGGACAACACTGAGACCACAGAAAGAACCACAGAGTTTTGCACCTTACCACCAGCTACTACCCAAACTCTTTTTAAAGATCTACGTGCACGCTCAGCCTGGGAACTCTCTCTCAAGCGACGCAAACGAGGCTGGTGCTCACAGCAATATTTTAAGTACTGTAAACTTTGGGTCTTTTACAGTAAAAGTTTTGGGACTGCAACTTTTTCATTACCTACCTCATGTCTTCAATAGGGGGCTTTACACAAAGAGACTGTGGATGATAGGAGACAGGAATGGCTTTCATTAAAGGAAAGTCAGGCCAGATACCAGTTTTTATGTGAAAAACTGCACCTACATCATAAATAACCTCAATATATAGTGAAGAAAATCAGAATTTTTTTACTCTAGCTTTCAGTAGCTATTGATATAGTATTAAGGATGTAAGAATCATGAAAAGCCACTGCAGGCTTGTAATGTGAGGAAAGGACAGTCACTCTGTGTTGCCAATCTAATTCCACAGTCTTGACAAGCTCCTTTAGTATTTGTTAAAAGCAGTCATGTTGCCTGATTATGTCACTGAAAAAAATATATTAAAAAACTGGTTTACGTATTTTTGTATAAAGAAGGTAACTTCCCACTGTTGACCTAAAACTGATAAAATTTATATTGTGAATTAATTGGTAAAATCTATCCAATGGAAAACAAAGCATTAAAATATTTTACAGTACTCAGCTAAAAGCTAGAAGTCTTATGTGCTTACCGCATAGATGCGATGACTGTTACACAGGTAAAATCATATCTGTTTTCTCCAGAAATTACTGAGCTACCTGTAGCACTGTGGGCTGCAGGCTGTCACTGCAACCTCAGTGCCTACAGAGGCCATCGGACTCACCCAGCTGACCAACCACCGTGCAGGAATCCCACAGCTCCCAGCTGCACCGACAGCCCAGCGGGACAGGCAGGGCTCCCTCCCTCTCTGGGACATGAACAGAGCACTGCTACAGGCTGTGAGCAACTCCATAGGTATTAATGTCACCACTGGATTTTGATTTGGAGTTGTTTGGCCTTTTTTTAAATTAAGTGTTCTTTTCATTGAGAAATGAGTTAAGGAATATAAAGCCTCACACCTGAAAAATAAAGCCACCCAAGGAAAGCATAGTAACCTGAAAAATAAATTCTGTAAAAACCTGATTACTTAATTAAGTGGACAATAGTAAATACAAAACTAGCAAATTTTCTGAATCATAAAATATTTAATAAGGTATATTTGGGGGGCAGGGGGGGAATATATTGTATATAAAATTTCAGATCACAATATGAAGCGATTTGAACCCTCTCCAAGCTAGCACTGCCTTTAATGCTGTGTAGATGTATTGCCACTGATACAAGACCTACTAAAAGCATACAGTTTAACTAATACAGAAGTGGCTTTTTTTATATGAACTATTTTTTACACAACTAGAGTGTCTTGAATACCCTCTTTAAGTGCAAAAAACACAGATCACTTTACACTAATGCAGCAACAATGCATATTGTTCTCATTAGTCATTAGTAGTCAACTTGCATAAGATACAAGAAAAGCACAATGAAGCTCACAAAAATAGACTAAAAATCAGCCTGTTCTTGCAAAAAAATACAGCATAATAGAAGAAAAAGACAAAAAAGGGATTATGCACACCACAAAATTTACTGTTTAATCCAAATGGCTTAAGTGCTGAATCTGTTTCTTTTTCCTGGTTTTTTGTGGGTTTTTCTTTTGGTTTGTGTTTTGTTACTGGGTTCTTTTTTTTTTTTGTAAATCAAACCACATGGACCAGGCACAACTAATATTCAGGAGGCAGTGTGTAGCTAAAACATCACTAACTTTTTTTCATCCCCAACATTGTTTCATTGTTTGACACAATTTACTTTCCTCTGTCCTGAGGTAGTTACAAAAAAAACAAATCATAAATTAAGCATCAGCTAGGCCAGTAAGAGCTGAGGCTTTTCTTTTCTTTTTTTTTTTTCTTTTTTTTTTTTTTTCTTCTTTAAAAACTATTTGTTAACTGGCCAAAACTACCCTTGATGTTAAAAGACAGCTGAGAATTAGAGTTCTCACAACACCAAAAATGGCTATGAGGGGAAGAGGGTTAGCTGCTTCAAAATGTGACAATATATTGAGTCCCATCAAGCAGGCTGGTCCACTGCTGACTTTCCCATGTTTATCCCCCTTTACTCTCTATAAAGTCACTGCGAGAAGTACAGAAGGGTCTGAGCACATCATCGTCCTTTACTGTAACCAGGAAAGAACTGGTCCAGTAGTGTCTGCAGGACCTTGTTGGGAGCCATGGTGTAGCCCTTCCCCAGGTCATAGCGGCAGGCAGGGCAGGTGAACACTTCGGCTCTGAAGGAGCGCTGTAAACAACTCTAGGACACACAAAGACAGAGAAGTAAATTGTGACAACTTCGTTTTAGACTGACAGCTTAACCAGCAAAAAGTAAGGAATCACTGTAAACCGAAGGCACAATCTGCTGTACTACCAGAAAAAAGGAAGTCTTTGCCAAGCCCTCTGATGCCTGACTCTGCCTGTGACTAAAATGTCCTAGCAAAGGAACTCTTCTCTGTGCTGGGGAGGGAAACACTGTGCTTGGGTGGAATTAAATCACTAATGAGGTTTCCCCTTCATTTCCACTAATGCCTTCCTGTAAGTCACAGCCAGTCTTTAGCTTCCTTATAGCTTCACGGATTGCTATAGTTTTCCAGACCTTCATTTCAAGAGGAAGGTGAATATACCATGTATACTGTTTATGTAACAATCTCCATCTACCTCATCAGAATAGATTCAGTTAAGCCTTACAGATATTTGTAGGATAATATAATCTCTAACACATTAGCATCTGTGCTGTCATCCTTACTACGTTACTGCAGACTCCTGAGTGAGCATCGTAAATTTGTCAGAGCAGATCTGTGTCCGAACAGCAACAGCAGCTTACTATCAAACTATTCCTTACAACTTTAACTGGATGTTATATTGTATCCTCAAATATTTACTGACATCTTCAAATATGGTGCTTTCTGGGTTTGCTGCCATTCAGCTTTCTCTTCTTTTTCCATGGTTTTCCAACTTCCATAATTCTAAATACTAACTCCTTCATAATATTTCTTGTTTTTCAAGGAGACATAATCTTTGTGTGCAGGCCACACATAAGAACACCCTGATTCTTACTGGAGTGGAATCTTCTTGAACAGCAGCCTATCATTACCGAATACTATACTAGGATGATAATAGCTTGAGTCCTTTTAGAGTCTCAGGCAGAAATACTAGGTACAGCTGGCACCATTCAAATATGCACAATTTAGATCATGAATCTGTACACACCAGTGCTACAAAATTAACTCTGGTCCAGATTTGATTCCAAGCTCCTTACATTATATCCAGATGACCATGATTTTAAGACGCATGAGTAATGTACTGACTTCTGTGGCCCTCCTACCAAACATGGACAATGCCAAGAATAACAAGATAACGTAACTTTCTCTGAAGGAGCCCAAATAATTTTCTAGGGTATTTACCCTCCACTGATGCCTTTTCCTGGTCTTAAAATCAAGAGTCAAACATGGTTAGAAGGGGAAAGGGGATTTTACCTTGGTATTTATTTTAAGGATCCTTAGGTGCACACGTCCAGGTCAAATGTACCAAAATACACACCGCAATGCCCACCCCAAAAGATCTGGTATCACATTATAGATCTTTACTAATTAGCATATCTATCAAAGATTCCCCAATGAGAGGCTCAAGTGAGCCCCCCTCCCCAAGGAGCCTTCCCCTGGATGGTTCTATCTTAGTTTATAGAATGTGTTCTGGAGAGGACCTTGGGGTCTGGGGCACACTGATCCCTAACTATGAGGCTTCTAAAATGTTTAGTCTTCTAGCTGAACTAACAAGTCCAAGAATGTAGGCAAAAAGCACTAAGAATACAGAAGTTGTAAAAAGGTATAACAGGGGTGTAAAAGAAAAGGCGAAAAATCTTCATGGCATCACCAGCCTTTCACAACTCTTTAACAGAGAGTTATAAAATCATAAAATCTGGTTTTATTTCTTAAGGATGTATAATTAAATCACTGATACTGTGCCAAAATCTAACCTGTGGGCCTAACCAATTCCTAGAGCACCTCCACTGATCACAAAGGCATGACAGCAATGGTAAACCTCACTCATTACGTCTATCAGGAACTATATGAAACATACTTCCACTCTTCATTACACAAAATTAAAGTGTTTACACAGCAAACACTGAATGGAAACTTGTTGCTTGTTTTTGCTCAGAATGTTATGCAATTATTACTGTCTTTCTAAAATGCATATGGCTTTGGTGACTGCAGTCTCAGAACCAAGAAAACAGCCCAGAGCAAGGCAGTTTATTCTTACTTTACAAACGTTGTGGAGGCACTCTGTTGTCACTGGCTGGTAAACCAACTCCTGGCAGCAGACACACATAAAGGATTGTTCCAGTTTCTTCAGAAAATTCTAATGTAGGGCAAAGGAATAAAAGAGACAAACTCTATTATAGTTCTAGTAAATGCCACTTACTACATAAAAATTATATACTTCCAGAAGTTCTTAAGTCCTTGATATCTCTGAGAACAGCTTTCTAGTAGTAATCAGGAAGCATGTCTTTAATGGCTTAATTTCCCTGCTCTTTTACAAATCAAAGAATCATATAATCAGAGAACAGTTTGGGTTGGAAGGGGCCTTCAACAACACCTATTTCAATCCCCATGCCATGGGGAATCTTCCACTCGACCAGGTGGCTCAGGGTCCCATCCAGCCTGGCCTTGAACGCTTTGAGGAATGGGGCATATGTCCCTGGGGAACCTGACATAAAATTATTTTCTGCCTAAACAAAACGTAGTGACTACAACCATCTTTCTTCATGTCTGATTTCTGACATTAGCACAGCATAAAAATACATTCAGTATTTCAGAGAAAACATGCTCTCTTCAAAAATGAAAATAAACTAAAATCCACTTTTAACTTCAAAGTGTTTTTTGAGCAAGAAAAGATCTCTATTATGGAGGCA
This sequence comes from Corvus cornix cornix, assembly GCF_000738735.6. Taxonomy (NCBI): domain Eukaryota; kingdom Metazoa; phylum Chordata; class Aves; order Passeriformes; family Corvidae; genus Corvus; species Corvus cornix. Next base: position 62,664,957 of record NC_046357.1, read on the forward strand.
TGAACCCATCCCTCAAACGCAAACTGCACAGATGAGGCTTATTTTCTTGAAATATACGTCTTACAAGTAAAAGTAATGCTAGACAGTCTACATTTTGCATAAGTTCAACAAGCAAATGAGGTTTTAAGAGGGACTCAAGATTTCTCCTAATAACATAAAGAAAAGGCAAACAATAAAAATTATGCATGCAACAAACATACTGGTCCTTCCTTAAGAGAAGCAAGTACTTCATCCCACAGCTTCTGGTTCATGCAGTCTTCTCTAATCAGCCATTGCTGCTCTTGGGTCAGCTGGAAAGCTTCTCCTTTCCCTCCATCTCCCATCCTCATGGCTTTGGGTGTATTCGTAGGTTCCTCTATACCTGCTTAAGATTGTGACCATCAGACACAGTAACAACAGTGTTAGTCTGAACTAACAGAAGACAGAACTGTTTCTAGGAGGAAACCTGGATTAACATGGATTGCAACATGGATTTGCAGCAAGCAAATTCCTACTCCAGTTCATACTGTTCAGCATTGTTTTGGATTGCAGCGCACAGCTGCACAGAAGAATGTTCATTTTTTTTGCAGAGCTTAAGAGAAAAAAACACATTAGGAGCAGTAAAAAGGATTAAGACCCCTACACTGCTACATAATTAAAGATCATGTGCTTATCAATTTACATTAGTACTACAAACAACTTCACACTTCCACAAAGATTTCATGGCTTAGAAATAATGTGACAGATTTTGCTGACAAATGCTAAAAAAGCAAAAAAGAAATACCATCATCAATTGTCCTTTTCTGGTTTCCATTACTTTGGCTGGTTGGCTCCTGTTTCACAGTTTGCTTTTTAACCTTATCTTTCTTCTCCTTGCTAGCCATGGCTTCCAAATAACCTTCTGGATACTAAAATTAAAAAGCACAGATTTTAAACAAAAACCACTGGCATACAGGAATAACCAAATACCAAAAAGATTAACTTCTAAAAGACTTTAGATCCCTATGACAACCTAGTAAAATAATTACAAAAAAATTTTAAAATCCTGTATGATGGAGAAAACATTTAAATTAGTATCCACCATTAAAAAAAGCATAGTCAAGTCAAAGAATCTAATCCATACTCAGCTGTATTAAACAGTGTATCTGCACCTGTGTGCTTACAAACGATACAAATCAGGCAGATGATGGTATGCTGTAAGATATACCATTACCTTGCCAGGAATAGATGTTAATTCTTTCCATCTTTCATGGTTTCTGCAATGCCAAAATTTTCATGCATCAGCCTATTTCTGTACCTAAGATACACTATGTATACAAATTCTCAGTCACATGAAGAGAGAAATACATAAAAATGCACAGTTGTTTTGGTTTCTCTGATTCTAGGTGACTCTAGTCACCTGCAGAAAAATTTGTTCCAGCCTAAGAGTCACAAAACTGGACACAAATTCTGATTTTCCAGTCCATATATGCAAACCAATTTACTGCTAGGGCAGAAAGCTTCATTCGCAGTTCCTTCTGCTGTGTCACTATCACAGGATTCTTTCAATTTGCATATAATCTGCAGTGGTTTTTAGTATTAAAAGCTGCCACAGTGAAGTACAAGGGAAGAGAGGGAGCTTTAATTTAACTGATTTCTTTCTTTGGAATTTGTTTACTGGAACTAAGAATGAAAACAACTGTCCAAATCCTGATACCAACCTGTACACTTAGACCCAGCTTCTTTGACCGCTCCATTCCTTCTGAAGTCCAAGGTGCAGGCTCAACGTCATCTCTTCTCAGAAGATAGCGCCAAACTAAAAATCCACATTTTCCAATTTCTGGCCAATACTTCACCACCTAAAGAACAATATAAAATTACTGCCATTATTTTATCACAAGCCAAACACATGAACATTATACTTTAATTGCTCAAGAAGAAATGAGAATAATGATTTATACATTATTATTATTATATACAGCAGTTCTTTTCTCAGCTGTGAAATTTTTGTATTTTTTACAAATATGGTGCTCTTAAAAGGCACACTCCTTTGTTTCAGAAACCAAGAAGTCTTTAAACGAACAAAAGACTACGATATAGTTGGAAGGACTGAAGAAATAATGAAATTATCTGATTTCAGGGATGAATTTAACTTGATAAGCACATGCAAGCAACTTACAAATTCAACCTTATATATCCCATTACAGATTATGTTCTATTATCATTGCTCTAAGTAATTTCTGTTTGGCTCACTTTGCAAAATAAACTAAAAAGCTATAGTAAAGAAAAAATAACTACTTCTTTCAAGTAATAATGAAGTATTTGCAGACTAATGCATATGAGGCTTTTTAAAACAGACTAAGAGAAATTTCACGTTGTAGGGCTCAAAATACCTTGTAAATGCCATCGTATCTGTTGCCCTCCTCTGGGGCATACTTGCTGATCCGCCGTCCTTTTGAACTGCGCACTACTCTGACTGGTTTACCAGCTCTCCAATTCTTTGACTCTGCTCCATTTTTGTCATCCAGTGGGGCATCACAGTTAAGGGCCAATGCCCTAGAAAGACATTTAAATTCTTCATAAGATAGATTGCTTCACCAAACAGAGTTTAAGAGTTAACATAATTAAGTTGTATGTGTTTCCCTTGCCTAATTTTGCTTTATCAAGAGCGTAAGCTTCTTCAGTATGTTTTTTAGCAGAACTGATGGAAGAAATGAGATCCATGCTATAATGCATGGCATGAAAAAAAGATGGCAACACTAAATATTTTATTATCTAGGTTCCAGATGAAAACTCATCTGAAATTTCCAGATAAAACAAACCAATCCTTTTAGACTTAATAGTCTTCATTTTTAAAAATAATCCTTTCCTAAATAGCATTGAGGAAATTAAAATTATAACAAAAGGCAAGCTTTCCCCATTGCTATCCTGCATCAATACAGGCTTTTTAAGTGTGTACACAAAAGTAATGAATATGATGAAAAACATATAGACAAAAAAGTACACAATTACCATTCAAAAAAGCTCTAAGTACCATTCCACTCTCACATGATACATAAAATACCTCAGAAGGTGTTAGAGAAGGACTTAGAATCATAGTACCTAATTTAAGGACAAGCAAACTCCTTTAGCCATGAAGACCCTCTTCTAGAAACCTGGAGCAAGACAGTATGACCAAGTCGCCAGTAAGAAACAGTATTTCTACTACCACAGCCTGACTTGAAGGGATTGAAAACCCTTCAGAATCAGCCACAACTCAAATTACGGAACTCAAAACAGAAGAAATAATAAGGGTTATAAACAGACATGGTACAAGTTCTCCACATTGTAGAGAACAGTAAGAGACAGGAACACTACGCCAACATTAAAAATGTTTCCCATTTAAAACCAAACCTTGTAAAACTATCTGGACAAGCAAAACCAACACAGATTCAACTACACAGAATCATCATAATATTCTGAATCAAAGTGCTTGAGAACTTGTATCAAGCTCACCAAATGAGAGCAGCATGTTGTTACTCCACGTACCCTAACGTCTTCAAAGCTAAGTAGTTTTGCCTCTGGATTTCTCATTTGCTAAGAGAAAGGCTGTCTGTCACTAAGGAGTCCAGCCTTTAATTCTGTGTCCCAAAACAACTTTGCTCTATTCACTAAATCTGCTTGTAAAGCTACTGCTTAAATCTACTTCCCTCTTTCTTCCCTCCTTGTTCTTGTTCATGTTTGCATCACATACCCCCTCCCCCTCCCTGTCTCAGCAGCCAAGTCAGGCTTTTCCTCTTTCTCCTCTAGACAGCTTGAAAGAATCCCTCTCCAGCCAGTCTGAGAGCAGCAGAACGTGTCTAAATGCAGACCTGGCAAACAAAAGTTCTCAGTGACTCTCAGCATCCCACAGGTGTTCAGAGGTCAGTTGTGTAATAGATTATGCTCTTAGGAACAGAAAAGGATGGAGTACTCTTTGTTCAGGCAGGCTTTTGGAGGATGGAAAAACACTTCAGGCAGATGTCTAATTCTTCCTCTGGATGTATGTTCTCTTTCAAGTACCTGTTTTGATAAAGCAGCACCCTAATTCCTTGCTCTTCATAGAACAATATGACGGAAGAAAGGGCTAACAAAACAGAAAATATTTCTTTTATCATGGGAAAACGAAAACGCTTTCTTCCTACTTAAATTCATAACTGATTTACCCACTGGAGAAACTTAAAAAACAAAACACCCAGAATTAGAAAACTTCTGCTCAAGAGCTTTGACAAACTTCTCACTTAATTAAAACAGAGTCTTCTGAGGGTGACTGCAGAACAATTTCAACCAGAGGCATGACTGTGAGCTGCAGCAGCAATTCAGCAATGTATTTCACTGAGATGCATGTTCCTTAAAGCAACAAAACTTTATAATGCTTGATAAAATGCCTCTTAGTAGCAAGAGGCATTGCTGTTTACAAACACAGCATGTACAGGAGTGAAAAAATACAGCAAAACATTGGTTTTAAATTAAAGCACTACAACCCAACTTTTTGTTTTGGAATACTTTTAAATTTTATCTTCAAAACTTACCTATTCATGTGCGTTAATGTCTGATCAAATGAATGTTCTCCAATTCTTTTATTGCCAGAAAGATCTCTACCTCCACTCCCAGTGTAAGTGAATTCATCTCCTCGATCCTGTGCAAGAAGATTATCCTTTGGTTTAACGCTCTAAAGTAAAGTAACTCAATTAAAAAAAAAAAAAAAAAAAAAAAAAAAAAAAAAAGCAACTTTATTTGTTCTATTTACTCAGAGAAAAACTGTAATCCAAGGCATGAAAGACATGTTTTCAATTTCAATATCACCGTCCTACAGCAGCTGTGCCAGCACAAAACTACTGCTCTAGATGTAACCACTTTCCCAAAAAATTCTGATTGAAAAACTGCCTGCCTTAAAAACTGCTACTTTTGCATTTTTTATAAAGCTATTTTGAGAAAAAAATCTGAGGAAGAGAACATATTCTAGCAAGTGGTTACTTGCTCTTGAGCTTTCATTGAGTTTACAAGAACATCATGTTTCTAAAATACACAGTAAATACCTTGGATGAATCATGTCAGCCACTTCAGCTTGTGCAAGGAGCTTAGTGCTGATACATACATACAGTGCTGCCTTATGTACAAGGCAGGTGCTTTAGTGAAATACTAATCCCAACTCTTCCGAATCAGTGAGAGTTTAAAATAATTTAGATTCATATTTTGTAAGTTAAAATAATTCTGTACTATAGTTCCTATGTAGAATTTTCATGAAATTGAAAGAAGGTTGATAAAATCTTTTACCATGAGCTGTGAAAACTGTCAAAATCTAAATACACTTAAGTAAAGCCTGTATTTCTACTTCCTGGACAAAGTCTGTCACAGAATTTCATATTACTCCTGGGAAATTCATGTATTTCCAGAAATACATAAATATACACATTACATATATATTTAATGCGTTATTTCTTTGGAAATGCATACTGGGTACAAAGCATGTAGCAATTGTGGAAGATAAACATTTAATAGGAAAATAATATCTAAATGAATATTTAAAGCAAAATTCGGAACATCTATGCAGTAATAAAATTCAGTCCACTTCTTACCACTATTAAAAGTCTGACATTTTTTAGGATCCAGTGCAAGACTGTTACATATATTTCAGGACTGACAACAGCAGAAAAAGAGAAAGTTAGAAAGAGAAATGCTGGTTGAACAAGGCCATAGATAATTATAGAAATTAGGTTCATTTTATTTTGTGTAGGGAAAACCTAACAGAAACTCAGCTGCAGTTATCTGCACATAATAAATACAAGTGCTATGAAGTTAAAAAGTATACTCAAAACCTAGCAAAGACATGTATAAACTTTGGTATCTGCTTTCTTAAAACAGTCTACTTACTCTACTAAATAAATCTCTAAAAACCAACAGAAATAGAATGAATTTCTATTAAAGACAGTATAAGAAACAACTTTAAAAGGCCAACCAGACAAGAACCATTTACTAAGAAAGTATGTAAAATAAATTGTATAAAATAAAGTATCACAGAATTGGAATTAATCACAGAGTATGTTTCATTTTTCAGTGACTGTCAAGGCAAACGCAATGCACAGATCACGCAAAGATGATCCTGATAATAATATGAACAAGGATGGATTTGCTTGATGTATCACAACCAATCAAACAAATTGCATTTTGACAATGAATAAGAAGCTTGTCACAAGTTCAGAAAAACAGGGAAACATATCTTGGAAGGTCATGAATCCAGAATAGCCTGCGTTTTCTAACAAAGAAAGAAACACACACATGTTGATTATGTGGCAGGGTGGGGAGGGACTGTTAAGGCACTTTTTGATATACAAGCAGAAATAAACTGAAATCAGAAGGTGATTTTTTTCTCTCTTCTTAGAACGTAATTTTGAGATAAATACTGATATGACATATATATAAGAATGTGAAAAAATCCAAGAAAGACAGAAACACTTCATATGAAAGCAAGAGGGGGAAAACTATTTACAAGACAGGACAGGTTCTTGACAAACTTCTGTTTATCAACTACCAGGTTGTTGATACATCTTCACGAGAAGAAAGTATGGAATAGACTTTTATTTTCTGGCATAACAGAAAGACATAAATCAAGGACAAATTGCTACAGACTTAAGACAAAAAAACTCAAGAGAGAATGCATAAAGGCAACAGAATTCCTACTTCCATACACTTCTATGGAAAATGGTTAAATGCAAATGGCCTAAAACCAACAAACTTCCAGCATCTTCAGAGAAAGACCAAGTGGTTCTCTGGTGGTAGTCTAACCACAGGCAAACTGAAAACACTGTGCTTGAAGAGATACTATGGATAGAAGGCTATGCATACATGCTCACCTCCTGAACATATCCCGCACTTCATAGGTTACATTTGCTTTTCTTTAATTATCAAAGTGTTCTATGCATAAATAAGCAACTGGAAATGCAGGGGAAGGAAAATGGAGGATAAAAGGAATTACTATGGAACATAAATGTCACAGGTCAAGTTACAAGGATCTTTCAACATCCTCCAACGTACGGAAGACTCACTGCTGCTTTATTCTCTAGATGAACTATACTCTTTTACTTCATATCAGATACATTACAAAAAAAAAAACAAAAAAGAGATTTCAGGGAACAAACACACAGTTTCTAGATCTGAAGGAAAATGACAGAGATCTTGTCATTGATCTGAGCTGGATGAAGAGAAATGGGAGGACATTTGATATAATCTCTGATATAAGAGCAACTCTCAAACAGGAGAGGAAGAAAGCTCAGAAGAACTCAAAAGTGCTTGTAGAGAAGAAAATCAAAAATGGCAAGAGTAAGTGATGCACAGACCCAGTGTCTAAAGAATGGAATAAAGGTGGATATGAATGTGCCCATGACAAGCAGAAATGAAACAGGGACACTGGTACTCCAGAGACTTCATGGGAGACCTAGAGTACCTACTTCCATAGGGCTTATGGTGTTTTACTTTTGAAGTGAAGTACGACAAGAATATTCACAGCTTATTATTTGGGATGACTGGAGAGTAATGACTCACTAAAACAGTTTCTCAACAGCTCTGAGTTCTATCTATAGATAATACAGGATCTTCCTACCACCTACAACAACTTTCAACTGAGAGCCAGTATGAGACTGGTAAAGCTATTTTTGTCTCAAGAGGATCAGAAAGCAGAACTGAAGACAATGCTTCAAACAGTTAAAGAAAACATATGGCAAAAGGAATTACTGATGTCTGTATGTTCTTCTTGGACAAACAAAATAGCTGTCAAAAAGCCTATCAAAACAATTTTATCTTTTCCCTTCCCTTCTTCCTACATTCTCCCCATTTTCTTACCTTAAAATATGTATTTCTGCCATTTCTCTTCTGCTTTCCAGAGCTTAATTCCACTTCCTTGGAACTTTCAAGAGCTAGTAAGTATTTTGTCATCCTGTCTTCTCTTAACACCTTTTGTATGCCCTTTTTTCTTATGTTGTGTCCATAAAGTTATTTCTTAACTATCCTGTTTGCAAACTTTGATCATATGAGAGATCAAATGAACTTCAGCCACAGTAGCATTGACCCAGTATCTCATACTGAGGTGCGTGAGTGGAAGACAAGCCTGAAGCTCTAGTACTACAAGCCAGTCAGCCTCAGACAGCCAGTACAGACAGTCAGTTGTAATAAATCATACTCCACTATCCACTGTTGTTATATAATCAGTTTTAAGTCTAACAAAGAAATAATGTAGAATGAAAAAAGCAAGATTTTGAATTCCATTGAATCATTTGACCACATTATTTCTATGGATTGCTTTTATGCACCAGCTGACAGGCACATTAGCTACTTCAAGTTACTAGAATATCAACTATCTCAAGAGAGCTCTCAATCATTTTCTCTTTCCATTAACACCTCTGCTATTATGCTCAGATTTCAAAGTTTGGTTCCAACAGATAAAGCAAAAATTGTATTTCTCAGTAATAGGATATTACAAACTCAATCAGATTTTCTAGATGAGTTCCAACCCTCAGTCTGAACAACAAAAAAATGTCTTATTGGCTTTCTTGATACAAGAAATCCCCAAATATCATCACTTCATCAATCCCACATCAGCTTGACCTCAGCAAAATGTAATGAATAAAAGCTGAGTTTGATTATATGATAAAGGAAAATAAAAAAGCACTAAACCTTTTTAAAGGAAGTTATTAAATCCAAGTCAAATATTAACTATCAAGCAATTACCTTTGAAAGCATTTTCTTTCCCTAGCAGTAGGGATATCTGAAACCGAATCATGTCATCATTCATCTCCATTAAACTCTGTATGCATAAAGTGCTGAGAGAATTGGTCTATCTGCCCACTGTGTGATTTATTTTTGAAAATTTCATGGTTTAACACTGCAGTAAAAGGTGCCAATTGAAAAGGAAGGGCTAAACTACAAATTTCATTTGTAAATCAATAAAAATCCCTTGCATTAAGTGCAGAGCCTGAATACATCATAATTTTTCTTTCTGAGTCTTCCTCAGAATCGCCCCTGACAGCAAGAACCTGGCAGTGTCATGGCACATTCCACCACAATGAAAACATTTCACCATTTTAGTGTTGACTAATCTACATATCTGAACAGTAAGAAAGTCAGCTTCAATGCAGGAAACAGCAGAAGGTGGCTAACTGGTGATGGATGCAGGGCAACATCTTAAAAAATCAAGGTCCTAGTTAACCACTGTATGTGAATTCCTTTCTGAGGTTTTTCTTACTCCTTTCCATGTAGTGTCCAAAAATGGCGGATTACCAGGCTTTTAAAACGAACATAAATATGTAAACAATTCAGGCTACTCAGTGTGGATTAATTATCTTTCATTCCATTAAAAATCTGTTCTGATTTTGAACCAGGTTCACCAAAGACAGAGAGCCTTTTCAGGTCAAAGACACTTTCCTGTAGCAGGAGTTTACTTAGGAGATACAACAGCTCTTAGATGCAGCATTTTTTAATTACCGTAATCTTTGGCTCTTGGGTGGAGATCCAAAATTGATTGGCTTTTTGAGGGAAAAAAATCCTGCAATCTGTATGACTAATTTAATTAGCCTACTATAATTATAGTTAAAGTAACACATGGAAAATCTAAAAGACATGCATTTTGTATTAGACATTAATTTCATTAAGTGGTTTGTGAATGCTACATTCCAGGCACTGAATGGGTTTGGTATAAAATATCAACAAACCTAAACAATGACTATATTGCTTGGGGTCCCTTTTGAGTCATTAGAGTCATTATCGTCTCAGAATCTTTTATGAGAGGATGCAACTGCTCACACCAAGTATTATTCTCCAAAGAGATTCTGAATCTCAGTTCAAGATTTCCCATATGATTCTATGTGCAACAACACTTACAGAAGAAACAATTTTTGTTTGGATTAAATTAGAGCACACCACACAATTAATTTACCATCTTTACAACACTACCTCTACCCAGCAGAAACATGAATCTTGAAACTTTTGACAATAAGCAGCAGTTTCAACCTGATACATAAAAACAGGGACACAAAATAAGAGGCCAAGTTTTCAACATGGAAGTTAGACTTCTCCAGCTGCTTGATTTAATGAACAGACAAATCAGCATACGTTCATCATGAACTCTGTGATTGCACAATCAGTGCTAATGTCCAGTATCTAGTCTTTAAATGTTAGTCTGCTCTGAAACAATTCTTAAATTACAAATTACTAAAAGACTTCTCAATTTCTTCAGCTAATGTTCCTATTATTACTATCAAAACAATACCAGGAGATCAGCAATATTAACATATTCAAAAAAAAAGCTAACTATGGGTAAGCTATGTAATGCGTCACTAGAATTCAAAGTTACACATTTTCAGGAGAGAGATTAATGTGCAAATATTTTATATGCATGTAATTAGAAATGAGGATAAAGCTTCATGTGCAAAACAATTTCACCCACTGCTCATTTTGTTAGCTATGACTGTACCTGTTCTCAATCTTGAGGGTACATCTGACAGAACTGATAAAACTTGTTATTAAGGAGCACTCCAATACATCCAGAACATCCCAAATTCAGCAAAACTGGAGATAATTCTGGGTCTCCAGTATTTTAAGTTTCTAAAGGCATGGCATAAAAATGTCATGATCTGAAAGCTAGACAGTGAACTCTGTTTCCTGCAATGTATTTTTGCAATTACTTTACCTGAGTGTGGCTTTGTTGATTTAAAGCAATAAGAAGCACATTAAGATGGCACACACCATCGGTGTGCATAAATAGTACATAAAGTTTATAAGCATACAGTATAACACTCCTCCAAAATGAATTTATTTCTCACTTTTATAAAAACTGACACACAAGTACTTTTGTTGTACCATTGAAATTCAAGTAAGAGTCATCTCTCTTTTTGGTACTCACACAATAAAATGAATAGATGTTAGCAGAGATTTTTACCTGTATCTTTTATTTAAAAGTTTCACTTCTCAAGTTGATTAGATACTGTGCTCAGGATACTTAAAAGTACAAAACTCGATTTTTCTGTGTATATTCTTACAGGAATTTAATCTCAACCTTTTCCAAAAAACCAGGAAAAATTAAAGTAAATTGGAAAATAAAATCTGGCATGTGAAAGAAGAAGAGAATAAAAACTAATTTCAATAGTGTAACTGGGAAAAAAAATCCCTTGTATTATTAGTTTAGAAAACAGAAAAACACTGACATTCATATAAGTTTTTAGGGAATTTTCTGCAACACTTCTCTCCTACTATGCCTTTTCAAAATTATTTATGTCTTTCAGACTATGACAGTACTTAGGTGTCTACAAAACCACAGTCACAACATCACTTAGGTGAACTGAAAAGACATGCAAAGAATCCAGTTAAGCTCAGTAAATATTTTGAATTGAATAATTACCACCTCAGAAATAAGGGGACATCAGTATCACTAAAAAGAATAAAACAGGAGTCTGCAGCATCCCAGCATAGCAGATACAACTACTGTGCAACAGTGTTCTTAGGGTCCACGAGCTTGGCCCAGGATAGACGCTAAGGACACCATATCCAAACACCAAGTACCTCCTCATGCCACTTGTTCAAATAGAGACACACACTCCTTCAGAGGCAATACTCTGCAGCAGCAGCAGCAGCAGCTGGTAGATGCTGTTGGCAAAGAATATGTTACATTCTAATGCTATTTCATTCATATGCTTTTTTTTTTCTTCATTGCCCTTTTTCTTGTGTTTGATAGTTACGCGTGTGTTAAAAAAACCAGGTTGCTTACTGCATTATCCTTCACCTGATCCATGATTCAAAATTCCACCTGATGAACCGGAACTGCAGGAAGGGATGGACCTTGTGTAAACATTACTTAATGGAAGAAAACAGTAATCTCTTCACAAAAAAATGTTGGTCAATACCAGGAGATGAAAACTGAAAGCAGTTACTGTTTTGTTTAGCAGCATAATTGCTTTTGTTGCTCTACTTAGAAGTTAACACCAAACTAGAATTCTTTCCCAGCACATTTAGTGCTCATAATACAAGACGGTGAGACTTTGCTAAGAAGTTCTGAAAGTGCTCATTAGCAGGAGCCAAGAACTTTCAAAACTTCCTAGTATCAAGTAATTCATATCTTTTATTCTTGTGCATTAAAATAAATGTATCACATATTTAGAAATACTGTTTGGAATGTAATTAAATCGTGACAAAAGCAGAACATAAAGCGTATTATTTGCATATAATTACACGATCAGATTTTATATTACGCTCAATTTAAACTCCAAAAGTATACTGAAATGTAACTACCCTAAACAATGTCAAATCCAGCAGTAACTGATGTTTTTCTTTAATGCAAATCTGAGCATAAGCATTCTTTAAGATTCGCTAAGATTTTTCTCTCCAAAATACTAAGAACTACTTAATTTATCAGTAGTAGCTATTTTTTTCCACAGTCACATCTGCCTAAACATTAGTTTTAAACAACAAATATAACTGCATATTTACAGACATTGATACATTTGATGCAGGAGAACAGCAAGACCATTGCTCGCATGAATGACATACCACTTCATCTTCAAATCCCCCAGCTAGTACGAGTGAGTAAGCTCCATCATTACTGCGTCCATGGATTCCACCAACATGGGGCCTGTGAACACCTGCTTCACTCACCTGCGAACAGAAAAAAGCCAGTTTCCAGCATTTTTTTCAAAGACCAAGTCACCTACAACCACTTTTAACAATCAATTTTCTGCTTAAAATATTCTACAGAGGTTTCTGTGTCAACAGTTAATGCAAGACTGCTATTAAAGGTGGGAACTCCACTGTTTATTCCGTAAGAAAAGCTGAAAGTAAGAACACCGAGAAAATCAGCAGGATAATGTAGGACAGTGGTGACAGTGGAAGACGTAAAGACACACTTTCTTTCTTGGGAAAAATCTCCAAGTTTTTTTTTCCATAAGCAATACCTAAAACTGTACTCACTGATATACTCCATTTGCACAGTCATTTAGAACAATTCAAAGCAGAAGGAGGTCTGCCAGTTTGGTAACATTTTACAATTTTTAATCAAGGAAGATCCCAGTGTAAACATCATTTTGTCAGGGACTTTTAAGGTAACACTCTAAATGTAACCAGTGGAGAGGAATATTATCACACTGCCCAAGGAAAAAGAAGAGGCCGCTGCAGCACTATATGGATCATAGACTAGTTCTCCAACCAGGATAACTCTCTGGCAGTAAATGTTCAAGTCATCTGCAACCTGACCACCTGAAAGCTGCAGCTGTAGCATAATCTGGCAACATCATTAGTCTGCTGGATCATCTCTCCCACAAAAACTTACTTAATAATGATTTCAAACTACTGATTATTAAAAAAAAACCCCACAAACAACCTTTACAAATAAAAAGAGACTATATATTAAATTATGCATTTTCTCAGTATGTTATGCAAAAAATACTATTGATAGAATGAAGGATTCCAGCACAAAACCAATTACACTACTTTCTACCTTCATCTTTTCTTTCAGACCTTGATTTTGCCTGTTTTTCTCGTTCTGCTTCTTACACTCCTGAGCTCCTTTTCTCAGCCTACACTTCCAAACAACTTTCAAGGAAGTCTATATTCTTCTGCTGTAATCCTGACATTTCATAACACAATACATCGAAGATCCAGCTAGTAAAAAATGCAGTTTTAAACAACAGATTAGAGCTGTGCAGAGTATGAAAACTAGGCAAGGACACAATAATACTTCCTTGCACAATTTATCAGGATTCAGCTGTCTGTGGCTGACTTCCTGTACTATTTAAAACTTTTGGATTCATAGTATTGACGAGATAGAAGAGTTCAAGTAGTACCACTTGTCATATGAACTAGTACCACTTTCAGTCACTTTGGAGTGGACAGCTGATGTTTTTGTCACGATCACTTTACAAAATTTGACATCACAAATTTGTAAATTTGTCATTACAAATTGTCCCACTTTTTTTATACTGTACATCATTTTGTAGTCATCTACACCCCACAAAATTTTCAACATTTTCCAGATGAATGAAAACAATTCCATTCCTTTAATCATCCTGATTGCTGTTCATAATAATGTATTTTATTCTCCTGACCTTTCATTTAATGATAATTTAGTATTTGATTTATTTTTCTGTTCACTATTGGGTATTAAAATGACATATTTTTCAGAATTAGCTATTAGAATATCTCTTTGCTAAATAACAAGAAGAAGAAGTAACTGAAAGCCAGTTACTAATAACATACTTGGAACTGTTCCCAGTCCCATGTTTACTATCCACAACAGCTTAGCACTTTCCCTTAGCTTTATCAGCTATTTGCCAATTTTTCCAGACCATTTGTGAGTATGCTGAATAAAAAGGCCCCACTATTGTGCTCCTCTTTCCTGTTGTATCAAACATCCTTTAATTGATTCCTCCCTCCCTTCTTTTCATTTCCAGGTTTTATCAATTAAATCTAGGTTTCTGGTAGGTGATTCACCCCCAAGATGAGCTGTGGTAAATAATTCATGGCAAAGATGGTCTTCAGATGCTCTGAAACATTGCTCCAGAAGCAATATTTAGTCAATTTCCTTCTAGGGAAAAGAGAGTTTGTGTCATTAAAAAAACGATGCAAATCAGAAATAAAGAAGTCTTTAAATTCTCATACAGTCTCTAAATTCTCATAGATTTGCTAAGACAAACTATTTTCTCATGAAAAAGACTATGAGAAAAAAAAGGGTTTTTTTCTACATAGAAAGCATTTCAATTTTTTTTTTAATGACAAAATATTTAATTTGTACCCAAAATAAATGAATTATGCATAAATGGTAGTTGTCTTTTGATATCTAGTCCATACATATATATATATATATATATAAAAATTTCTTTGATCGATTTTTTTGACAAAAGCAGCACTCTAATTCTGTTTGTTTTTCCTACCAGTACTAGAAATACCTGAAAAGCATTAGCTTTTGTCTTACCAATAGAATTCCTAGCAAAAAGGTAATTCCAATTACCATTGAAGCAGTGAAAATAAATATTGATTGTGATACTTGGAGTTTGCCTAAGTGATTTTAGAAAGTTCTCTTACTTACTAGACTTTACATAATCTGGCAGCCAACAAAAAGAAAGCAAATGATGATAAGTTCATGAAACAAATCAGAAGAGGCTTTTAATTTTTGGCTTGCCCCTCCTCAAGCGGTTTAAAAACCCCTGGTTTTATTCTTCCAAATATGACAGAAAACATTCAGTTACAGTCATTTACACATGCAAGGGACAAAGAACTAACAGATTTAGAAAACAAGGAAGTATGTATTTTCATGACTAAAAAAAACAATAAAAAAATTGTTTTTTTAGAGATAACCCAAAAATCATTGCAAAAGATAACCCAAAAATCATTGCAATTGGATCAGGCTGGGGAAAAAGGGAGGAAGCTTGTCGCTTGCTGGACATTGTGAAACCACAAAAAAATCAGTACTGGCACAAAATGAAGCTGTTCCCTCCTCCCTGCTTTGTTTTTTCCTGCCCCGTTGAGTATTGGCACTGTGCTTACATAACCAAAATGTGAAAAGGACTGGGAAAATTAGCCCCCATTCTACTGTATACAGGATTGTTTGTCTTCCAGTTTTCTACCAATCTAGTTTACTACAGAGCCTAAGGAGTATTTGAAACAGAAAACGAGACAGTTCAAAAAATCACCAAAAGCTGAATACACAGTGAATTTCAGTAGCAGCACAGACTTACAGTGTAAGCTGTCTAAGCTGTTCATCAGCCTAAAAGCAGATTTGGACATACACTACATATGACCAAAAACACCTACAGAGCCCATTCACAGTGATACCACATAATGTTTTCAAAATCTGCAGTCTACACCCCCTGCATGGGATAATCAGTTCATGTGAAGAAAACTCTTCAGAAAATACTTAACTCTATTCACTAAGTATCCCACTTAAAATGTGAAATACGTTTATCATAATTCCAACAGACTTTCTATTAAGTTGTATGGTAAAATCAGTACAGTTCAGCCTTCGCTACTATTGGCATCACTTCCAATATTGGAATCATAATGTATTTGCTTTACTCAGTCCTGGTGAAAATGGCAATTGTCAGTTTAAATTTATTTAGTGCCTAACCCATTCATTATTATTCCTACTTTCTTCAACTACAGCTAATACTGGAACAACATACCTGAACTCTGAATTTCCAGGTTGTCCCAACAGGAACACCAGGTATAGGCCCATAATGATTTGAAGGAACAATAGTGCATTCCTTAGTGCGACCAACACAGGCCATGCCCTAAAAATACATCAGACAAAATGAATCAGTATTACAATATTGAAGACTATTTGCAAATTCAATGCAGAGATCATGAAATCTGTATATTATAGCAAACACATACTTTAAAATATGTTAACAATTGTTAAAAGGAATTAAGTCATATGTGGTTATGGGTTTTGGAGGGGAATTTGGGGTTGTCTTTCTTTTTGTTTTTACATCTGGTCACCTTAATAATCCTTCCACTGCTTTAACTGCCAGTAGACAGTGGGCAGGATTAAACATTGTCTTGTTGTCTGTACAACCCAGTACTGAATTTTGTGTAGTGCATATGTAAGCAGAATTATAGATGTAGCACATACATGAACAATCAGAGTAACAGCTATTTCTAAAACACACTCTACCTTTCCCCAGTCTCTCTGGCTTTCAGTACTGGCAGATGGCATCTTTGCTTTCTTTTTACTCTGTTTGAGCTTTTCTCCAGCCTTTACAACTTCATTAGAATCATTTTTGCAGGAAGGACAATACCTAAAAAAAGGTTTTAGTAAATCCTCAATTAACTTTGTAATAATGGCAATACATTTTTTGTAGCCAAAAGAGTGTCCATTTGTTTATTTTGACTGAACGTTTCAAGCTAGCAAGCATACACCAGTCTTAAGCAGCTGAAGCCTACGGCTTAAAAAATGAACTCAACATGAACAAATACTGTCAACTTTTTTTAAAAAAGGGATTTTCAGTATCTTTAAAGATAGAGTGCTAGCGGCAAAACATATAACTATTTTTTCTGACATGATACATGAGCGGTCCCCATGTCTCCTGTATTCTCTCTTCATTTAGTCCTCCTTCACTTATATCATGTAAAGGAGAAAATAGCTGAGATTAGAATATGCTGCTAACCACTACTTATGGTCTGTTTCTACGTCCTGCCCAGTCTTATTTTTTGCTGGTAGTGCAACAAATTTCACTGCAGACTGCTGAATATCATGTAGAGCCAAGACATGACATAATGTGTATAGAAACACACAAACACACTCACTCCACAGTGAGGCCATTTGGAATATAATGTTGTGGCCTACTCCAACTAACACAAATCCATTCAGGTAGGAAAGTAGAGATACTAGTACACAGTGACTACAGTAGTGAGAGAAAAGGAGTACAGTGGTCCTTCTGCTGTTTCCAATAACATTCTAATCCCACTCCAGGAACATCAATACAAAGGCACGTCCATGTTTCTGGCTCCCATAGGCTAGGTTTGGACCATACACCATTAGAAGAGGAAGCCTGATCTACACTAACATTGATAATCTAGTTCAGATAATAACAACTGTTACTACTACTGCTACTACTACTACTACTACTTGTAGTAGTAGTAGCAGTAGTACTTCGACTGTTTTGGATTTATTAAGTTGTGTATGTGGATATGAATAGAAGAATTAATGATTAATGTCCACAGGAATAGATTTCACTATCTCAGGAAAGGTGTTGAACCATTAAAACAATGAAGCCATGTAGATTAAAATAAATAATCATGTAAGATGCTGAAATTATCTGACACTATGACTTTGAGGAGTATTACAGCTGCTTACAGAAAAAGCGCATGCAACAACCAATTAGAAGAACAAATATGACATAATGCAAATTCACAAGGTGAATTAACTAGGTGAGTTCACACAGTGAATTCCCTGTTTCTCGATAGGATAAAAATATTACCTTAATATCTTTTAAACTGAATCTTGTATGGAATATTAAATACTGTTTCACATACAGAGTGACTTAATCTCCACAAGAAAAATTTACCCTTTCCCAAACTGAAGGCTTAAATCCTGAAGAGAGTTTGCCAGATTTTACATTCTAAAAACATGAAATGGAAGTATTTCCAATTCTAAAGCAAACTGTTCATATATCAAGAATCAGACAGCCATGATTCTTTGCTAGTATGCAAAAAGAATGGAGGGCACGAACTTCTTCTTTGGTAGGAGATGCTGCTTTGCCTAGTGCAAAAGCATTTCTACATAATGACAAGCATTGAGACAGCACAAGGCTGGTGACACTAAGCATCCTGAAACTGGTTCACGTAAGCCAGGTCCATAACTGTACCTCTACCATCCTGTGACTTCATCCACAGATGCACCTATGGACTTACATGTAGAGATCTTAAGACTCCTATTGTTAGTTACAAAGCAAACAAAAACAAGGTAAAAAGCTTGATAGCCATTTTCCCATGAATTTTAATTATATGAATTAAACTTCTGGAAATTCGTAATTTGGAGAATGAATGAAGACTGGCTCTGGAGAGGAGGAGGTGTTTGTGATCAAAAGGCTCACCATGACCCAGCAATGTGCACTCACAGCCCAGAAAGCCAACCCACCAATCCTGGGCTGCATCCAAAGCAGTGTGGGCAGCAGGTCAAGGGAGGTGATTCTCCCCCTCTACTCTGGTCTTGTGAGACCCCACCTGCAGTGCTGCATCCGGCCCTGGGGCACCCAACACAAGAAAGATGTGGACCTGTTGGAAAGAGTCCATAGAAGGGCCACTGAGTTGATCAGAGGGCTGGAGCACCTCTGCCTTGAAGACAGGCTGAGAGACTTGGGGCTGTTCAGTATGGAGAAAAGGCTTCAGGAAGACCTTATAGCACCTTCTAGCTAGTTTAGATTTTAGTAAGAAATTCTTTCATGTGAGGATAGTTGCCCCAGAAAACAGGCAGACCATCAGGTACCAACCAATAAACATTATGGAATCCAGTGAGGTGTAAGAGATTGAGTTATTCATTTACAGAGAACATTAAAACTTCCAAAAGACTTACACAGA
Organism: Corvus cornix cornix; assembly: GCF_000738735.6. Taxonomy (NCBI): domain Eukaryota; kingdom Metazoa; phylum Chordata; class Aves; order Passeriformes; family Corvidae; genus Corvus; species Corvus cornix. The sequence continues at coordinate 62,683,986 of NC_046357.1, forward strand.
TTTTTACATAAAATATAATCACAAGGTTCAAAGAGATTCCATGTAATGTATTCATAGACATCTTAGATATTTAATGAAGTCTATATAATGGAAAACTTTCTTAGAATAAAATTCTACTTATTACTCAGCTATGAAGTATTAGAATCTCAAGTAAGTCGTAGACAGGTGATAAATATGAACAGTATAAATTGTACACAGCTAATAAAGACATAAGAGTAAGTACATAAGACATGAAGAGTAGCAATGCAGTTGTCCTTCCATAGCATGAAAAATGAATGTAATAGAGGCAATGAAGAGCACAGGGGCATGAGCAGGGACAGAGGATGAAGGGGCAGAGAAGCATGAGCATAAGAGAATTGCTCAAGCAGTGAAGCTTTTAAAAAATGAAGAGGCTAAGGAACAACAACTGTCAATAAATACAGTCAGATCAGGTAATGTCACAGAAGATCATAATGATCATAATGAATAAAATTAACATACCAGTCTTGAAATTCCATAAGGTCATTACTACTATCCCTTGTGAATGATTTAAAAGAATTATCTTGACAGAAAACATAAGCCTTTTATTAAGTAGATGGATGAAAACACCCCAGAATTTAAAAACATCTTCAGCATTTTCTTTTATGAGGTGCAAATATCAAAAAGGTACCATGTATAGAATGTCAGTATAGGTAAGTAAATATATATAAAAAAAATGTCAGTATAGGTAAGTAAATATATATAAAAATATATAAGCTTGTATATTTACCAGTCTTCATCTTCTGGTATCTTGCTTAAGGGAGGGTTCAGGCAGTATATATGATAAGCCATATTACATTCATCACACAGGAGTTGCATGTGAGCATCCTGTTTGCCACCACACAAGTAACACGAACAAAACCGGCACTCCTTATCTGGATCAGCCCTACAGTGCTTGCATTCAGGGCCACTTTTTCCTGTCAAAAACAAAGAAACATCAAATGCCATGTATCTCAGAAAAGTGCATTACTGTATCTAAAGGAATAATTATTTCTGAACATGAACACTGCTCTCTTGAAAATGCTTTTTTTCTTACAATGAGGTAATTAACTATCTAGGTCTAACAAGATTTCTTCTGCGGTATAAACAAGCCATAAAGAAAATTACTAAAGAAAATTAATCAGCAGCTTCTCTTTATTTTCTCCTGTCCCCAAGATGCACCTGCATATTCTCCCTACAGGTGGAGCTTTGCTGCCTTTTGAAGCTGTACAGCTTACCAGTTCCTTGTAAGTCAGCTTGGATAATATAAGCAATAAAAGTAAATATTTCTTTCAGGAGTTTATTCTTGAATAGAAATACAAGGTGGATCCTTGATGCATCCAGAGGAGTTCTGGAAACTTTACTGTTTTTCCTAACTATACCAAGAAGGAAATTTATGACTAAGAGTTTTGCAGAAATCCAACCCCCCTTCTGCTGAAGAAAAGCATGCCCTCCCAACTGAATGGACTTTACAGAGAAACTCATCAACACAGTTGTAAGTTATCAGTGTAAATTCTCTGTGGAGAGAAACTCCAGACAAAGTTTTATAAGAAAGGGGGACTGGAATGCCAAGCATTGTGCTGTATCTGCAGTCTTTCTGGAGGACCTTGAACAATACTTCCATCTTCAAAGGCAGAATGAGCTAGATTTTGAGTGGGAAGGGGATGGAGTTTTGATTAACAAAGAAAAGTCAGGGGCTCTTGATGAATTAATAACTGACAGGGGAACACCTGTGAAATGCCTAAAAAAACAAGAGTTTTTTTATCTAAAATGCTGACACAGTTGATAGCCCAGCTAAAATGTCTATACACTGGCATATGTAGCATGGGTAACAATCAGAAGAATTGGAAGTGACTGTGCAGATGGAAAGCTATGATCTAACCACAAACACTGAAACTTGGTGGGACAAATCATGTGACTGGAACACTCCAATTGATCGCTACAGACTGTTCAGAAGGGACAGGCAAGGAAGGAGGGGCAGGCAATTTGCCCTCTATGGACTGATTGCATAAACCTGTCTTTGAAAAACAGCAATGAACAGGTCAAGAGCTTGTGATCGAAAATCAGAGGCCAAACCAACAAAGGAAACCTCACGGTTTGTGTTTATTACCTGCCACCCAACTGAGGGGAGCCTGCTGACAAAACCTTCTTACTTCACCTGCAGGAAGCATCACTCTGGCAGGTTCTGATCCAGCTGCAGGGACTTCTCAGGACAGTCACCCTGACATCTGCTGGAAAAGCAGCTCGGCAAGATGTAAGCAGTCCAGGAGACTCTTGGAGAGCATCAAGGATAATTTCTTAACCCAGGTGACAGAGAAGTGTTACTGCATCTGTTGCTTACTGACACAGATTAACTAAAAAGGTGAGGTCAGGACCAGTGGCAGCCTGGGCTGAAGCGATCATGCCCCGGTGGAATTCATGATCTCAAGCATTATGGGCCAAAGAAAGGTTAAAGTCAGTACCCTGAATTTTAGGAGCCTAAGCTTTAGTTGTTTAAGGAATTACTACATGGGACCCTCTGGAAAACTGCACTCAGGGAAAAAGGAGCAGAATAGAACTGTCAGATTTTTAAGGACATTTTTCTTAGAGCCCAAGAGCTCTCAAGTTCCACCAGTGAGCATTCAGGCAACGAAGGCAGGAGACCAGCATGGCTCAGCAAATACCCTGGCCAAAGTGAAACACAAGAAGGAAAAGCATAGGACATGGAATCAGGGACAGGTATCCCGGGAAGAAAAGAGAAGTGCTATCTGGTGTAGAGACAGGATTGGGAAAGCTAAGGTATAACTGGAGCTGAATTTGGCAAGGGATACAAAGAATAGTAACAATGGCTTCTACAGGCATGTTGGTCAGAAATAGAAGATTAAAGAAAATGTACACACACAACCCCATCCTCCCCTCTGTTCCCCAAAATAGGACAGAACTAATGACAATCAACATGGAGAAGGTTGAGGTATGCAGCAATTTAGTTTGCCTCATTGTTCATTAGTAATCACTCTTCCCACATCTCTGAAGTCCCTGAACCTCAAGAGAGGAACTGGGGAATTGAAGTGTAAGAGAAGATCAGGTTCAAGATCATCTGAGAACCTGAGCATAGACAAGACCATGGGACCCAAGGAGATGCATCCCAGGGTCCTGAGAGAATTGGTGAATGTAGTTGTTAAGCCACTCTCCATCATATATAAAAAGTCACGGCAGTCACATCATGTCTGAAAATCCACAGCAGTCAGGATAAGTTCTCAGTGACTGGAGAAAAAGGAGTATTTTTTTAAAAAGGCAAAAAGCAGGAACCCGGGAATTATTGACTAGTCAGTCTCATCTCAGTGCCCAGTAAGATCACAGAGCATAGACTCCTGGAAGACATGTCAAACCATGTGGAAGACAGAGGGCTGGTTAAAGACAAATAAAATGGCTTCACCAAGGGCAAATAGTGCCTGATTGGCACATTGGTCCTCTACCACGGACAGAATACATCAATTGTCAAAGGAGAACTACAGATGTCATTTACCTATCTATAAGGCCTTTGATTTGGACCCTCACAATATTCTTAACATAAAGTCATAGAATTATAGAATACTGTGAGTGGGTAGGGATCCACAAGAATCAGTCACGTCCAACTCCTGGCCCTGCAGATGACATCCCAAGAATCCCACCATGTGTGCGAGAGCATTGTCCAAAAGCTCCTTGAATCCTTGCCAGGCTTGGTGCTGTGACCACTTTCCTGGGAAGCCTGTTCAAGCATCCAGCCACCCCCTGGGTGAAGAACCTTCTCCTAATATCCAACCTAAACGTCCCCTGACACAGCTTCAGGCAATTTCCTCGTGTCCTGTCACTGGTCATCACAGAAAAGACATTGGTGTGTGCCCCTCCTCCTCCCCTCATGAGGAAGTTGTAGACTGTGATGACTGCCCTCAGTCTCCTCTTCTCCAGGCTGAACAGACCAAGTGACCTCAGCTGTTCTTTATAAAGCTTCCCTTCAAGGCCCTTCACCATCTCTGTGGCCCTTGTTTGGGACACTCTTTAGCTTTATAGCTGTCTTACATTCTTGCTGCTAAACTGAAGAGAGATGGGTTTTATGAATGAAATGTTAAACGGATAAAGATTTAATTGGATGGCCACAGTTAAAGAGTGAATGGTCCATATCCAATGGTTCAACGTAAAAATGTAAACCATTAAGGAGCAGTGTTCTTCAAGGGTCATACTGGGAACACTATTATTTTCTACCTACATCAATGACATACACAGTGGAATTGACTGCACTCTCAACAAGGCTGTAGATGACACCAGGCTGAGCAGTGCAGTTCATCGCAGAATCATAGAATCAATAAAGTTTGAAAATACCTTTAAGATCATGAAGTCTGTCAACCTAGCACCACCATCATGTTCAGCATTAAATCATGTCCTCAAGTGCCATATCCACTCACCTTTACAACACTACCAGGGACTGTGATGCCACCACTTCACTGGGGAACTTGGCCTAAAGCTTAATAACCCCTTCCATGAAGAAATTTTTCCTGATATCCAATCAATACTCTCAGGCACATGGTGTGACTCACTTCAGCACCTCAATGTCTTTCTTGGAGTGAGTGGCCCAGAACTGAATTCAAGGCGTGGCCTCACCAGTGCTGAGTACAGGGGGACAATCCCTGCCCTGGTCCTGCTGGCCACACTGTTGCTGATCCAGGCCAGGATGCCATTGGCCTTCTTGGCCACCTGGGCACACCCTGGCTCATGTTCAGCTGCTGGCACCAGCACCCCCAGGTCCTTTTCCTGTGGGCAGCTTTGCAGCCACTCTACCCCAGCCTGTGGAGCTGCCTGGGGTTGTTGTGAACCAAGGGCAGAACCCAGCACTGGGCTTTGTTGAACCTCACACCACAGGCCCTGGCCCATGATCCAGCCTGTCCAGATCCTTCTGCAGAGCCCTCCTACCCTCCAGCAGGTCAACACTCCCACCCAACTTGGTGTCACCTGCAAACTGACTGATGGTGCACTCAATGCCCTCATCCAGGTCATCCATAAAGACATTAAACAGAACTGGCCCCAGTACTGAGCCCTGGGGAACACTGCTGGTGACCGGCCACCAGCTGGATGTAACTCCATCCACCACCACTCTCTGGGCCTGGCCATACAGACAGGTTTTTACCCTGTGAACAGTGTGTCTGTCTAAGCCATGAGCAGACAGTTCCTCCAGAAGAATGCTGTGGGAAATAGTATCAAAGGCTTTACTAAAGTCCAGGCAGATGACATGCACAGCCTTTCCCTCAACCACTAGGCGGGTCACCCTGTCATAGAAGATCAGGTTGGTCAAGCTGAACCTGCCTTTCACAAATCCCTGCTGGCTGGGCGTGATCCCCTAGTTGTCCTGCACATCATGTGTGATGATACTCGGGAAGATCTGCTCCATGACCTTGCCCAGCACTGAGGTCAGGCTGACAGGCCTGTAGTTCCCCGAATACTCCTTCCAACCACTGTTAGGACAGGTCCAAAGGAGGGCCATGAAAATTATCAGACGGCTGGAACATCTCTCCTAAGAAGAAAGGCTGAGAGAGATGGCTTTCTTCAGCCTGGGGAAGAGAAGGCTTCAGGGAGACCTTTTTGTGGGCTTTCAATACTTAAAGTGGGTTTATAAGAAAGATGGGGAAAGATTTTTTACCAAGACAGTAATGACAGGGAGCAACAACAATGACAACAAGGAACAGTTTTAAATTGAAAGAGACATGATTTAGACTGGATACAAGGAAGAAATTTTTTTACTGTGAGGGTGATGAGACACTGGCACAGGTTACCCTGAGAAGGTGTGAATGCCCCATCCCTGGAACCTTTCAGAGTAAGATTGAATAGGGCTTTGAGCAACCTGATTTAATGAAAGATATCCCTGCCCACAGCAAGGGGCTTGGACTAGAAGATCTTTAAAGGTCCCTTCCAACTAAACCATTCTATGATAAGAAGTGCTATATCAGAATGTTTGAATCATTGTTTTCAAGACAAAAAACTGAAGAATATAAAAAAATCACTGAAGAGGGAAGATTACCAGCTGCAGATAGAAGGTTTAGTGAGATGTACTGACTGGAAAACCTGAGAAATAAACATGTAAAGCTACCAGCAGTGACTATTTTGCAAAGTCTTAAAGGCAAAGGTACACTTAAATATATACTTCTAAAAAAGTGCCAAAATCTATGAGAATATTGCTTCTAGTAAAGCGTAGCCTAGCAGACTTATCACGCTACCCAAATGGAGGCAATCTTCTATTAGTTTGAGACTTCTCTCCCAAAGCTCATTTGAAGAGAAAGCAAAAATTTTACAAGTGTTGATGAACAAATCTGAGGGTTTTCCAGCACAGCTAGGTTAAACTCACAACCTGTGCAAGGTGTCAACACCAATTCAAGTCAGACTATGAAATCCCAGATAACTGTTAACTCCTTTGAAAAATTTTAGAAGTGATGACTGAGCACTCCCTAAGGAAACCGAAGAGTCTATCTCATCCAATAAATAATAGACAAAATGAAACTGCCTATTTTTCTGTATCTCTTAGCACCACAAATTGTTTAGGTCTATGTAATTAACTGGTTTCAGTTATGAAACCAGTTTCTTAGGTAAAAGGTTAGTAATTTTTTTTTCTTTTAATAGAAAAAGAGAAAAAAAGGTCTACATATTGTAGATCAGTTAAACAATATGTGAAGTTCTCAACTTTCTTCAATATACAAACTACAAACTGTCATTTTTGTGACATGACTATAATTTTTCACATTTGTGTTTTAACCATGTTGTAAGTCAAATGCACTAACTATAGCTGCACTGTTGGTCTCATGAAAACAGGTCTGTTCACCTCAGCCAACAATGCAGAGTTTAGTTGCATATACAATTTCATATTATCTTTTTTTTTGCAGGAAGAGTTATCACAGCACAAGTTTGCATTCTGATGGAAGTAATACATGTTGATACCCAGGTCTTATTTCCATGTTGTATATAAATATTTTTAAGATATTTACAAATATGTTGCTTCTTAGATTTTGTTAATTCTAGTATACTTTTCTAATAGGCTTAGCCTTACTCCTTTCCTCAGCTGTAGAATTTTATTTCCATTAATTAACTAGAAAATGACTACTTTATTTTTAATTGTAACTGCTAAATGTATAATGACATCACTTCACACATACAAAACCTGATTATTATGTGACCATGCTCAAGAAATAGGAGTTTTTCTGCAGTGACAGCCTACACTGTCTATTTGATGAAGATTATTTCCACAGCAGGCATTCTATCTTTTGACAAGGGCACGGAAAGTAGCTTAATATGGACAAAACTACAGTCAGTGCATTTTCTGATTGTGCTTACAACAATCTCATAGAATATTTAAGGTCAAATAATGGTTTTAATTTCATCTGCTGTTTTTGTAATAAAACTCTGCATATTTCCAGAGTATATAAGCTAAGGGAACTGTGTGTTTATAGATATGTGTATATATATTTAACCTCTTTTTAATACACAGTACAAATGGGGTTGCAAGTACAGTCCAGAAGGAAAGGCTACACTGGTGCTTATGGCATACAACTCAAGTGATGTACACTGTGCATGCTTGAATGAAGGCAAAACAGATGACCTGGCTGAAAAAACAGAATAATATGAACAGGGTTGTGTGGTGAGTGCTGGCTTCAGGAAAAAGAGCAGTTCAAGAAATAAGGATGAATTCCGAGATCAATTTATTTTTCATGATCACACTTTTAAAGGTTATATTTATGAATTATACTTATTTATGAAGGTTATAAACAATATGTTAAAATTAATAAGATTGGGACCAGGAACAAAATGGAATAAAACATACACAGAGGTGCAAATCTCTACACAGATGTCAATATTTGGGTAGTTTAAGCAAAGAGGTTACAAATAAAGAAACAACTATCAACATTGCAGGGAAGGAGCTATGATAGACAATGAAGATCTTGACTCTGAAACAATTAGTGCGGCAATGAGTGTACAAAGTATAGATTCACGAGGCCACCCCTCAAATCCTGTGTTCAGCTTTGGATCCCTCACTTCAAGAAGGACACTGAGGTGCTGGAGTATGTCCAGCATAGGCCAGTGAAGCTCGTGAAGGGTCTGGAGTACAAGTCCTATGAGGAGCAGCTCAGGGAGCTGCGTTGTTTAGCCCGGAGAAAAGAAGGCTCAGGTGACCTGAGACCTTATTGCTCCCTACAACTGTGTGAAAGGAGGTTGTAGGCAGGAGAAGGTCAGTCAAAAGGACAAGAGGAAACAGCCTGAAGTTGGGCTAGGGGAGGTTTCTTATTATTAAGAAAACTGCTTCACAGAAAGAATGGTCAAGCACTGAAAGAAGTTGCCCAGAGAAGTGATGGAATTACCACCCCTGGAAGTGTTCAAAAAACATGTAGATGTGGCACTTAGGGACATGATTTAGTGGTGGACTTGGCAGTGCTGGGTTAACAGTTGGACTTGATGGTCTTAAGGGCCTTTTTGCAATCTAAATGATTCTATGATAAGTAAATACTCGTGTCAGATCAAATAGCACCGTTGTAGACAATTTTGTACAGTCAGCAATACGGTAATCACTCATTTCCTTGACACACACAATTTGAAAAATTAATTCACTACACAGCAGCTGCAGGGAAGAACTAAATGAATTGCAATAATTTTTTATGCCATTTAAAACACTGCATACTTGTAAAAGAAACAGTATGTAAATGCAAACCAGTATTTGTAGATTTTAAATTTTTTCACACTGCAATCTTTTTAAATCAAAACATGCTTTAAGATATGCAAACATCTTTTAATATGACCGAGAAAACATAAAACAGAATGAATAGTTTTCTTTTTTCATTTTTTAGTAATCTGAGGAAAGTAATTCTCAAATAATAAAAATGAATAATGACTTGAGAAATTGACATTTTTACTTTTAAGAATACCGCAGGGAATGGTATTTGCTCCTTTGAAGAATAGTGATTTTTTTTTTTTTAGACAACAAATAAACATTACTCAGACTCCTTGTGCACTGAAAGCTACCTCCAAAGGTTCTGAAAAATTGCATGGAGTCAGGAATGTAATATATAATTATATCTAAAACCTACTTGCAGACCTGCAAGTTCAGTCTTCAGTGCTGCTATCACAAATATTTAGCACTCATGACTTTAATATTTCCAACTTAGGGTAAAATGTCACACTACTTTTTAGATAAACTGCCACTAACTCCTTACCATGTTTGTGGGGAGGTTAAGGAGGTCTGGCATAGTCATTTTTTTAGAAGGTCATGCAGGGTAAACTAATCCAAATATTAATTATCCCTTTTTTTTCATGGTACAACCAGCTTTAGAGCAAAGTTCCTTATCTTTTTTTTGTTTCCTGACATAGTGACAGAGTTAAATTGCATTACTACAGACTAATTCTATCTTTGGCATTTATTAATTTATTAAAAGCTTAAATTACATGTCAGTTGCAATAGAAGTTTTGGTGACCTGAACACTTCTCTAGGAACTTAAATAAGACTGCAAATTCATTCTGCACTGTTTATTTAGAGCATTATCAGCTGTTTCCCTTTTTCACCACTTATGACTGATAGCACAAAGCTGTTACTAGTTTCTGAATATGTCAAGTAATACAGCCATCTTATAGTAACTATACTTTTAGAACAGAAGACTAAAAATGATTCAATGTTATTACTTTCCTGAACAGAAAACAATTACTACTACCTCTGCATGCTGATATTTTCTAAATAAACATCACTTAATTTGTACTTATATTCAAATAATTTAAAAAGCGCATACTTTTGAAATCTCCATCCCCAAATGTCAATGGATAGGCTCCTGGCTTTTCAATCTTGTACATTTCCTCTATAAAAAGGATTTTACAATCATTTATTGTGTCTTCTGGACCTCTGAAAAACAAAAAGAATAAAAAGTACATTCAACTTAGCTCCTGAGACCTAGATTCTATACTTTCTGAATCCTAAGATAAGTAACCTTTTTTTTTTTATCACTGATAGGATACTTTATTTCAATTAATACACAAAAATCAGTCCAGTGCTGTAACTCTTAAGAAAAAAAAAAAAACATATTTAGGGCTTGCTTAAAGAAAAGACTACTCCATCATCCTCAGACTGTCTGGCAGTTCAGCATATCTTTGACAGTTATCCACTATGGCTTAATTCCACTTCTAAAACCTGAAAATGTTTTTATTGGTCGAACACAGCAGACTACACAAAACCATATCCTGTGGAATACAGCATCTCAAACATTATAAAAGTGTAGTATCACAAACAAACCAGAAATGTAACCTATAAGGCAGATTAATACTTGTAACCCATAGAGCAAGAAAAGCACAGAAAGTGTCAAAAGCCCTTCTATAACTTTTAACTGTTTCTCAACTCTGGAAAGCCACATACAAGACTGTACTGAATTACATACTGTAGGTAGTCTTGCTAATGTCAGGTTTCACTGCAAAATCTCAGTGATTAGTAGTAAAAAATACTCCAAGACTCCACAACTATAATGCCAAAAGACTTCTAGAAAACAATTAGAAATTATATGTAAAGGTTTTAACCTATTCTTATTAAAATATATTTGTATCTACACAGATTCTAATTCAATGCAAACGTATCTAGGAAGAAATGGCCACAATGACACCAACAGTTGTGAAGCACTCCCTTTTCCTTCCTCCTTAGGATGCTATTATGCTCTCTTCAACTGCCTGTTCTCTTACCACTTTCAATTTACTACCTGATCTAAAAGTAAGCAGGAATTTTCAGTATAATACTGATGGATATCTGTAAGAACCAATCACAGAGGTGACTAGAACACCTTCGAAGAAAGCCAGCCAGGTGGCAGATCCCTATAAAAAAGTCTAGCAAAATGCAATTAGACTATAGACAGATAGGGAAACAGATACTAGATCCATATTCAATAAGGATAACTGCAACAACAGAACATCTCCAGAAACATCAGGCTTTGGTCTGGAATCTGTGGTTCCCTGCTCTACCTCTTTGCCTGCCCCCACCACTTCCTTTGTGCTGACTACCAGTTCTTGGACAATGACACATGATGACCTAACTAAGGCAGAAAAAAAACTAAGCCAGGGAAAAACCACAGGTAACAAACCACTTCTTCATGGCCCTGAGCACTGCAGTATTTAGGTCTCCATGGAACTGGGATTGAGAGGATTCTGTCAGTGTCTTGACTGACTAACTGCCTTCTAAGTGTACCAACAGCTGTTTACTTAAGCACCTGTATTTATTTTGACCCTTTTCCATCCCAGCAGTTTTTGGAGGAAAAACTTTCCCCATTACTGGTCACATGTATAAACAGCAAATGCTGGCAAATTTCAAATATTTAGGCTATTTGAACAGAATACACAAATGCTGCATCAATGAAAGTACATCCATCAGATGAAGAACTGTTTGCTTTCCTGAGGAGAAAAACCATGTATTTAGAATAAATTTAATTTGCACCCTATGCGGATAGTACTTTAAAGCAGTTCTGGTCATTGTGAGTAACACCTCTCAGATTTAGCATGCAAAGACACTTTGAATTACCCACAATATTCAGCAATTCACAATCAAAAAGGCACAGTACATTCAAATATAGAAGGGACAAGATGTAAACATATCTTCAGCAGGAAAACTGAATCAACAAATACAGACCAAACTCCTCAAAGCACCAATATTTCTCAGGTTATTTTCCGTACTTTGGAGAGTCTTTATTAACTGTCCTTTATTTCTTGTTATTCCTAGATTATTTGAAGTTAAAAACAAAACAAAACACACCTTTTGACATTCTTTAATGCCATCAATCTATATTAGAACCTTCCTTACTTATAACATGGCTTGACTGCCTATCCAAAGTTATTCCTTTTGGACTAACTTCTAACAGAACTCAAAGTGATGAATCTGATCTAAAACAAAAATACAGAATTATGACCTCTTTCACATAGTTAATGTGAAATTTTATACTTAATGTAGCAGCTACAAATGACTGATATTCTCAAATTGCAGCAAATTTCAGACAAATCTAAGCATATTTTTCATTGATTTTTGCATCCTGCAAATCTTAAATGCGTGCGTAGTCTGTAACTACTATCCCTATTATGAGCATCTAGGAAAAATTCACACTTTCTCTCCTCTCTCTACAGCGTGTTATGGTTTACAGCTACTTAACTCTAACTTACCTTCCCCCCCCCCCCCCCCGCATTTTCCCCAGAAAACTAAAAAGCAGCTGTTAAAAAAATAGTTTTCCATTATCTGTATTCTCTGCATACAGTCTATGGGTCAAGAAGGAAGGTGGCAAAACACCATACAGCCGTACTCAGAAATCTAGACACTTGTGATACTGCTATTCATATCTTTGGGGAAAAAAGCCAGACTTGAGTTCAGTAGAGTATTAATTAGAAGTAAATTCCACTGGTGCCAATTTGAACTATAAAATTACTTTTAACTACAATGATTAATACATTGCTTCCTTAAAAGATACCATGAAAAGATTTGTTAGCTGGTTTGATGATGTAAGTGTTCCAAACGGTAACAGCAAAGTTTTTGTGAAGTATGCAGAAGCACAGACTTTTATCATCAACTTTATTACAAAGTATCATCTCAAAAAACATTATTTCCACCTCGAAGTGTTGAAGCACGACATACTTCTTAAATTTAGCTAGTTAAATAAAACAATTCCTCTAACTAATACTGGAAAATACATAACTCTTGAAATAATAAAAAAATTAATACAGCTGCATGGCATGTTTTTCTCTCACAGCACTGCAATCCTACTGACTAGCAATACTATTCCTTAAATCTAGGCAGTACTTACTAAACAGATGGAATTCATAATTTCTCTATTACATACACTAGATCACGGTAGACATTCCTTCTCTTTTTGCCCTGTATCTTTCCTCTGAGATAAGGAAAAGCAACTTTCAGACTATGTTTTCCCAAAGTCTATTCAGTATTTGAACCAGAAAAAACATTTTATTTTCTGCTATGAGTTACATAAGAAGAAAGAAAATACTACCAAATAACATTACAAAGCTGGTATGTTCCAACAAATGTCACAGCTGCATATCTGGAACTACAGAGGAAGATAACTAACATTGTGAAAATGATGGCTAATAATAAATGGTTAAGTTTTACCCAAGCTAAAAAAATCTGCTCAACTAATTGCTCATAAAAGACTAATTCTTCTGCCACAGTACACATTCAGTGATGTAATAATGATCACGTGATTTTAAAATTATGGTTATCTAATAAAATGGTGGCTATATTATGCTGTCAAACATATAACCTTTCTTCATTTCTTCACCCTACCATACCAAAAATGAGATTATGCAATACGCATAGTAAATGGGGTATTTGTATTTCAAGTAAGAACTTTAAATCTTTAATTAAGTCCAAAAACAAGGCCAGATTCTTCAACACAGCAGAATTCCTCATGCAAGCCTTCCTTTGAGATAGGTTAGACTAAGCCAGAGAGAAACGTTCAACTGAACCTTCTTATAGCTACACCTTCCCTACATACATTTCCTTTTCTTTTTTTTTTTTAACCTTCAGGTGGCAAAACACTTTAGACATTCAGAATCACAGTTAACTAGACGTGTGACAGGTGGGCATTATCCTGGATATTTCAAAGGTCAGTTTCAAAACTGCTGGACAGTTACCACTCTTAGAGAACTTTATCAGTTCTTACAGTCTGATAGATTCAGTGACAATTGTCAGATCTCTGTCTGGAAATTTCTGGGTTTATCACTTTACCACACTGAAATTAAAAGTATAGTATTTTAACACACACTAAAGTTAAAATACAATGGTGAAAAAAAATGGGGGGAAGACTACTAGAAAAATACACACGAAGTTTATATTCACACAAAGAGTAATAATGAAAAGTGTCTAATGACAATTTATCTTTAGGCCCCCTAAGAGCAAAATCTTACTCACACTGTCATGTTTACCAAAAACAACTAATTCACAGTCAATCTCTATGGCTAATGTCAAAATGTACTGTCCAGGTCTGCATAGAAACAACCACGATCAGAATATAACATTGGCTATGCTCTCCAAATATACAAATTCACTCAACAAACAATACACAAATCAAAACAAAACCAGATTTACTACCACTTTCAGTATCTATCTTTTCATACACAACACTTTGTTTACATGCCTTACATCAATCAACCTTTATTCTGCTTTTGTAAAGTTTTCAGCCAGCAACTCTTTCTGTTCTCCATCAACAAACTACAGTTAAACTTCTTAAAAAACACATAATCTTTTAATATTACCATTCAAAATGCTTGACAGAACTTTCAATATCATCTCCTTAGAAGTGGTTGACTGGAGATTTGATTTAAAACAGGCTTGTTTCGAAGGTGACTTACAAAATCTTCCCACATTAAGACAGCATATTACATTGAAAATCCGACCAAATTCTGCTAGGTTGTACTGAATTACATAGAGGTTCTTCTATTTTTTATTGCACTCAAGCAAAAAAGCAGAGAGTATGTACAAGACTTTTTTTCAGAATATTCCACACACATTTGTTTTATCATTAAAATAAAAATGCACATTTACAAAATGGGACAGTATTAGCTCTGCTTTTAATTCAACTTTTCATTTATTACACAGTACTGTAAAGATAAAGACACATGACAACTTCCAAACTATGCAAAGATTTTATTACTCTCTTTCCATAACACTAGTATTTAAACAACAGCAAAAAAAATTAAATTAACATTTTCTAGGCTATGTTGAAGATCTTTAATGCCTTAGAAACAAAACACACACACTCCCCATCTTTTTTTAATGTCAGCAGTAGGTGTGACGCTTGATGCATTTACAAAGCAATGTATTACAGTTCATTATGTCAGATTCTGAAAGCAGAGACTGGGACGCAGAGACTCTCCTCTTCTCCTTAGCTTGGGAGCTGTAAGCAGGTGAACACTGGAGTACCTGGGGAAAGAACTGGCTTGAGAGAACAGCCAGCAACAATGTCAGAGACTCACGACTCTGCACACATCCCAGTCCCAAGCCACGGAACACACCGAGGTGCGGAGCCTCCGGCGGGCCCTGCTCTCGCCCCAAACCTGGCCCTGTCCATGGTGCTGCAGGAACATCCCTGTCCCGTCGGGGAGGGAACACCACTGCCACCACCCCAGCTGCTCCCTTCCTGTACTGAGGACTGCGTCTGTGGCTGGCACTACCACAAATGCTCAATGGGCATCTATAGCTTCCAAATCCAAGTTCAAACACACATGTTAACACCCGAATGACCATAAAGAACCAGGTAAAAAAGCAGATTGATGACCCATAAAGGTGATACACCAGAAGTTTCATATATGAAAAACAAAGAATATGAAAATATATAAATATAAATTTTCATAAAATTCATAAAGAATATATGAAAATAAGAGCTGTGCTTGGGCATGGTCTAAGCTCAGTCCACTTCTCTATGTGTTTGCAGACTGAACTGCAGTGCACAGAAACAATGCTAAGACTCTGTTCAAGACATCATTCCAAGGGTCTGGGCTAGTCAACAAATTCCTTCATGCTAGGAAGAAGCAAAGATACAAATAGGTGATTCTTACTAGAAGAGGCTAAACACTTCTATCCAGATTTTAAATTATATTGCAATTCAGTGAGTAGATGCAGTACACACTCATCATGAGCTTATACAGAGTTACAAGAGACCAGTCTGTGAACCCTGCCAGACTGAGTGAGAACCTCAACTCAAAAACAAAGACATGAGAAGAAGCACCTCCCTTCATAACAAACCCACAGAGGGATATTGTCAGGATGAAAAGACCTTCCAAAAAAAACAAAGAACAGAAAAGAAGGAGTCCTAAAAACACAGAAACATATTAAGCACTCTGGAAAAAACAAACAAACAAACAAGCAAAATACAAAATGAAAAACAAAACCAAAAAAACAAACCAACCAACTAAAAAACCACAAACTCCAAAACCAAAAATGTCCCAAATACCCCCAAAACCTAGGTGAATAAAACAACAGCAACAACAAACCCCCAAAATGTAAGGTGCTTTAAAACCAACCAACCAACCAAAATCAAACAAAACCAACCAACTAATCAACCAAGAAAAGGCAAATAAAAAAAGACCGGGGAAGCCTTCTGAAGGTATCCACCATAAAATCATAAAAGAGAATACAATGGCACAGAATCACAAAGACATTTCCAAAGAATGGTCATATCAAAGCAAAAGCAAGGAAGGAGAACTCCTTGCGAAGAAGACCAAACCCACGCTTCTAGCCTAGAAAGTTAGTAGTGAATTTATTATCATGGCTTGAATGTATATGACAGCATTACTGTAATGAAAAAACTTGGCATCTAGGGATTCTCCTGCTCAGAACATGATGAATCTAAATCACCAAG